>NC_138768.1:216741421-217201421 GCF_965119305.1 Pelophylax lessonae | reverse complement strand
GAACACTAAGCCTTGAAAGCAGCCCCAGCATAAGAAGCGGTTCTAGTAGAAATTCACAGAATGGAAATGTTGGTGCCGAAAGTGAAAACAAAATGCAGGATTCACTTGGCCGAAACCGAAAATGACAACAATTTTTTAAAAAATATATATTTTTTATACATAATTATATTATATTCAACTTTTTAATATCATGAATTTAAATGAATATGAATTTATTGTTGGCCATTTTTTGCACCTTTAGCACAATAAAAGCTCAAGAAAAATGTATCCCTTGAATTTCTTTGTATGTCTTCACACTGGTCCATTGCGCTTCCATTGCAGTGTTAAAAATCCTGCTTGCCGCATTTTTGGTCAGTTAAAAAAACCTCACCAAAAACTCACCTTCCCATTGAAATGCATTTAAAATGCAACAAGAATGCATCAATAACGCACCCGTGTTATGCTTTTGATGCAGTTTTTGAGTCACATGACCTATGAAAAACCAACCACAAGCACAGTAAAATCATCGTGGCAAAATAACTGAAATCGTGGAAAAATGGCAGAAAAATCACCACAAAATTGATGCAAAATTGCATGTTTTCTGTGCCATTTTTGCAACCTTTTTCTCTTATCCGCCAAAATGCCAATAACACCAATTTCGCCCGATATGTTTTGGCAGACAAAATGTCGATGCATCTCTAGTGCCTAGTTTTCTACCCCCTGTGATTCCAGGCATCAACTAGACAGAGCAGTTCCCAATGCCCTCTCTGTTCCCAGTTCTGTTTAGCAGACATACTGCTCTCTACTGTACAGCACAGGCTGATGACAAACTGGGTCAAATAAAGCAATGTTGACAATGGTTTAGGCCTGTGACTGAAGCGCTGAATGCACAGGGAAAGAAAAGGCAGAGGTAAGATGTTACATTTGCAAAGTTGCTTAGAATTCTACTTACCCAAGTGCAAATACATCTGAGTGCTTTGAAAATGGAAGTTTATCTTCCTCTGTGTCAGGAGACAACTGCCGTATTATTTCTGGAGCCAAATGGCAAAGCCAACCATGAGGAATCCGGAGCTTGCCTTCCCGCCTGTTCAAAAAACATAAACGATAATATTGGCTACTTTGTTTTGTTTGATATTTAGCTGCTCGAATCAAACACTTCACGGGTCTTCTTGATAATATGGTAAGGGACCCTATTCATACACTTACGGGACATAGACTTGGCATGACATCCCTAATCTCATTGTTAGAAACCAGACAATTAGCCAATTATTATTATTATTATTATATTTAATATTACTGTCACCATCCTGCGACATGTCTGCTGTGCCAGCATACTGCAGTTTCCAATGAGTTAAGTAATTTTTTAAGCCCCTCCCTATTGATAGAGGAAGAGAGAAGCTTGATAACAGTCATCTCTGTACTGAAAACATCTAAAGATAAGTAGTCTAATAAACACGTTCGATTTGATTATAAGGCATTATCATTTGAAACACGTCAAATTTGCTTTGTGCAGTGCAGTGTTGCAAAGGTTTTCCACATCAGTTATCCAGGTCTTGGAGGTGCCTGTCTTATAATTAATTTTATGCTTGGGATTATACATTTTTGGGAGTGTATATTTTCACTTTTTTTATCAATAAATGGTGTTTGAGGTAAAGCAGTAGGCTAGTGAACCTTTCTTGCTGTTTTTCATTTTGCAGCTTTTGTTCGACTTACAGTTAGGCAGATTATCACATAATACAGTATGACGTACAAAGTGGGTCTACTTGATTAGACACAGTCAGAAAAAAAAAAAAACAGAGGTTCATTTATTTTTTTACTGCCACTTGTATACATATATATATATATATATATATATAATACATTCACATAGGTCCCTGCCCTCAAGGAGCTTACAATCTAAGGTCCCTAACTTACATTTATATTAGCATCAATTTAGATAGGAGCCAATTAACCTACCAGCATGTCTTTGGTGTGTTGGAGGAAACCCACAAAGGCACATGAAGAACATGCAAACTTCAGGTAGGTAGTGCTGTGGTTGGCATTCAAACCAACATCTCTAGTGCTGCCAGGTGGAAGTGCTAACCTCTTAACCACTGTGCTCTTCTAAGCATTCCCTACTCTATGTAAAAGTAAGAATACATCTGGCTAACATCGTGTGGCTACTAGAGTTCCATGAGAACCTACTTCCACTTGCACCTGCTGCTTCTCCTTTCTCTGTCCATCCACAGGATGTGTGGGCTGAGGCGGGTCAAGACCTATAAGTGTTACCTAATGTGGTTGTAAACCCTTCATATACCCAGTGAAGTGAACAGCCTCAGATAATACACAGAGATCAGGGCCGTCTTTAATATTGATTGTACCCTGGGCAAATATTTTCTTGGGCCCTACCAAATGCACTTATCAACAATTTGTGGGCAGTGCGGGCTCAATGGGCAGCTGATTTGGGCCTCGCAACAATGGCTGGGCCGGGGGCAGCTGCCCCTTTTGCCCTGTGTTAAAGATGGCCCTGACAGAGATTAAATAAATCCCCCTACATACGTTGTACCCGTCTATCTCCATTATGCTCTTCTCTACAGCTGTTCAAAGTGCTGAATTATAAAGCTTGTGTGAGAGTTCAGAAAACAGAGGGCGGAGAGTTGAAGTTACACTCTGCAGAACTCTGCGAACTGATTGGAGTGAAAGAACACCCTCCCCTCCACAGAGCACACAAGAACAGAGCTGGGGCTGGAAATCAGCTGAAACTCCCTCCCCGTCACATTTTTTATCTTGGTTTCAGGAAACTTGTCAGAAATGATTCATGCAGATAGCAGAGGAACAAAGCAGCAGACAGAAGTGGCACATAGTTCCCCTAATTGAGACAAGTACACACTATAGAGGGATATGCTGTGTTCATATTTTATGACCTTTGCAACCACTTTGACAGAACTGGAAAACTCATATCTTATAGTTCTACATGGGGCTGTGCTGTGTGTGGCAGATCTCAGGAATGTATGGAAATACAAATCCTTTGTCAGGTAAAACCGCTATCATATGTTTATTTTATCCGTGTGTGTGCAATTTATCTTTAAAGCAGACCTAGCACTAGATTTTATTTTTTTTTAAGTGCATGCATTTTAAGTAATGTGTGAGTATACCAATTCCAGGTATTACTTTTCACAGAGATCTGGGTTCTTCCCTTGAAGAACAATGCAATCTTTGTTCAAGCATTATTCGCGATCAGCATCTACTTCTGGAAACTAAGGGGATGGGTCAGGGGTAACACAAACATATAGATGTTGGTGACTGGGTTCACAAGTGTCTGACAGCCCCTATCTGACTTTCTAAAATGCTATAGTCTTATCATTTGGCATCAAACAGTGAAAATGCTTTCTACTGCCTGCAGCAGATGGATGACTTCATCTCAGCCTAGGCAAATTCACTTGACTGGAGCTCAAGGATTGTTGCTCTACTGGTACAAAGTTGATGTTTTTTGAAAATTGTCACTTGCTGTATACTGTGACATACAATATATTTGTATCCACTTTTAAAGTTTAGGTTAACCACTTAAGCCCCGGAGGATTTGGCTGCTAAAAGACCAGGGGTTTTTTTGCGATTTTTTTACTGCGTGACTTTGACGGACAATTGCGCGGTCGTGCAACGCTGTACCTAAACGAATTTGACGTCCTTTTTTCCCACAAACAGAGCTTTCTTTTGGTGGTATTTGATCACCTGTGCGATTTTTTGATTATGCGCTATAAACAAAAAAAGAGCGTCAATTTTGCAAAAGTAACAATATTTTTCACATTTTTTTATATGAAATTCCCCCAAAAAAAATGTAAAAATCAAAATTTTTTAACATTTTCGGCCAATGTGTTTTATGCTACATATGTTTGGAAAAAAAAAATCGCAAAAAGCGTATTTTGATTGGTTTGCGCAAAAGTTATCGCATTTACTAACAAAGGGAAAGATTTTTGTCATTTTTGGTGGTTTTTTTTTAACGCGTAATGGCGGCGATCTGCGATTTTTTTTGCGGTACTGCGACATTGCGGCGGACAGATCGGACCCTTGACTGACATTTTTGACACTTTTGGGGTTACCAGTGACATTACTGCAGTAATCAGTGCTATACATATGCACTGTTACTGCAAAAATGACACAGGCAGGGAAGGGGTTAACTGTATTGGAGAGGGAGGGGTTAAGTGTGTCCTAGGGGAGTGTTTCTAACTGTAAAGGGACATGGCTATTGGTGTAAAAACAGAGATCAACGGTCCTACATAGTAGAACCGTCTGATCTTCATTTTTACACCAGGGAGAATGGCAGGCGGCTTGTTTACATAAGCCATCCGCCTTTCTCCCTTCACCGGAGCGATCGTGAGTGACCGGCGGACGATCGGGTCCGCCGGTCACACGCACTGACTTGTCAGTGAACTAGCCGGGGCGGGCGCGTGCCCGCCCGCAATTGGCTCACAAGTCAGTGACAGGCGAGTGACGTACCCCTACGTCACTCTGCCTGGCCGGGGCTGACCGCCGCAGTATATAGTCGTGCGGCGGTCGGCAACCGGTTAACATTATTTGTTTTTTTTTTTGGATTGAACTGTGAGAGTTTAAAACCCCTCGCCATAGATTTTTATCACTGTCTGTATCCCAGCTAGGGAGATTAATCCTATCTGGTGACCACCTGGACTGAAATTGAGGGAAAATCCAAATTTATGAGCTGTCACCATAACAGGAATCGAGTAAAAATTTTGCAGTACAGATGTTTGTTTTTGAAACAACTGTGATTTACTGTTAAAGGCCATTAAAATCATAGATCAAGTTTCAAAGATTAGTACAATACTGTATGGGTCATTCCAAACTTAAAAGCTTCAAGTAGGAGCTTTAATATGTTTTCCCTACATTAGTTTCATTAGAAAGAATATTTTGACTACTAGAAGCAAACCCCACATGGATCTCCATGTCACTTCCAATTTAGGTACTTCATGCTCCCCATAAGAGGGAAACCCTGATATAGGGAAGGAAGAAAATTTCATTTTAAAACATGGATTTCCAGTTTTAGAGTTCAAGAGTAAACCCGGGAGGCATGTGGTGTATTGCAGGAGAGGCACAAAAAAGACTAACTAATTGTATTTTCCTTAGCAGTGACCACAAGAGGGTACCCTGTCATGACACATTCATTATTCAATATTGAATAGAGTGTAGATGACTAAAGATGGCAAAGCAAATGTCATGGGTCCAGGCTCCAGCTCTATCTATGTGTAAGTACTTTTAAAATCCCTCTTTTCTCATTACTGAAGAATGCACAGAGAGAAAAAACAACATTTATTTTGGCTTTATATAGACTTTAAAGGGTTACTTGGTCCTTAAGTGCTTAAAACGTAACTCCACTTTTGTTGAGAAAAAAAACATTCCCCCTCTGGGTGATCTCTGTACATTGCAGGGATTTTAATAAACTTTGTTGCAGATTCCTACCCTTTGTTATTCTGAAGAAATCATTGTTTGTTCCTCTGTTCTGAGTGAGTCTAATGGGAGTGGTTTCATAATTATCTATCAGCTGTGGCAGCTGGAGGGCTCTAATGAGGAAATCTGCTGGGCCTGCATCCCTTTAGACGTGTTCCTATTGGGAGTATCTCACCAAAAATGACATTTTTGTTGCAGGGGATGCCAGAAATCTGACTTGTATCTTAGTGCATACTTCTGGGAAAATTGGTGAGCCAATCACACAAGAAGGAAATTATGTTTCTGGGGTGTGGTCAGTACACATGTATACAGAACAACTCCAAGTAGCCAAATTGCATTGCATTTTCAGAAAATGACAACAGCTGCAGATTTAAAAGGAAAGGTCATATTAACCACTTGCCGACCGCCGCACGACTATCTACGTCGGCGGTCAGCCCCTCACAGGCAAACTAACGTAGGGCTACGTTGCTTGCTTGTGAGGGTCTAGGGAGCGAGCGCGCGCCCCCGGAGGCGCGCTCCCGCGTGGTCACGGAGCCCCCCGCGCGTGTGACCAGCGGACCCGATGTCCGCCGGCCACTCGGCGATCGGCGGGGGAGAGGGAGAATGTCAGGCAGCTTGTGTAAACAAGCTGCCTGTCATTCTCCTCGCTGTAAAGACACTGATCACATGGATCTACTATGTAGATCCGTTGATCAGTGTCCTTACAGCTCAGGCCACAGCCAATCACAGTAGAAAGCATGCCCCTAGGGACACACACAGCCCCTCCCTCCCAAATAAAGTTAACCCCTTCACTACCAGTGTATTTTTACAGTAACAGTGCATATATATAGCACTGATTACTGTAGAAATGTCACTGGTAACCCCAAAAGTGTCAAAAATGTCAGTCAAGGGTCCGATCTGTCCGCCGCAATGTCGCAGTACCGCAAAAAAAATCACAGATCGCCGCCATTACGCGTTAAAAAAAAAAAACAACAAAAATGACAAAAATCTTTCCCTTTGTTAGTAAACGCGATAACTTTTGCGCAAACCAATCAAAATACGCTTTTTGCAATTTTTTTTACCAAACATAGGTAGCATAAAACAAATTGGCCGAAAATGTTAAAAACATTTTGATTTTTACATTTTTTTGGGGGGGAATTTCATATAAAAAAATGTGAAAAATATTGCTATTTTTGCAAAATTGACGCTCTTTTTTTCTTTATAGCGCGTGATCAAAAAATCGCACAGGTGATCAAATACCACCAAAAGAAAGCTCTGTTTGTGGGAAAAAAAGGACGCCAAATTCGTTTAGGTACAGCGTCGCACGACCGCGCAATTTTCCGTTAAAGTCACGCAGTGCAGAATCGCAAAATACCCCCTGGTCGGAATGGGGGTAAAATCTTCCGGGGCTTAAGTGGTTAATATCATTCAATCCCAATATGATTTGTTTCGCAATTGTATACACTATATTGTTTTTTCTTTATTTGCTGATTTTTTTCCCCGCTAAAGTGGAGTGACCCTTTAAGGCTGGCCATACATTATACAGTTTTCTTGTAAATTGTCCTTTAGATTTACAAAAAACATATTTGTATGCAATCAGGCAGGCCCTTGCACTATATAGTTGAAGGGAAATCTAAAGGAAATGGAATAAGAAGATTGCATAATGTATGACCAGCTTAAGTGAGTAGCAAAGGGTTGACTGAATAAATATATTTTAAGAGCCCACACAGGTTTGGGACCTACCAGAGGATCTTCTGAAAAGGTATATTTCCAATCTGATAAACTTAGAATGTACAAAATGGTGACCTACATTACTTTGATTTCTTAATTTTTGGTGTGATATTTCATGAAACTGTCAAAAAAATTAAAACAAAAAAAAAAACAGGAGGAATATGAAAAATTATTTGATAGCGGATTATGATCTGCAAGGGCTGAATGATATATTTTCCTACTAGACACACAATACTTAATGCTTCTTTGATATGTTCTTTGGTTCGGAATGGATCCCAGATACCATGACCAATGGAATCAGCATCCAGCAATGGTTAGGTCACAATGACCTCTGGGCTCATTTATTCATCCACTATTATGCAAATCATGTTAGCAGATTAATGAGGCTTCCTACAACTGATAAAACATTATGCTGACATTAGGTTTAGTTAATTTATTTGCCAATAGCAACTCTAGACAACAAGTTATATCACAAATTGGTTAACTATAAAAGCTGTAATTAGAGACAGGCTGATTGTAGCTATACAGATTTAAAATTAGAACCAGGTAATAGAATTCCAATTAGAAAGTACTTATAATGCTTTTTTGAACAATATTACTTATTACTTGTGGAGTAGAGTCTGCATAAATGCTTAATTTTTTTATGCCTTCAATAACATGTACCATTCTAAAGATAAGGAAAATCATATAAAATAATCATTTACATCTTTATTTATTACATTCTCCTAAAATATCAGTCATTAACTCAACAAAATATTGTAGATAACAAAGTACACCAGCTATTGGGTTAAGTGACTCGATTGCTTCAACAATAACTGAAGCTTAGCCTTTATCTCTACACTTCCTCTCTATATGGTATATTTTTTTCTAAGGGTTGGAAAAAACCTGAACCATTCACTTCAACAAAAGCTGTACATAAGGGATCTGGGCTAATTACGGTGGCTTTATGAGTTGTTAATACAGCTTCTAGGACAATGAATTGTGAATGAAACATGTTGTGCAGTCATTTGGATCAGATGTTCTTGAGTGCTATGTTCTTTTCATTGTCAGTGTAGTCCTCACTCCTCAATACCCACCTGAATGCAGAGATGCAGAATAATAGGTATGAAATGATTGTCTTTTTACTGATAGATTAAAATGCAACCAATTTGTAATGGTCTTCAGAACTACTCTACGTTGCGTGCAAATTGACCTAACGTCATTTCTTGCAAGATTTTTCCTGCATATACAGCATTAAAAATATAAATTCCATACAAACTTATACTTCAAATGCTATGGCATGCTTGATAAATCATTGTGCAGTCAATAAACCCCTCTGCGCTGCTAGGTCTAGTAGCTACTGCTTCGTTTTCCACGTCTATAATTTCCTCTTCTACGTTCATAATTTGTAATATTGTTAATGAAAGTTACGACTAGCTTCTCCTCAATTAGTAACAAACCTACAATGCCTGTTCATGTAAAAATGACATTCAGCTATGCAATATTGACAATGCAACTACAAATGTATCAACTTCAAGATTTCCAAACTTATTTAACCACTTAAGCCCCGGAAGATTTTACACCCATTCCGACCAGGGGGTATTTTGCGATTCGGCACTGTGTGACTTTAACGGACAATTGCGCGGTCGTGCGACGCTGTACCTAAACGAATTTGGCGTCCTTTTTTTCCCACAAACAGAGCTTTCTTTTGGTGGTATTTGATCACCTGTGCAATTTTTGATCACGCGCTATAAACAAAAAAAGAGCGTCAATTTTGCAAAAATAGCAATATTTTTCACATTTTTTTATATGAAATTCCCCCCCAAAAAAATGTAAAAATCAAAATTTTTAAACATTTTCAGCCAATTTGTTTTATGCTACCTATGTTTGGTAAAAAAAATCGCAAAAAGCGTATTTTGATTGGTTTGCGCAAAAGTTATCGCGTTTACTAACAAAGGGAAAGATTTTTGTCATTTTTGTTGTTTTTTTTTTAACGCGTAATGGCGGCGATCTGCAATTTTTTTTGCGGAACTGCGACATTGCGGCGGACAGATCGGACCCTTGACTGACATTTTTGACACTTTTGGGGTTACCAGTGACATTTCTACAGTAATCAGTGCTATATATATGCACTGTTACTGTAAAAATACACTGGTAGTGAAGGGGTTAACTTTATTTTGGAGGGAGGGGCTGTGTGTGTCCCTAGGGGCATGCTTTCTACTGTGATTGGCTGTGGCTTGAGCTGTAAGGACACTGATCAACGGATCTACATAGTAGATCCATGTGATCAGTGTCTTTACAGCGAGGAGAATGACAGGTGGCTTGTTTACACAAGCTGCCTGACATTCTCCCTCTCCCCCGCCGATCGCCGAGTGGCCGGCGGACATCGGGTCCGCTGGTCACACAGGCGGGGGGGTCCGTGACCACGCGGGAGCGGGAGCGTGCCTCCGGCGGCGCGCGCTCGCTCCCTAGACCCTCACAAGCAAGCAACGTAGCCCTACGTTAGTTTGCCTGTGAGGGGCTGACCGCCGACGTAGATAGTCGTGCGGCGGTCGGCAAGTGGTTAAGAATGTTTCTTTGTAGCCACAATGGGCATTGCTAGGATTATAAACGACCTGGGGCACCCAGAGGAGAGATAGAAGGAAGCACGTTTAGCATAAACCACCAAATGGTAGCTGTGGCCAAAATAACAATGGAAGGAGATAAAAGGGACATGGAACCTAAACAGGAATCTACTCCCTGTATACCTAGCAGTCTTTGTACCTACAAAATGTGCTTGAATTGATGTGCCATGAGAGAGCATCACAGACACATATATACAGCACAATCAAGTTTAAAAATGAAACTCTTCCATTACATATACTTCTCTGAACACAGAATACAGACAGGGTGCTAACACTTTTTCCAAGCCTAAGGAAGAACTTCATTAATCCCTTGCCAACCGCCCCATGTATATTTACTGTAGGATGGTGGCTCCTGTGCGCAGAATCATGTACAGGTACATGATTTTGGACTTCCGGGTCTGGGGCATGCACGCATGCTGCCAGCGATCCGCTCCCGCTGTGATTGAACTCAGCAGAGGCCAATCATCGGGTCCGGCGGACCCAATGTTTGCCAAGACCTGTCAATCATTCCCAAGAGAGGCAGAACGGTGGTATGCCTATGTAAACAAGGTAGATCCTGTGTTTCTGCTAAGCAGGGACACTGATCTCTGTTTTCCCACAGTTAAAGCACCCCCCACACACAGTTAACAAGCACTCCCTAGGAACACAAAATATATTGTGAAAATCCAGATTTTTGTATACAGTTTTCATGTAAATTGTCCTTTAGATTTACAAAAAAACATTTTTGTATGCAATCAGGCAGGCCCTTGCATTACATAGTTGAAGCTAAATTTAAAGGAATTGGAATAAGAAGATTGCATAATGTACATACATTGATTTATGAATTTTCAGTATGCTATGTCATGAAACTGTCAAAAAAAACAAAAAAACAGGAGGAATATAAAAAATTCTTTGGTAGAGGAACATGATCTGCAAGGGCTAAATTATATGTTTTCCTACTAGACACACAATACGTAATGCTTCTTCGATTTTATGTTCTTTGGTTCCGAATGGATCCCAACTACCATAACCATTGGAATCAGCATCCATCAATGAACAGGTCACAATGACCTCTGGGCTCATTTATTTATCTACTATTACGCAAATCATGCTAACAGAATAAGGAGGCTTCCTACAACTAATAAAACATTATGCTGACATTGGGTTTAGGTAATTTATTTGCCAATAGCAACTCTAGACAACAAGTCATATCACAAATTGGTTAACTATAAAAGCTGTAATTAGAGACAGGCTGATTGTAGCTATACAGATTTAAAATTAGAACCAGGTAATAGAATTCCAATTAGAAAGGACTTATAATGCTTTTTTGAACAATATTACTTGCGATGGAGAGTCTGCATAAATGCTTAATTTTTTTATGCCTTTAATAACATGTACCATTCTAAAGATAGGGAAAATCGAATAAAACTATTGTTTACTTCTTTATTGATTACATTCTCCTAAAATATCAGTCATTAACTTAACTAAATATTGTAGCTAACAAAGTACACCAGCTATTGGGCTAAGTGACTCGATTGCTTCAACAATAACTGAAGCTTAGCCTCAAGCTCTACACTTCCTCTCTATATGGTATATTTCTTCTAAAAGCTACAATAAAAAATGATAGCCAAAAGGTAAGGTGACTAAGCCGCTGGTATTGTTCACACTCTCATAAATGTGCCAGGTAAAATTCAAATTTAGATAATACTGCGCTACAATAATCAAAGTAATGGAACGATTATAATAATGAACAATAATGTGCAAAATAAACTCACATCGCTCATTACAGCGAAATGTACATAAATAAATGCAATATCAGTGCACAAAAAATTGTATATTCATTAACCTATTCAGCCCCGGAAGGTTTTACCCCCTTAAAAACCAGGCCATTTTTGCGATTCGGCACTGCGTTGCTTTAACTAACAATTGCGCAGTCGTGCGACGCTGTACCCAAATACAACTGATGTCCTTTTTTCCCACAAATAGAGCTTTCTTTTGGTGGTATTTGGTCACCTGTGCAGTTTTTAGATTTTGCACTATAAGCAAAAAAAGAGCGACAATTTTGAAAAAAAAAAAAAAAACAATATTTTTTACTTTTTGCTATAAAACATTCCCAAATTTTTAGAAATATAATTTTTTTATCAGTTTAGGCCAATTTGTATTGTGCTACATATTTTTGGTAAAAAAAATCCCAAAAAGCGAATATTAATTGGTTTGCGCATAAGTTATAGTGTTTACTAACTATGGGATAGATTTTTGGACTTTTATTTATTTATTTTTTGTTGTTTTTATTAGTAATGGCGGTGATCAGCAATTTTTAGCAGGACTGCAAGATTGCGGCGGACAAATATGACGCTAAGTTACACTTTTTTGGGGACCAGTGACACCAATACAGTGATCAATGCTAAATAATTTGCACTGTTACTGTATCAATGACACTGGCAGGGAAGGGGTTAATTCTGGAGGTGACCAAGGGGTTAAGTGTGTGCCTTAATTGTGCTTACTAACTGTGGGGGGCAAGGCACACAGAGATCGGTGTTTCAGCTTAGTTGAGACACACGATCTCATTGTGCCTGTCTGAAAGAAGAGCCATCTGCCTTGTTTACATAGGCAAGCGGCTCTCCTGTCAGGTTCCCTGAAGATCACAGGAGGCCGGGGGCAATCGCGCCCACTCCTCCCACGGTCTGGCTCCCGCTGTGTCTAATCAAAGACATTAAGCAAGACCACATGCACATAATCATGTAGATCTACGTGATTATGCGCACATGAGCTGCCCTGCCGCAGTAAATCTGCGTGGGGCAGTCGGCAAGTGGTTAAATCAGTGCGAACCATGAATAGTCGGTACAATAAAACAAAAAAAGTGAAATGGTGATAAAGAAATGAAGATGCAGCCTCCCAGCTGAATAAGCAGAATCAAAATCCCTAGGAACACATTTATTCCTTTGATCACCTCTGATGTTAACCCCGTCCCTGCCAGTGTCATAAGTACAGTAACAGTGCATATTTTTTTTAGCACTGATCCCTGTATTGGAGTTACTGGTCCCCAAAAAAGTGTCAAAAGTGTCATTTAGTGTCCAATTTGTCCTCCGCAATGTCACAGTCCCACTATAAGTCGCTGATCGCCGCCATTACTAGTAAAACATAATAGGAATAAAAATTCCATAAATTAATCCCATAGTTTGTAGACGCGATAACTTTTGCGCAAACCAATCACATTGGCCTAAATTGATGAAGAAATTAGATTTTTTACATTTTTTCACTGGATGTGTTTTATAGCAGAAAGTAAAAACTATTGTTTTTTTTTTCTTTTCAAAAATGGTGGTCTTTTTTTGTTTATAACGCAAAAAATAAAAACCACAAATGCGATCAAATACCACCAAAAGAAAGCTCTATTTGTGGGGAAAAATGGACATACATTATATTTGGGTACAGCGTCGCAGGGCCATCCAATTGTCAGTTATCGCAAAAAATGGCCTGGTCATGAAGAGGGATAAACCTTCTGGAGCTGAAGTCAAAAAAGCCATTGACTACTTAGTAACCAGCAACTATTAAGACAATAAACACTTTGGCCAAGAGTATGTAACATGCATTATATCATAAAGAGTACTAGCATTCCCTCAAGACACGCATTTGCATGAAACGCGTTGGGGAAGGAGCTACACGCTGACGTCTTTGGAAGTGCACTGTTTTATTTTCCCATGACAATCATTTTACTGGCATTTGGATGAAGCTTTTTACTTTTTTATGTGGAATCTATACTTTGTGGAATCTATACTTTTTAATAAAAAGTATGTGACCTCCTGCTCCTGGCTCCATGTGGTGAGCGTTTTTTTCCCAGACAATATCAAGCAAACCTTCTGACTGTCCCTAGTGGTGGGATGCAGTACTGCAGGATGTTCCCATTGTAAGAATAGAGCTGGTTGACCACGTTTGATGGATCATGTTGACACAAACGCACATGTTGCTGCTTTAATCTGGCAGCTTTAATGTCGGTGAGTGCCTTTTAGTTCTATTGCTCACATGTGATGGAGAGGACTTTAACTGGTGGAAGACGCTTTTGGTGATATATATCACATGTTTTAGACTTTTTTGCATTGGACTTTATTCACACCGATTTATTTTTATTATAATGTTTGAATAGTGTAGATGCTTTTTTGCACATTATGAATGCTGTGTTGATAGCACATGCTTTAAGTTTGTAATATTCTATGTTTGGAGGTGCTGCATTTATTTTCTTTGATAGCATAAAGAGTACGTTGGTTCAGAAGGGTGTAATGTACTGAGTGTAATGGTCAGGAATATGAAATGTGCTGAGTGTAAGATTTAGGACTGGAGTATAAAATGTAAAACATAGGGGTTGATTTACTAAACGTAAATAGTGCACTCACTGCAAGTTTACCTGCTCTAGATCTGAGGAGAACATGCAAGGAGAATAAAAAACTGCATTTTTTTCTTGCACATGATTGGATGAAAGAAATCAGCAGACTTTTCACTCATTTCAGAGCCCTCCCCCAGATCTTGAGCAACTGCACTTGCAGTGCACTTTTCAGCGCACAGTATATTTGCCTTTAGTAAATCAACCTCATAGTGTGTATAGTGCAGGGATCAGGAGCAAGTATGTAGAGTGTGGGGGGGGGGGGGGGGTACAGGACTAGGTAGCACACAGAGTGCTGAGGACAGAATAGGTAATGCACAGATTACAGGGGTCAGGACTAGGTAGCACACAGAGTGCTGAGGATAGGAATAGGTAATGCACAGATTACAGGGGTCAGGACTAGGTAGCACAGAGTGCTGAGGACAGGAATAGGTAATGCACAGATTACAGGGGTCAGGACTAGGTAGCACACAGAGTGCTGAGGATAGGAATAGGTAATGCACAGATTACAGGGGTCAGGACTAGGTAGCACACAGAGTGCTGAGGACAGGAATAGGTAATGCACAGATTACAGGGGTCAGGACTAAGTAGCACACAGAGTGCTGAGGACAGGAATAGGTAATGCACAGATTACAGGGGTCAGGACTAGGTAGCACACAGAGTGCTGAGGACAGGAATAGGTAATGCACAGATTACAGGGGTCAGGACTAGGTAGCACACAGAGTGCTGAGGACAGGAATAGGTAATGCACAGATTACAGGGGTCAGGAGTAGGTAGCACACAGAGTGCTGAGGACAGGAATAGGTAATGCACAGATTACAGGGGTCAGGACTAGGTAGCACAGAGTGCTGAGGACAGGAATAGGTAATGCACAGATTACAGGGGTCAGGAGAAGGTATAACACAGAGTGCTGAGGACAGGAATAGGTAATGCACAGATTACAGGGGTCAGGAGCAGGTAGCACAGAGTGCTGAGGACAGGAATAGGTAATGCACAGATTACAGGGGTCAGGAGAAGGTATAACACAGAGTGCTGAGGATAGGAATAGGTAATGCACAGATTACAGGGGTCAGGACTAGGTAGCACAGAGTGCTGAGGACAGGAATAGGTAATGCACAGATTACAGGGGTCAGGACTAGGTAGCACACAGAGTACTGAGGATAGGAATAGGTAATGCACAGATTACAGGGGTCAGGACTAGGTAGCACACAGAGTGCTGAGGATAGGAATAGGTAATGCACAGATTACAGATTGTTTATAACGCAAAAAATAAAAACCACAAATGCGATCAAATACCACCAAAAGAAAGCTCTATTTGTGGGGAAAAATGGACATACATTATATTTGGGTACAGCGTCGCAGGGCCATCCAATTGTCAGTTATCGCAAAAAATGGCCTGGTCATGAAGAGGGATAAACCTTCTGGAGCTGAAGTCAAAAAAGCCATTGACTACTTAGTAACCAGCAACTATTAAGACAATAAACACTTTGGCCAAGAGTATGTAACATGCATTATATCATAAAGAGTACTAGCATTCCCTCAAGACACGCATTTGCATGAAACGCGTTGGGGAAGGAGCTACACGCTGACGTCTTTGGAAGTGCACTGTTTTATTTTCCCATGACAATCATTTTACTGGCATTTGGATGAAGCTTTTTACTTTTTTATGTGGAATCTATACTTTGTGGAATCTATACTTTTTAATAAAAAGTATGTGACCTCCTGCTCCTGGCTCCATGTGGTGAGCGTTTTTTTCCCAGACAATATCAAGCAAACCTTCTGACTGTCCCTAGTGGTGGGATGCAGTACTGCAGGATGTTCCCATTGTAAGAATAGAGCTGGTTGACCACGTTTGATGGATCATGTTGACACAAACGCACATGTTGCTGCTTTAATCTGGCAGCTTTAATGTCGGTGAGTGCCTTTTAGTTCTATTGCTCACACGTGATGGAGAGGACTTTAACTGGTGGAAGACGCTTTTGGTGTTATATATCACATGTTTTAGACTTTTTTGCATTGGACTTTATTCACACCGATTTATTTTTATTATAATGTTTGAATAGTGTAGATGCTTTTTTGCACATTATGAATGCTGTGTTGATAGCACATGCTTTAAGTTTGTAATATTCTATGTTTGGAGGTGCTGCATTTATTTTCTTTGATAGCATAAAGAGTACGTTGGTTCAGAAGGGTGTAATGTACTGAGTGTAATGGTCAGGAATATGAAATGTGCTGAGTGTAAGATTTAGGACTGGAGTATAAAATGTAAAACATAGGGGTTGATTTACTAAACGTAAATAGTGCACTCACTGCAAGTTTACTTGCTCTAGATCTGAGGAGAACATGCAAGGAGAATAAAAAACTGCATTTTTTTCTTGCACATGATTGGATGAAAGAAATCAGCAGACTTTTCACTCATTTCAGAGCCCTCCCCAAGATCTTGAGCAACTGCACTTGCAGTGCACTTTTCAGCGCACAGTATATTTGCCTTTAGTAAATCAACCTCATAGTGTGTATAGTGCAGGGATCAGGAGCAAGTATGTAGAGTGTGTGGGGGGGGGGGGTACAGGACTAGGTAGCACACAGAGTGCTGAGGACAGAATAGGTAATGCACAGATTACAGGGGTCAGGACTAGGTAGCACACAGAGTGCTGAGGATAGGAATAGGTAATGCACAGATTACAGGGGTCAGGACTAGGTAGCACAGAGTGCTGAGGACAGGAATAGGTAATGCACAGATTACAGGGGTCAGGACTAGGTAGCACACAGAGTGCTGAGGATAGGAATAGGTAATGCACAGATTACAGGGATCAGGACTAGGTAGCACACAGAGTGCTGAGGACAGGAATAGGTAATGCACAGATTACAGGGGTCAGGACTAGGTAGCACACAGAGTGCTGAGGACAGGAATAGGTAATGCACAGATTACAGGGGTCAGGACTAGGTAGCACACAGAGTGCTGAGGACAGAATAGGTAATGCACAGATTACAGGGGTCAGGACTAGGTAGCACACAGAGTGCTGAGGATAGGAATAGGTAATGCACAGATTACAGGGGTCAGGACTAGGTAGCACAGAGTGCTGAGGACAGGAATAGGTAATGCACAGATTACAGGGGTCAGGACTAGGTAGCACACAGAGTGCTGAGGATAGGAATAGGTAATGCACAGATTACAGGGATCAGGACTAGGTAGCACACAGAGTGCTGAGGACAGGAATAGGTAATGCACAGATTACAGGGGTCAGGACTAAGTAGCACACAGAGTGCTGAGGACAGGAATAGGTAATGCACAGATTACAGGGGTCAGGACTAGGTAGCACACAGAGTGCTGAGGACAGGAATAGGTAATGCACAGATTACAGGGGTCAGGAGTAGGTAGCACACAGAGTGCTGAGGACAGGAATAGGTAATGCACAGATTACAGGGGTCAGGACTAGGTAGCACAGAGTGCTGAGGACAGGAATAGGTAATGCACAGATTACAGGGGTCAGGACTAGGTAGCACACAGAGTGCTGAGGATAGGAATAGGTAATGCACAGATTACAGGGATCAGGACTAGGTAGCACAGAGTGCTGAGGACAGGAATAGGTAATGCACAGATTACAGGGGTCAGGAGAAGGTATAACACAGAGTGCTGAGGACAGGAATAGGTAATGCACAGATTACAGGGGTCAGGAGCAGGTAGCACAGAGTGCTGAGGACAGGAATAGGTAATGCACAGATTACAGGGGTCAGGAGAAGGTATAACACAGAGTGCTGAGGATAGGAATAGGTAATGCACAGATTACAGGGGTCAGGACTAGGTAGCACAGAGTGCTGAGGACAGGAATAGGTAATGCACAGATTACAGGGGTCAGGACTAGGTAGCACACAGAGTGCTGAGGATAGAAATAGGTAATGCACAGATTACAGGGGTCAGGACTAGGTAGCACACAGAGTGCTGAGGATAGGAATAGGTAATGCACAGATTACAGGGGTCAGGACTAGGTAGCACACAGAGTGCTGAGGATAGGAATAGGTAATGCACAGATTACAGGGGTCAGGACTAGGTAACACACAGAGTGCTGAGGACAGGAATGGGTAATGCACAGATTACAGGGGTCAGGACTAGGTAGCACAGAGTGCTGAGGACAGGAATAGGTAATGCACAGATTACAGGGGTCAGGACTAGGTAGCACAGAGTGCTGAGGACAGGAATAGGTAATGCACAGATTACAGGGGTCAGGACTAGGTAGCACACAGAGTGCTGAGGATAGGAATAGGTAATGCACAGATTACAGGGATCAGGACTAGGTAGCACAGAGTGCTGAGGACAGGAATAGGTAATGCACAGATTACAGGGGTCAGGAGAAGGTATAACACAGAGTGCTGAGGATAGGAATAGGTAATGCACAGATTACAGGGGTCAGGACTAGGTAGCACACAGAGTGCTGAGGACAGGAATAGGTAATGCACAGATTACAGGGGTCAGGACTAGGTAGCACACAGAGTGCTGAGGACAGGAATAGGTAATGCACAGATTACAGGGGTCAGGACTAGGTAGCACACAGAGTGCTGAGGACAGGAATAGGTAATGCACAGATTACAGGGGTCAGGACTAGGTAGCACACAGAGTGCTGAGGACAGGAATAGGTAATGCACAGATTACAGGGGTCAGGACTGGGTAGCACACAGAGTGCTGAGGACAGGAATAGGTAATGCACAGATTACAGGGGTCAGGAGTAGGTAGCACACAGAGTGCTGAGGACAGGAATAGGTAATGCACAGATTGCAGGGGTCAGGACTAGATAGTACACAGTGTGCTGAGGACAGGAATAGGTAATGCACAGATTACAGGGGTCAGGACTAGGTAGCACACAGAGTGCTGAGGACAAGAATAGGTAATGCACAGATTACAGGGGTCAGGAGTAGGTAGCACACAAAGTGCTGAGGACAGGAATAGGTAATGCACAGATTACAGGGGTCAGGAGTAGGTAGCACACAGAGTGCTGAGGACAGGAATAGGTAATGCACAGATAAAAGGGGTACAGGACTAAGTAGCACACAGAGTTCTGAGGATAGGAATAGGTAATGCACAGATTACAGGGGTCAGGACTAGGTAGCACACAGAGTGCTGAGGACAGGAATGGGTAATGCACAGATTACAGGGGTCAGGACTAGGTAGCACACAGAGTGCTGAGGACAAGAATAGGTAATGCACAGATTACAGGGGTCAGGACTAGGTAGCACACAGAGTGCTGAGGACAGGAATAGGTAATGCACAGATTACAGGGGTCAGGAGTAGGTAGCACACAGAGTGCTGAGGACAGGAATAGGTAATGCACAGATTACAGGGGTCAGGACTAGGTAGCACACAGAGTGCTGAGGACAGGAATAGGTAATGCACAGATTACAGGGGTCAGGAGTAGGTAGCACACAGAGTTCTGAGGACAGGAATAGGTAATGCACAGATTAAAGGGGTCAGGACTAAGTAGCACACAGAGTTCTGAGGATAGGAATAGGTAATGCACAGATTACAGGGGTCAGGACTAGGTAGCACACAGAGTGCTGAGGACAGGAATAGGTAATGCACAGATAAAAGGGGTCAGGACTAAGTAGCACACAGAGTTCTGAGGATAGGAATAGGTAATGCACAGATTACAGGGGTCAGGACTAGGTAGCACACAGAGTGCTGAGGACAGGAATGGGTAATGCACAGATTACAGGGGTCAGGACTAGGTAGCACACAGAGTGCTGAGGACAAGAATAGGTAATGCACAGATTACAGGGGTCAGGACTAGGTAGCACACAGAGTGCTGAGGACAGGAATAGGTAATACACAGATTACAGCGGTCAGGAGAAGTAGCACACCGAGTGCTGAGGACAGGAATAGGTAATGCACAGATTACAGGGGTCAGGACTAGATAGCACACAGAGTGCTGAGGACAGGAATAGGTAATGCACAGATTACAGGGGTCAGGACTAGGTAGCACACAGAGTGCTGAGGACAGGAATAGGTAATGCACAGATTACAGGGGTCAGGAGTAGGTAGCACACAGAGTGCTGAGGACAGGAATAGGTAATGCACAGATTAAAGGGGTCAGGACTAAGTAGCACACAGAGTTCTGAGGATAGGAATAGGTAATGCACAGATTACAGGGGTCAGGACTAGGTAGCACACAGAGTGCTGAGGACAGGAATAGGTAATGCACAGATAAAAGGGGTCAGGACTAAGTAGCACACAGAGTTCTGAGGATAGGAATAGGTAATGCACAGATTACAGGGGTCAGGACTAGGTAGCACACAGAGTGCTGAGGACAGGAATGGGTAATGCACAGATTACAGGGGTCAGGACTAGGTAGCACACAGAGTGCTGAGGACAGGAATGGGTAATGCACAGATTACAGGGGTCAGGACTAGGTAGCACACAGAGTGCTGAGGACAAGAATAGGTAATGCACAGATTACAGGGGTCAGGACTAGGTAGCACACAGAGTGCTGAGGACAGGAATAGGTAATACACAGATTACAGCGGTCAGGAGAAGTAGCACACCGAGTGCTGAGGACAGGAATAGGTAATGCACAGATTACAGGGGTCAGGACTAGATAGCACACAGAGTGCTGAGGACAGGAATAGGTAATGCACAGATTACAGGGGTCAGGACTAGGTAGCACACAGAGTGCTGAGGACAGGAATAGGTAATGCACAGATTACAGGGGTCAGGAGTAGGTAGCACACAGAGTGCTGAGGACAGGAATAGGTAATGCACAGATTAAAGGGGTCAGGACTAAGTAGCACACAGAGTTCTGAGGATAGGAATAGGTAATGCACAGATTACAGGGGTCAGGACTAAGTAGCACACAGAGTGCTGAGGACAGGAATAGGTAATGCACAGATTACAGGGGTCAGGACTAGGTAGCACACAGAGTGCTGAGGACAGGAATAGGTAATGCACAGATTACAGGGGTCAGGACTAGGTAGCACACAGAGTTCTGAGGATAGGAATAGGTAATGCACAGATTACAGGGGTCAGGACTAGGTAGCACACAGAGTGCTGAGGACAGGAATAGGTAATGCACAGATAAAAGGGGTCAGGACTAAGTAGCACACAGAGTTCTGAGGATAGGAATAGGTAATGCACAGATTACAGGGGTCAGGACTAGGTAGCACACAGAGTGCTGAGGACAGGAATGGGTAATGCACAGATTACAGGGGTCAGGACTAGGTAGCACACAGAGTGCTGAGGACAAGAATAGGTAATGCACAGATTACAGGGGTCAGGACTAGGTAGCGCACATATTTCTGAGGATAGGAATAGGTAATGCACAGAGTTCAGGGGTCAGAAATAGACAACACATAGGGGTTGATTTACCAAAGGCAAACAGACTGTGCACTTACCAAAGTGCAGTTGCTCCACAACTTAGTAAATGAGGTAAGGCTTCACTTTGCAAAGAGTACCCAATCACAAGCAAGGAAAATAAAAAAACAGCATTTTTGCTTGCACGTGATTGGATGATGGAAGTCAGCAGAGTTTATGCTTATTTACTAAGCTGTGGAGCAACTGCACTTTGCAAAGTGCACAGTCTATTTCCCTTTAGTAATCCAACCCCAAAAAATGCAGGATTTGGGAGTAGGTAGCCAAACAGGGTTCAGTTACTTTGCATGCACTTTGGGCTGTCAGTCTGTAAACCTGAAGACTGTGTGCTGTTGATAATTCAATGGTAATTCAGCAAGCTAAAATGGGTCAATGTTAAAGATGTACTGAATAACTGTATTGGGGATCAAGGACCTAGATATATTTTCAGCCAGGTGTGCCAGGATTTTTCTGAGCAGATTTACAAATCCTTTGGCAGGTTAGAAAGTCCATATACAGGTATTTTACCCATGTGTTCAGCTTCATGTAATCATTGTAAGCAACTGACAAAATAAGAGATCCAGAAAGCCACCAAGAGCAGAAATAACAAATTGTTTGATATTACATTTACCCCCCTTTATTGATAGCTATTGTAATGTTAAACTCTGATTTGTACTATAGGTAAAATGTGTACTGTACACCGAAGGGTAAAAAAATAAAATAAAATAAAAAAAACGAGAGAGCAGGAGAGGAAACAAAATCACAGAAAAGGAAAAAGATAAGATACTGTATATAGTTTGCTCTTATCTCTCACTATTATTCAGTGTATGCTCATACTTCAGGCAGAGGATGTCAAAACTACAGCTACAATAACATGCTTTGTATCTTCTGCGTATCCAAAGAGATGGAAAGTACATTTTTTCCTAATAAAAGAGTTGTAGCTGCTGTCTGAGGCATCCAACATCAATTTATATTTATACTACAGTGACTTATGATTATGCATGAATAAACCAGTCTGAACAAATCCAGACTCTACCCAGGTCATGTTTATCTATGATGGATCAAGGATGGATCGGATTTTTTCGTTTCAATCTTTTTTTTTTTTTCTTTTGATTAAAAGAATCAATAAAGTTTAAAAGATACAAGAGTCAAAAGGAAAAAACAACAATCCACACACAGGAGAAATTACAGTCAGGCAGAAGTTGTATGAAATCATATAAAATAATATTTATGGCAGGTAGTGTGGACCCCAGGTACTCTGCATAACTGCTATCATGTGCCGCCCCATAATAGCAAGTGCTAATTCTCATTTTCTATTAGTAGTAGTAGTGTTAGTAGTAGATTTGAACAGAATTATTTTGTTGTTGTTTTGTTTAATTTGCACAAGAGGATTGTATTTAATTTTTTTTTAATGAGTGGCCATTACTTTTTGCATGAGTGAGCTTTGTTTTAAGATCATTTGTTTTATTCAAAGTTTGTGTATGTCATATGTGTAATGGCTCTTTCAGACGGCCGCTCCGCTGCTTTTCTCCGCTGCGGGACTTTTTTTTTTTTTCGCGGAGCGGATGACATTTGTGTCATCCGCTCCGTGTGCCCGCATTTCATCCCATCCGTTTGCGGATGATATGCGGACATAATGGAAGTCTAAGGCATTGCGGATGTCAGCGGATGACACACGATCTGGTCTAACTGCACATGTGCGCCACAGGGTGGAATGTAATGAGCTCTATTTTTTGCTGCTTTGTGAGTACATTATGTTTACAATAAATCTGGATTAATTTTGCAGGGTTACACTATATATTTAGTATCTCACAAAATTGAATACACCCCTCACATTTTTGTAAATATTTTATTATATCTTTTCATGTGACAACACTGAGGAAATTACACTTTGCTACAAAGTAAAGTAGTGAGTGTACAGCTTGTATAACAGTATAAATTTGCTGTCCCCTCAAAATAACTCAACACACAGCCATTAATGTCTAAGCTGCTGGCAACAAAAGTGAGTACACCCCTAAGTGAAAATGTCCAAATTGGGCCCAAAGTGTCAATATTTTGTGTGGCCACCATTATTTTCCAGCACTGCCTTAACCCTCTTGGGCATGGAGTTCACCAGAGCTTCACAGGTTGCCACTGGAGTCCTCTTCCACTCCCCCATGACGACATCATGGAGCTGGTGGATATTAGAGACTTTGCGCTCCTACACCTTCCATTTGAGGATGCCCCACAGATGCTAAATAGGGTTTAGGTCTGGAGACATGCTTGGCAAGTCCATCACCTTTACCCTCTGCTTTAGCAAGGCAGTGGTTGTCTTGGAGGTGTGTTCGGGGTCGTTATCATGTTGTAATACTGCCCTGCTGCCCAGTCTCCGAAGAGAGTGGATCATGCTCTGCTTCAGTATGTCAAATTACATGTTGGCATTCATGGTTCCCTCAATGAACTGTAGCTCCATAGTGCCGGCAGCACTCATGCAACCCTAGACCATGAAACTCCCACCCCCCATGCATGACTGTAGGCAAGACATACTTGCCTTTTCACTTCTCACCTGGTTGTCGCCACATACCATCTGAACCAAACAGGTTTATCTTGGTCTCATCAGACCACAGGACATGGTTCCAGTAATCCATGTCCTTAGTCTGCTTGTCTTTAGCAAACTGTTTGCAGGCTTTCTTGTGCATCATCTTTTGAAGAGGCTTCCTTCTAGGATGACAACCATGCAGACCAATTTGATGCAGTGTGAAGCGTGTGGTCTAAGCACTGACAGGCTGGCCCCTATCCCTTCAACCTCTGCAGCAATGCTGGCAGCACTCATACGTCTAATTCCCAAAGACAATCTCTGGATTTGACGCTGAGCACGTGCACTCAACTTCTTTGGTCAACCAAGGCGAGGCTTGTTCTGAGTGGAGCCTGTCCTGTTAAACCGCTGTATGGTCTTGGCAAGCGTGCTGCAGCTCAGTTTCAAGATCTTAGCAATCTTCTTAAATCCTAGACCATCTTTATGTAGTCTATAATTTATGAATTTTTTTTTTTTCAGATCCTCAGAGAGTTCTTTGCCATGAGGTTGATGTTGAACTTCCAGTGACCAATATGAGACAGTGAGAGTGATAACACCAAATTTAACACACCTGCTCCCTATTCACATCTAAGACCTTGTAACGCTAAGGAGTCACATGACACCGGGGAGGGAAAATGGCTAATTGGGCCCAATTTAGACATTTTCCCCTACTAGTGTACTCACTTTTGTTGCCAGCAGTTTAGACATTAATGGCTGTGTGTTGAGTTATTTTGAGGGGACAACAAATATACACTGTTATACAATCTGTACACTCACTACTTTACTTTGTAGCAAAGTGTAATTTCTTCAGTGTTGTCACATGAAAAGATATAATAAAATATTTACAAAAATGTGAGGGGTGAACTCACTTTTGTGAGATACTGTATATATATATGACCTTTTGTTTGATGAGATATATATAACATGAGAATCCTCGGAAGTGAAGAGGAATAACCTGGGGCTGTTGGAGTGATTCCCTTCCCAGCTACCATCTGCTTAATAATATGAAAGAGCACTTGTAACCTCCATATTTAGGGATCTCTGGATTTGGTAAGAAGTATATTTTTAACAATGGTGGAGTAGAAGGAGAGTCCCTGAAGATGATTCACTGGGTGTTGGAGAACCTAAGTGGTCACCAGAAGTCATTATTACAGATTATATCATTTTAACAGAGGTTTACATAATATTTCACAATTAGTGTAGTGGACAAACATTCATATTAAGATTATATTTGAATATTGCACTGAATTTGTTTGTAGTGCATTCACCATTGCATGTGTATTATATTTACTATTATTAAAGGGATAGAGCTACACATTTATTTATATAATCAAATTTTCATAAAATAAAGTACACATATTTGGCATTTGGATATTTTTTTTGAAAGGCACCAACCCAATGTTGAAGTTTATTTTTGTGTGTAGTTTCCCTTAAAATTCAACCCAGACCTGAAGGTTATGGATTTTTTGGGGGAATGTTTTTTTGGCATTTGTTTTTTGCTTTAGGATGCACTGCAGGAAATGTGACATTTAGAAAGAAAAGAGTAATTAAAATTGTGGTAATTTACATTTTTCTGTTGGCTGCTTTTTAGAAACAAAAAAAAAAAAAAAAAAAAACAGTTAAAAACAGCAGTACTGGGGGTGCAGAAAAAAAGTCAGTGTGTGAGTCACTAACAATCTATCACACAGTGTATCACACTTTTTACTATGAGTCACCAACCAGAAGTAATGTCTGGCAGATAGTGCGGAGTTGGTGCAGGAGTGAACAGAGAACACTAGTATGTATTAGCCTTCCATTAGATTAGGATGATTAAGGAGAACCAGGGTCCCATTAGAGTCCCACCTTAAATTAGGATCTCTATCAAAGAGCCCTCTTGCATCAGTGACATCTTGCATCGGTGTCCACATTAGAGTCCCACCTAACATCAGGGTCCCCATTAGAGTGCCTCCAAAATCAGGTGTCTCCATTAGCCCACTTTACATTATTTGTCTTCATCAGACTGGCTCATGGATCAGGGGACGCACTCTAAGAAACCTAGTGGGGCGCAACTAAAATCTGGGGGATGCAGCCCTCTTCAGCACCCCCTAAATCCGGGCTTGTTATATATACCTTTGCCCAGGAGAGGAAGAAAGAGGACATATCTAGCATTTTTTCAGACAGGGAAAAAGGAGGACAAGTGATGAAAGCAGAACTTACCATTTAATACAAAGGAATAGAAAAGGGTATTTCTTTGTCTACACAAGAGAAAGAGTTTTCCCCTTAATGTTACTCTTTAGTGTTGAGCGAACACGGACTGTATTATTCGTGTTCGTACCGAATAATTGGATTTTTGTTACCCGAACACGAACACGGACACTTTACTGTATATTCGGGTAAAAATCCGTGTTCGGTCGTTTTATTTCCGGGTTTTGCATGCTTTGGCGCTCTTTTCATGGCGGGCTTTCAACAGCCAATCAACAATCGTTTAACTGGTGTGCCTTAAGCCATCCCAGCCATGCCTGCAAATGTCTCAGTAGCTGTGATTGGCCGTCTGAAGCATGTGACCAAGTCTTTATAAGTTCGAGGCAGCCGCAGCGGCGTCATTATGCTGCTTAGATCAGGGACAGATCACACATCAACGTGCTGGCTGCTGATTAAGGAAAGATAGGCAGGAAAAAACCATTTGTGTCCGGATAGAATTGAGGGACAGGTCGGAGTGTTTAGGCAGGGCGAGTTGTAGGCATTTTAGGGATAGAGTCTGCTGAATTATAGGGTCAGTGTCTTCTGCAAACTACAATCGATATTGCTGTGTGGGGGGTGGGGTCTGCACTCAATCCTGATCTACGATCTCTTCTCAATCCTGTTAGGGAGAGGCTGCTGCTGAATTTTAGGGTCAGAGTGTTCTACAAACTACAATCGATATTGCTGTGTGGGGTGGGGTCTGCACTTAGTTCTCCTGATCTACGATCTCTTCTCAATCCTGTTAGGGACAGAGTCTGCTGAATTTTAGGGAAACTGTGTTCTACAAACTACAATCGATATTGCTGTGTGGTGTGGGATAGGAGATAGGCAGGTGTCAGTGATCCACATCCATTTTTCTGTGTGTGGGCTGCAGTGAACACAATCTTTTTGGGGTGCAGTGAACACAATCCTTTTGGAGTGCAGTGAACAAAATCTTTGTGGGGTGCAGTGAACAAAACCTTTGTGGGGGTACAGTGAACACAATCTTTGTGGGGTGCAGTGAAGACAATCCTTGTGGGGTGCAGTGAAGACAATCCTTGTGGGGTGCAGTGAACAAAATCTTTGGGGGGTACAGTGAACACAATCTTTGTGGGGTGCAGAGAAGACAATCCTTGTGGGGTGCAGTGAACAAAATCTTTGGGGGGGTACAGTGAACACAATCTTTGTGGGGTGCAGTGAACAAAACCTTTGTGGGGTGCAGTGAACACAATCTTTGTGGGGTGCAGTGAAGACAATCCTTGTGGGGTGCAGTGAAGACAATCCTTGTGGGGTGCAGTGAACAAAATCTTTGGGGGGTACAGTGAACACAATCTTTGTGGGGTGCAGTGAACAAAACCTTTGTGGGGTACAGTGAACACAATCTTTGTGGGGTGCAGTGAACACAATCTTTGTGGGGTGCAGTGAACAAAACCTTTGTGGGGTACAGTGAACACAATCTTTGTGGGGTGCAGTGAAGACAATCCTTGTGGGGTGCAGTGAAGACAATCCTTGTAGGGTGCAGTGAACAAAACCTTTGTGGGGTACAGTGAACACAATCTTTGTGGGGTGCAGTGAACAAAACCTTTGTGGGGTGCAGTGAACACAACCTTTGTGGGGTACAGTGAACACAATCTTTGTGGGGTGCAGTGAACAAAACCTTTGTGGGGTACAGTGAACACAATCTTTGTGGGGTACAGTGAACACAATCCTTGTGGGGTGCAGTGAACAAAACCTTTGTGGGGTACAGTGAACACAATCTTTGTGGGGTGCAGTGAACACAATCTTTGTGGGGTGCAGTGAACAAAACCTTTGTGGGGTGCAGTGAACACAACCTTTGTGGGGTACAGTGAACACAATCTTTGTGGGGTGCAGTGAACAAAACCTTTGTGGGGTACAGTGAACACAATCTTTGTGGGGTACAGTGAACACAATCTTTGTGGGGTGCAGTGAACAAAACCTTTGTGGGGTACAGTGAACACAATCTTTGTGGGGTGCAGTGAACAAAACCTTTGTGGGGTACAGTGAACACAATCTTTGTGGGGTGCAGTGAAGACAATCCTTTTGGAGTGCAGTGAACACAATCTTTGTGGGGTGCAGTGAACAAAACCTTTGTGGGGTACAGTGAACACAATCTTTGTGGGGTACAGTGAACACAATCTTTGTGGGGTACAGTGAACACAATCTCATACTTCTGAAGCTTTGAGGGTGCTGCCTGTTCTATACTCCTCCTCCTCCTCCTCATCCATCCTTTTAGGTGTACAAACAATAGTAATTGGGGCCTAGTGTGCTTCTGTACGTGTGAAAAACATACACTTTTTTTTGATCATATTTCCTATTCCGCTATTCAATAAAAACCTTTGGGGCTCAATTAAATTGCGGAATAGTCTGTGTCGGTACGTGTGAGATCCACCTTTCCAAGTTTTTGGGGTTCATCTCATACTTCTGAAGCTTTGAGGGTGCTGCCTGTTCTATACTCCTCCTCCTCCTCCTCCTCCTCATCCATCCTTTTAGGTGTACAAACAATAGTAATTGGGGCCTAGTGTGCTTCTGTACGTGTGAAAAACATACACTTTTTTTTGATCATATTTCCTATTCCGCTATTCAATAAAAACCTTTGGGGCTCAATTAAATTGCGGAATAGTCTGTGTCGGTACGTGTGAGATCCACCTTTCCAAGTTTTTGGGGTTCATCTCATACTTCTGAAGCTTTGAGGGTGCTGCCTGTTCTATACTCCTCCTCCTCCTCCTCCTCCTCATCCATCCTTTTAGGTGTACAAACAATAGTAATTGGGGCCTTGTGTGCTTCTGTACGTGTGAAAAACATACACTTTTTTTTTATCATATTTCCTATTCCGCTATTCAATAAAAACCTTTGGGGCTCAATTAAATTGCGGAATAGTCTGTGTCGGTACGTGTGAGATCCACCTTTCCAAGTTTTTGGGGTTCATCTCATACTTCTGAAGCTTTGAGGGTGCTGCCTGTTCTATACTCCTCCTCCTCCTCTTCCTCATCCATCCTTTTAGGTGTACAAACAATAGTAATTGGGGCCTAGTGTGCTTCTGTACGTGTGAAAAACATACACTTTTTTTTGATCATATTTCCTATTCCGCTATTCAATAAAAACCTTTGGGGCTCAATTAAATTGCGGAATAGTCTGTGTCGGTACGTGTGAGATCCACCTTTCCAAGTTTTTGGGGTTCATCTCATACTTCTGAAGCTTTGAGGGTGCTGCCTGTTCTATACTCCTCCTCCTCCTCCTCCTCATCCATCCTTTTAGGTGTACAAACAATAGTAATTGGGGCCTAGTGTGCTTCTGTACGTGTGAAAAACATACACTTTTTTTTGATCATATTTCCTATTCCGCTATTCTATAAAAACCTTTGGGGCTCAATTAAATTGCGGAATAGTCTGTGTCGGTACGTGTGAGATCCACCTTTCCAAGTTTTTGGGGTTCATCTCATACTTCTGAAGCTTTGAGGGTGCTGCCTGTTCTATACTCCTCCTCCTCCTCTTCCTCATCCATCCTTTTAGGTGTACAAACAATAGTAATTGGGGCCTAGTGTGCTTCTGTACGTGTGAAAAACATACACTTTTTTTTGATCATATTTCCTATTCCGCTATTCAATAAAAACCTTTGGGGCTCAATTAAATTGCGGAATAGTCTGTGTCGGTACGTGTGAGATCCACCTTTCCAAGTTTTTGGGGTTCATCTCATACTTCTGAAGCTTTGAGGGTGCTGCCTGTTCTATACTCCTCCTCCTCCTCCTCCTCATCCATCCTTTTAGGTGTACAAACAATAGTAATTGGGGCCTAGTGTGCTTCTGTACGTGTGAAAAACATACACTTTTTTTTGATCATATTTCCTATTCCGCTATTCTATAAAAACCTTTGGGGCTCAATTAAATTGCGGAATAGTCTGTGTCGGTACGTGTGAGATCCACCTTTCCAAGTTTTTGGGGTTCATCTCATACTTCTGAAGCTTTGAGGGTGCAGCCTGTTCTATACTCCTCCTCCTCCTCTTCCTCATCCATCCTTTTAGGTGTACAAGCAATAGTAATTGGGGCCTAGTGTGCTTCTGTACGTGTGAAAAACATACACTTTTTTTTGATCATATTTCCTATTCCGCTATTCAATAAAAACCTTTGGGGCTCAATTAAATTGCGGAATAGTCTGCAGCGTAACTTCGGCCTTCCCGCTCACCGCCTCATATGTGACGTGCCCACAAGGTGGAACTCCACCTTGCACATGCTGGAAAGACTGTGCGAGCAGCAGCAGGCCATAGTGGAGTTTCAGCTGCAGCACGCACGCGTGAGTCGCTCTGCGGAACAGCACCACTTCACCACCAATAACTGGGCCTCCATGCGAGACCTGTGTGCCTTGTTGCGCTGTTTTGAGTACTCCACCAACATGGCCAGTGGCAATGACGCCGTTCTCAGCTTAACTATCCCACTTCTATGCCTCCTTGAAAAAACAATTCGGGCGATGATGGAAGAGGATGTGGCACAGGATGAGGAGGAGGAGGAGGAGGATGAAGAGGTAACATTTCAAAGGCTTTCAGGGCAGTCATTCGCAAGGGGCTCCGAGGGTGGGTTCCTGCACACACAAACGCCAGGGACACAATTGTCCAGCAGGGGCACAGTTCTGGAGGATGAGGAGGATGAGGAGGAGGAGGAGCTGGAGGAGGAGATGGAACCATGTTCACAGCAGGGTGGCACCCAGGCCAGCTCATGGCCATCACTGGTGCGTGGCTGGGGGGATACAGAGGACACGGACGATACACCTCCCACAGAGGACAGCCTTTCGTCGCCTCTGGGCAGCCTGGCACACATGAGCGATTACATGCTGCAGTATCTCCACAACGACCACCGAGTTGCCCACATTCTAACTTGTGCTGATTACTGGGTGGCCACGCTGCTGGATCCCCGTTACAAGGACAACGTACCGTCCTTAATTCACTCACTGGAGCGCGATCGCAAGATGCGCGAGTACAAGCGCACGCTGGTAGACGCGATGCTGCTGGCATTCCCATCTGACAGCGGGGCCACAGTGGAAGCACAAGGCAGAGGAGGAGGAGGAGGTCGCCAACTCAACCAGGGCACCGCCAGCACCTCAGAAGGCAGGGTTAGCATGGCCGAAATGTGGAAAAGCTTTGTCAGCACGCCACAACAAACAGCAGCACCAGCAGCTCAGATGGAACGTCTTAGCAGGAGGCAGCATTTTACCAACATGGTGGAGCAGTATGTGTGCACACGCCTACATGTAGTGAATGAGGGGTCTGCCCCCTTCAACTTCTGGGTCTCCAAATTGGGCACATGGCCTGAGCTTGCCCTTTACGCCTTGGAGGTGCTGGCGTGCCCTGCAGCCAGTGTATTATCTGAACGGGTATTTAGCACGGCTGGGGGTGTTATAACAGACAAGCGCAGCCGCCTGTCCAGAGACAATGTGGACAAGCTCACGTTCATTAAAATGAACCAGGCATGGATCCCACGGGACTTTTCCGTACCTTGTGCAGAATAGCAATGGATACCGACCTTACCCAGCCATTGTTCCATTTTTGCTCTTTCTCACTCTTTTGGGGTGTACCCTCATTTAAAATTTGTGAAAAGAAGCAGTGTTGGCTACCTCGTCCTCCTCCTCAGGGCCAGATTAACGTAGGGGCTATTGGAGCTGCAGCTCCATGCAGGCCCCTACCTTTTATATAGGCCCCGGGTTGGCCATATTCACTGTGACCGCTCTTCTGTCACTTGTAAACACAGAAGTCTGGCTTCTATGCTCGCTTCCCCAGGCAGCACCCTCAGAACCTCCCCACACAGCGCGAAGGCCGGACAAGGAGGGACAGTTGCCGATGCATGGATGTGTTTATGGGCTTCAGAGACAGCATCCCATGTTGAATTAGGCATGCATGGCTGCACCCTTCCTCCTCTGGGTGCATGCCAAGGCACGGCCCTTAAGGCCCTTCAAAATCCTCAGCACCAAGACCATGATGCTCTTAATCCGGCCCTGGTCCTCCTCCACCGCCGCTTCCACCTACACCGCCCATAGGTGTGCGCAGCCTATTGCATTAGGGTGTGCACCCCAAAGTTGAAATACACATGCATGTGTTTGCCTACATGTACATGGCCCCGATACATTACTCTCCCTGCTGGCAAAGAGAAATAGAGCAGAGCAGGTGCGAGGGAGATCTTTCCCATCTCCTCACTGGCAAACAGAGCGATAATGCTATGTGCCCTAGGTGATTAGGGTGTGCCCAGGTACACCAGGCACACCCTGTGCGCACGCCTATGACACCGCCACATCCACCACCACCTCAACCTCCCTCCTACTCCTTATGGGCCTCGTCCTTCAGAGATGAAGAACATTGTTTTATTTTTCTGTTTTTTTTTTTGTTGTTTTAAGTTATTTCCCTATCCACATTTGTTTGCAGAGCACTTGCACTCTAGCCCTTTCCATTGGTGTTTTAGAGCCATTTTAGTGCCTTAAAGTTCGGGTCCCCATTGACTTCAATGGGGTTCGGTGTCCGGGAAAAGTTCGGTAAAAGTCCGGGACACGGACCCGGACTTTTTTTTAAAGTTCGGCCGAACCCGTCGAACACGGACATCTAGGTGTCCGCTCAACCCTATTACTCTTTAATGATTCTGTTTTTTAAAATGTAAGTGTTCCTATCTGTAAGCATATTATAACAATTTTGACTCATGAACTATAAGTACTTTCATGCACAAAGGGCTGATTTACTGAAAATACACATTTTAGGCATGAAGATTATTTACCCCCCCTAAAAACACATTTTCTGAAAGTAAAAAGTAGACTAAAAGGTTTGCATTCAAAACTTCATATCTTCAAATCTTGCCTCCGCAACATCTCCAAAATACGCCCCTTTCTAACCAATGACCCAACAAAGTTCCTAGTTCACGCCCTGGTCATCTCTTGCCTCGACTACTGCAACTCCCTTCTCGTTGGTTTATCTCTACATAGGCTATCCCCCTTCAATCCATCATGAATGCTGCTGCCAGACTCATCCCCCTTACAAATCGCTCAGTATCTGTTACACCTCTCTGTCAATCCTTCCACTGGCTTCTGGTTACCCAACAAATTAAATTCAAAATACTAACAACAACTTACAAAGCCATCCACAACTTAGCTCCAGCTACATCACTAGCCTAGTCTCAAAATACCAACCGAATTGTTCTCTTTGTTCCTCTCCAGACCTCCTGCTCTCTAGCTCCCTCATCACCTCATCCCATGCTCGTCTCCAGGATTTCTCCAGTCTCTCCCTCTCCAATCCTATGGAACTCCTTACTCCAATTTGTCTGATTATCTCCCACTTTATTAGCTTTTAGACGATCCCTGAAAACCCTCCTCTTCAGAGAAGCCTATCCCACTCACACCTAACAACTGTATTTTCATTTTCTTCATCAACCCATCCCCCACAGTTATTACTTTTTGTTTCACTTAACCCTCTCTTCTAGATTATAAGCTCTAATGAGCAGGGCCCTCTGATTCCTCCTGTATCGAATTGTATTGTAACTGTATTGTCTGCCCTCATGTTGTAAAGCGCTGCGCAAACTGTCGGTGCTATATAAATCCTGTATAATAATAATATTTGCGCTAAGGTTTATAAAACCTATATTTTCAGTTAAAAAGATACACTTAAAATAATTTTGGTGCATACAAACAGAAATAGCTTTTTTTGTTAAAATATAATAGATGAGTGTGGAGTAAATAGATACCAAACACGTCAAGTGAAAAACTACCGTACACAAATTGCCCAAAGGCAATACTTTAAAACTTTATAGGTTGTCAATTTAGAGTAATCAATAAAGATGGGTCTATCAGATACCTAATCACCTCTGTGCGCTCTGTTAAAGCCAGTCACACATTCACAAATTTCCCACTGTTCACCATCCTGACAACTGGCATGGAGTTCCCAGGGACAAAAGAGGAACAGGTAAGTCCAGGATACATAATGGGGGAAGATGGTCAGGATGGGGAAGGTGACCTATTATTGTACATGTAAAAGTGATGCGGGCAGCTCAATTCATTACTCAACCAGTGCAATTTTCACAGGACAGTCCCAGGGATATTTAAAAAATCCTGGAATCCCACAGATCCAAGTTGTGCCCTGGAGCCTAGTGCCTGTACTCTTGTTCTGTCAATCAAAACATGTTTTCTTTCATAACACATAACATAACACAAATCTGACATTCAGCATAGTTTACATATATGGCTGGAGAAATGTCTCGGACCCTTATTGCTAAGTAAGATCAGAGACTGCTCTGTGTGTTGTCTAGGTATCCTGCGCGCCTAGAATACTTTTTGTCATAAGCTTTAAATTCATAAGCGCATGCAAAGACTAGGGGAGATTACATTTTTAAAACCTTATTTATTTACTTAGAAATAATGTTATATCATGATTACACCATGGTCCTGTTTGATTTGTCACTAAGGTGATCTGTCACTTACATGAACTGATGTTCAAATAGCCTAATTAAAGCTGTGACCAGTGTGGACAGACTCTGAAGCCTATTCCCCGCCGGATCTATCATCATCATTATCAGCCACAATCAATTCTTGAGTGCAGGAGTTTTGTTAGTTGTGGACAGTGGTGGCAGAAAGCATGAGCACAGCCCTGCAGGGAGAAGGCTTTGAGCTTGGTGGCAGATGGTACAGAGGACCACAGAATGTCATCAAACTGTGCAGCCAGGTCTCACTGCTCTACAAATTTCCCCTCTGCTCTACCACCTTCCCTTCTGCTCTTCATCCTAATCCTCTGTTCTACCTCTTGACCTTCTGCTTTACCACCTGACTTTCCACTCTATCTGTTGATCTTTTGCACTACCTTCAGACCCCTTTTCTACCTCCTGTCCCTCTGCATTACTTCTTTCCCATCTGCTCTACCTCTTGCCCATCTGCTCTACTTTCTGACCCTATGCTCTACATCTTATCCCTCTGCTCTACCTCCTGACCATCTAATTTACCTCTACCACCTGACCATCTGCTTTACCACTTGACTTTTTACTCCACCTCCTGACCCCTGCTCTACCTCTTGACCCTCTGGTCTACTTCCTGCCTCTCTATTCTACTTCCTGCCCCTCTAGTCTGCTTCCTGACCCTCTGCTCTACATTCTTCCCCTTTGCTCTACCTCCTGACTCTCTGCTGTACATCCTGCCTCTATGCTCTACCTCCTTACCCTCTGCTTGAACATGTAACCCTCTGATCCACCTTCTGACCCTCTGCACTACCTTCTCATCAACAATGTAAAGGTTCTTAACCTCCCTGGCGGTATGATTATGTCAGGAATTACATACCAAAAGCGGTACAATTGTTTTCATGGAAATTTGGCGTTATGTATTATAGGCCTACAATTCTTAGTAATTACTGACTTAAACCTGACCAAAACAAGACTCTAGTAGACATCCCAGATGTGATAAATTTGAAACACAAACACGTGAATTATAATTGAATCAATAATATTATTTTATTATTTAATATATAATATATATAATAAAATTATATTATTGATTAGATTATAATTCATGCATTATATATTATAGATCTATGTGTGTATATATATATATATATATATATATAATATATAACGCATGAATTATAATTGAATCAATAATATAATTTTATATATATATATATGTGTGTGTGTGTGTGTGTATATATATATATATATATATATATATACATATATATATACAGGTATATATATATAAATATGCATATATGTATATGCATATATATATATATATATGCATATATATATGCATATATATATATGCATATATATATATATATATATATGCATATATACCATATATATATATATATAATACAAAATGTGTTTTGTGTTTTGTGCAACTTTTATTTTTTATTTTTTTGAATTTCCCTCCCTAGTTCCGCTCCCATGCAGCATTGCTGCTGCAGGGAACGGAACTAGGAAGTGATCAGACCGACGGAGGGACAGAGGAGCGGCGGGACTCTCGGCTGGCGATCTCAGCAATGAGAGATCATCGCTGGATCGCCAGGATAAGGTAAGAGAACACCGCTGCGCTCTCTGCAATCCACCCCGAGCGTGACTCGGGGTTACCGCTCCTGATATGAAAAACCAACCCCGAGTCACGCTCGGGATTACCGCCTAGGAGGTTAAAGTGGATCTTCACTGCATCTGAGCATCATAAACCAAAAACGCTATTTAACTCATATTTAATATTCACAGTAAATCCATCTATGTCTCTGTACTTTATTTTGTTAAAGAATCACTTTGAAAAACAACCTAGCATTTCTGGTCATGGCCATCTTGAGTAAGGGCAAATAATTCATGTAGCATTTACTTCCTTGAATCCATCTGCCCTTAGCTCAAGCATGCAGGCAAAAGAGTGTGCCTAGCTGAGAAAACCCTTCCTGCTCTCCTCCTTTCCTGAAGACTCCTGGGTTATCCCAGTTGTTGCCCCTCCTGGGATGTATGACATAATTTTCCTAGGAAAGAAACCAGGAAGTAGCTGATGAAATGTAAAAAAAAAAAAAAAGTTTAAAACAAGTAAATATGATACACTTTCCTATCTATTTACTAATGCTAGTAGCATGAGGATTAAAATAAACAATGTTGATTGAGAGAGTGAAGTTCCACTTTAAGATACATACTCCATACTGCTATACTCTGCACACTATATTGTGTATGTATGTGTGTTGTTACATATATCTGACCCCTGCACTCGAACTGCTATGGCGTATTACATAGACCTGGATCAAGCACTCTTTATGCTATGTTGTAATACATAGACCTGGCCCCTGCTTACTATATGCTATGTGATGTATTACATAGTCCTGATCTTGACTTGTCTCAACAGTTGTTCATTGCTGTTTAGTTTGCAACTTTTTTAAAAGAGATATTATTTTAAGCAGGCTCAGACAAAGTGCTAGCTCTCTGTGTATGTTCTGTTTTATTGTATTTTTTCATTGATCTTTTAGTTTATGGAAGTGAGACTCTTAGTCATAGCACTGTAATTTTGGAGTATTTTGGGAGTATAAGTACTGCATATTGTGTACATTGGATGCAACATGTAGGCTTCAAAGTTGTTTAACCATGCACCTTTAAACCACACCCAATGGTTAGTGCAGTTTTGCCCTGTCCATTCACACTGTCTTCTCTATCCTAAGGTGTCCCTCCTTTTCAACTCCAGAGAGGCCCGGAGTTAAAAAAGAAGACCATGGATGGAGGGCCGGCATGATAGGGGTTAAAGGGTCTGTGGAACTGTGAGTTTTAGGTCACTATGACATAGGCAGGGGGAATAAAATTACAAGAAATAAGTGATTGGGTACATGTTTGGGAAGGGGTGGAGCTGCAGGGGTGGTGAGGCTGAGTGGGGGGTAGGGTCTCTAGTCAGAAGAGGGACCATCAGGGGAAAATTTCCCTCCCGCCCACCCTGGTATTTTATTTGTGATTGGCAAATTGTTATTTTTGGGTTTTGGGGTGTAAGGGCCAATTTTGTCAAGCAGCTGGAGGGGGTGAAAGGTCCTTGTAGGTTACTGTGGGCACCAAAAAAGGTACTTGGTAAGGACCCGTCTGCGGTACGGCTCCCAGTTGTGCTAATGGAGGTATCTGCGGCTGGTTGTCTCCGAGTCAGTGGTGTTGCGGCTGGAGGCCTGTTAAGCAGGTATTTTTCTTGTGAGCAATGCCCACTAGGACCTTGAGGCTCCAGTTACACTGTATTTACCTTATATTTAAGTTATGTTTTTGTTTGTGCTATTTATTACTTTGGTTAATAAAAGGCTGCTTTGGGCATTAACTCCACCTGGTTGTCAGTGTGATTATTGAAGGGGTCGGAGGGTATGGTACAGGTCAAAGCGGAAGGACAAGACGTCTTTAGTACCCTAGTCATGATGTTGAAAGGTATGACTTCTACAGGAAAGCTGTTAGTTCAGTGTTGGGGGTCTTTTTACATGTTAGTGCTGCTGAAGAAATAGTACTTATGTCCAAAGTCTTGAAATCAATCTTCTGCAATCTCTTGCACAGCAGCACTCAGACTGGTAAATGGAAACAGCAGCACCCCAAGGTAAGCACAGTGTTTATCAGCCTAACAAAGAACATGATTACACGAATGACACTCAGGTAATGGCTCATCCATATGTTGCTGCTCTTTTATTGTCCAATCACATGCTAGGGAAGGAAAAGAGACTAATGAATCCTGCTGCATGTTGGAATCCATTCTGGGTGTTGGAGTTTGGTCAGTTGTGGGCAGCAGTGACAGAAAGCATGAGCACAGCCTTGCGGGGAGAAGGTTTCAAGCTGGGTGGCAGTAGGTACAGAGAAAGGATCGCAATATTGCTGGATTTTTACAAGAGGTGGAATTTCAACATGTTGTGCAGGTGGGACTCAATGTTCTACACCTTGCCCCTGTGCTCTGCTTCTTGACCCTCTGCTCTACCTCCTGTTTATCAGCCTAAAACATAAGTAGAAGAATGAAGTTTTGGTATGCCTCATCTGTATGTTGCTGCTCTTGCATTGTCCAATCACAGGCTAGGAAAGGTAAAGTGACTAATGAAGCAGAATCTCAGGCACACTTTTTTCCTGTTGTCAGATGGAGGGGTACCGTTACCATAATTTCAAAGAAAAAAAATGTGCTGAACTGTGAATATAGACAATATAAAATAAACGTGCAGGTAAAAAAAGGCAAAAACAAGGTATGTTACTTACTCACATTCAAACTAAAATATATACTATATTGTCAAAAGTATTGGGACCCCTGCCTTTACTTGCACAAGTATTGAGACGCCTGCCTTTGGCCGCACATGAACTTTAGTGGCTTCCCTGTCATAGTCTATAGCGTTCAATATTGACAACAGCCTCAACTCTTCTGGGAAGGCTGTCCACAAGGTTTAGGAGTGTATCTATGGGATTGTTTGACCATTCTTCCAGAAGCACATTTGTGAGGTCAGACACTGATGTGGCAAGAAGGCCTGGCTCGCAGCCTTCGCTTAATTCATCTCAGAGTTGTTTTATTGGGTTGAGGACAGGACTCTGTGCAGGCCAGTCAAGTTTCTCCACTCCAAACTCACTCATTCATTTCTTTATGGACCTTGCTTTGTGCGCTGGTGCACAGTCATGTTGGAACAGGAAGGGGCCATCCCTAAACTGTTCCCACAAAATCGTGAGTATGAAATCCAAAATGTCTTGGTATGCTGACGCCTTAAGAGTTCACCTTCACTGGAACGAATGGCAAAGCCCAACCCCTGAAAAACAACTCTACACCATAATCGCCCCTCCACCAAATGATTTGGACCAGTGCACAAAGCAAGGTCCATAAAGACATGGATGAGTTTGGGGTGGAGGAACTTGACTGGCCTGCACCTCAGCCCGATAGAACACCTTTGGGATGAATTAGAATGCAGACTGCGAGCCAGACCTTCTTGTCCACCACCAGTGACTGAACTCACAAATGCGCTTCTGGAAGAATGGTCAAATATTCCCATAGACACACTCCTAAACCTTGTGGACAGCCTTCCCAGAAGAGTTGAACTGTTATAGCTGCAAATCATCCATAGAAAATTCCCCTGAAGAGTGGGACTTTAAAGGCAATGACCAGGACTTGAGTATATCATGAGTATAAACTGTTTATTCAACAAAATAAACAGTTTATACTCATTACATACTCAAGTCCTGGTCATTGCCTTTAAAGTCCCACTCCTCAGGGGAATTTTCTATGGATCTATCATACAGGGATGTTGGCAATTCCCAGGGCAAACACTGAACCCGAATAACCTTTTCTTCGTTATAGCTGCAAAGGGTGGGCCAACTCAATATTGTACCCTATGGACTAAGACTGGGATGCCATTAAAGTTAATGTGTGTGTGTAAAGGCAGGCGTCCCAATCCTTTTGACAATATAGATTTTATATATCTATATACAGTGGGTACGGAAAGTATTCAGACCCCCTTAAATTTTTCACTCTTTGTTATATTGCAGCCATTTGCTAAAATCATTTAAGTTCATTCTTCTTCCTCATGAATGTACACATAGCTCCCCATACTGACAGAAAAACACAGAATTGTTGACATTGTTGCAGATTTATTAAAAAAGAAAAACTGAAATATCACATGGTCCTAAGTATTCAGACCCTTTGCTGTGACACTCATATATTTAACTCAGGTGCTTTCCATTTCTTCTGATCATCCTTGAGATGGTTCTACACCTTCATTTGAGTCCAGCTGTGTTTGATTATACTGATTGGACTTGATTAGGAAAGCCACACACCTGTCTATATAAGACCTTCCAGATCACAATGCATGTCAGAGCAAATGAGAATCATGAGGTCAAAGGAACTGCCTGAAGAGCTCAGAGACAGAATTGTGGCAAGGCACAGATCTGGCCAAGGTTACAAAAAGATTTCTGCTGCACTTAAGGTTCCTAAGAGCACAGTGGCCTCCATAATCCTCAAATGGAAGACGTTTGGGATGACCAGAACCCTTCCTAGAGCTGGCCGTCCGGCCAAACTGAGCTATCGGGGGAGAAGAGCCTTGGTGAGAGAAGTAAAGAAGAACCCAAAGATCACTGTGGCTGAGCTCCAGAGATGCAGTCAGGAGATGGGAGAAAGTTGTAGAAAGTCAACCATCACTGCAGCCCTCCACCAGTCGGGGCTTTATGGCAGAGTGGCCCGATGGAAGCCTCTCCTCAGTGTAAGACACATGAAAGCCCGCATGGAGTTTGCTAAAAAACACCTGAAGGACTCCAAGATGGTGAGAAATAAGATTCTCTGGTCTGATGAAACCAAAATAGAACTTTTTGGCCTTAATTCTAAGCGGTATGTGTGGAGAAAACCAGGCACTGCTCATCACCTGTCCAATACAGTCCCAACAGTGAAGCATGGTGGTGGCAGCATCGTGCTGTGGGGGTGTTTTTCAGCTGCAGGGACAGGACGACTGGTTGCAATCGAGGGAAAGATGAATGCGGCCAAGTACAGGGATATCCTGGACAAAAACCTTCTCCAGAGTGCTCTGGACCTCAGACTGGGCCGAAGGTTTACCTTCCAACAAGACAATGACCCTAAGCACACAGCTAAAATAACGAAGGAGTGGCTTCACAACAACTCCGTGACTGTTCTTGAATGGCCCAGCCAGAGCCCTGACTTAAACCCAATTGAGCATCTCTGGAGAGACCTAAAAATGGCTGTCCACCAACGTTTACCATCCAACCTGACAGAACTGGAGAGGATCTGCAAGGAGGAATGGCAGAGGATCCCCAAATCCAGGTGTGAAAGACTTGTTGCATCTTTCCCAAGAAGACTCCTGGCTGTATTAGATCAAAAGGGGGCTTCTACTAAATACTGAGCAAAGGGTCTGAATACTTGGGACCATGTGATATTTCAGTTTTTCTTTTTTAATAAATCTGCAACAATGTCAACAATTCTGTGTTTTTCTGTCAGTATGGGGTGCTATGTGTACATTCATGAGGAAGAAGAATGAACTTAAATGATTTTAGCAAATGGCTGCAATATAACAAAGAGTGAAAAATTTAAGGGGGTCTGAATACTTTCCGTACCCACTGTATATTGTAATTTAGCAGGGAAGAGGTAAGCAGTTATATAATCAAACATGTTGGAAGGCTGAGTGAAGCACTATAGAGTTTTTGAATTGGAAATTATGAGAATTATACTGAGATACCCAATGACCTGTCATTGGCACATGGTTAAGTATGGGATACATTTTCCCTGCACATGTCTAGTAAAAGGCTACCAACCTCCGCAGTTTGCCTGCCCTAAGACCACAGAACAATGAAGCCGGGTGTTTAAAGATAACCTTGAAGCGTATAATTAGAAGGTTTTCTGTCTTTGGAACTGATGTTTAATGCATCCCAAGCCTTTCAAACCCCAGTGAGGCAGCATAGAAAGCCCACAGTAGACTGTACCAGGTGTCTTCATTTCCTGACTGTGCAGCTTATTCTGACACATCATAAGAAAAATAATTGCTCAACATCATTTTTTGCTGTGTTTTAATTGCAAGTTATGTTACAATGAAACGCTCCTCATAAAAGGCATGGAAGAAAGGATCTCCCACATAATAATGCAGAAACTTTACAGCTGCTAACAGCACTTTTAACACTTGTTTACAAACTTGGTCCTATTAACTAACAATGACCCTGACGGTAAAAAGAGAAAGAGGACATGGAAGTGATAATCAGCAGCTGGCTCTATCAGGTTTTATGTCTGATTTGCATGCAGAACTATACGTTAGCTGGATAGTGACATAAAAAAGGACCTGTGCTGGAGTGATACTGGGTCCTGCCTTCTGTTTTTCACAAAATACTGTACTTCGTAAACAGAAATGAGATGGCATTGGCCCTTCTTGCTTTGCTATTTTTACTCATAGCAATTTACTTTGCCAGTAACTTTGTGCATCCCCCCTGCTGTCACTGCATTTAGATTTATTTTAGAGAGAGATTCAGGGACTTCATATGAAGCCGCTATTCTTTACTGGATGCTTCTAATACAGAATCAAGGTCTCTTGGCTATTTAAGCAGCTCTCAATTCTTGGTTATTACAAGGCTCCAACAGGAAGAAGATGCTGAAATATTATGTTATAGACTTGTAGAAGGTGCTAGTGATCGAATTTAGAATTTGCACATTTCCATGGTTGCTTCTAGCAGTTGTATACACCGTTTGTCCATGTGAACATATTTATCAATATACAAATTTTATGTCACAAAGGCCAATCCACAACCCTTTGAAGTACATGTAGCAACCATACAGAAAAACAGGCCATACTCTTTTATTTGTAGAATATTGGCCAATCTTAGCTACAGTTTCTATTGCCTGCATGGGGCATTAATGTCTCCTTGCCATCAGGGCTGGTGCAAGGATTTTTTACACCCTAGGCGAAACCTGATTTTGCCGCCCCCCCCTGCTCCACCCCCTTTGCCCTGCCCATGAGTGCAGTATGCTTATTGTGGAAGGATTCAAGAGTGCGTGTCGTACATAGTGCAAGGTTCAGAAATGTGTTGTACAGGGTGCAAGGTTCAAGAGTGTGTTTTGTACAGGGTGCAAGGTTCAGGAGTGCGCTGCACAGAGTGCAGATTCAGGAATGCATTGTACAGAGTGCACGGTTCAGGAATGCATTGTACAGAGTGCAGGTTCAGGAATGTATTGTACAGAGTGCAGGTTCAGGAATGCATTGTACAGACTGCAGGTTCAGGAATGCATTGTACAGGATGCATGGTTCAGGAATGCATTGTACAGAGTGCAGGGTTCAGGAATGCATTGTACAGAGTGCACGGTTCAGGAATGCATTGTACAGAGTGCAGGTTCAGGAATGCATTGTACAGACTGCAGGTTCAGGAATGCTTTGTACAGAGTGCACGGTTCAGGAATGCATTGTACAGAGTGCAGGTTCAGGAATGTATTGTACAAAGTGCAGGTTCAGGAATGCATTGTACAGAGTGCAGGTTCAGGAATGCATTGTACAGAGTGCAGGGTTCAGGAATGCATTGTACAGAGTGCAGGTTCAGGAGTGCATTGTACAGAATGCAGATTCAGGAATGCGTTGTACAGATTGGAAGGTTCAGGAATGCATTGTACAGAGTGCTGGTTCAGGATTGCATTGTACAGATTTCAGGTTCAGGAATGCATTGTGCAAAGTGCAAGGTTCAGGAATGCATTGTACAGAGGGCAGGTTCAGGAATTTGTTAAACTGCAAAGACACCAATGAATTAAACATTGCACACTTACATCCTAAAATCTTGATTAGCAGCATACAGGAGCCGAGGGAAGAATGCAGGCATCAGATAGATAATAAATGAGAGCAGCCTATAGCAGGACATTCAGCAGTATAAACCTCTATCCAGCACAGCCAGGGATTGGTGGGCAAGCCAGCGGGGGGTTCAGCCAATGACAGTGAGTGTGAGTCCATGAGTGGAGCTGTCAAATTGAAGCTGTGATGTCGGGATGGGCGTGGCCAAAGTGCAGCTTAGTACATACTTTGTCCCCTGCATAGACAAAACAATCTGCATTTATACATTGGTGGACGGGCAAGAAGGTGGCAGGGGGTGGGACCAACTACTGCATGTGCATTCACAGCTTTGTCTAATCAACCTGAATTACACATAGCTGTGGGTGCACATGCAGTAGTTGGTCCCTCCCCCTGCCACCTTCTTCCCCGCCCACCAATGTGTAAACGCTGGCTGTTTTCTCTATGGTTGGAACAAAGGGGCGGAGCCCAGCATATCGGCCCTGCCTTTCCCGACATCCGAGTTTCAATTTGACAGCTCCACTCATGGACTCACACACACTCTCATTGCGGCTGTATTTCCCGCTAGCTTGGGATTGTTGGGACTCAAGGTATGTTACTCCACAAGTGATGGATGCTGGAGGGGAGAGAGGGATGCAGAGAGGGAGGGAGACAGAGAGGGAGGGAGGGCGAGCGCTGCCCCCTACTGATGTGCGCTCTAGGCCAGCGCCTACCTTGCCTATAGGTAGCACCAGCCCTGCTTGCCATCTCCTCCACTCTCTGCCTATACCAGTCAGCACAAACAATGTGAGCTCCTTTTTCTTGAGCTTCAGTCTAAACTGAAATATCTAGGGGTGATATTTGATGCTAATTTAACCTTTGATCCACAAGTACGAAATGTTGTCAGAACATTTTATTCCACTTGAGAAACATTGCTCGTCTGCATCCTATGCTATTATACACTGTAGTTGAAAAGCTGATCCATATGTTTGTGTTCTCCTGACTTGACTACTGCAATGCTCTACTCGTTGGTGTACCTAAATCCACTATTAATTGGGTTCAAAATGTTCAACATTCTCCAGCCAGAATCCTGACTCTAGTACAAGTGATTATATTACCCCTATCCTGGAGTCCTTGCACTGGCTACCTGTCATGTTTAACACAGAGTTTAGGATCCTCTTGCTCCCCTTTAAGGCTCTTTATGGCTTGGCACCCCATTATATGCTCATTACCCACATTAGTGCTCCACACGAAGTTGTCTTGAAGTTCCCTTTCATCATTTCTCTTTCCCTCAGCCTTCTTCTTCCCCCTCTCTCCATCCTCCAACATGTTCATACTAAACGTCCTTGCAATAACATCCTCTCTCCTCAAACACTTATTTCTTTACCCCCCCTACCCTGCTACTCCTCTCTTACAGTCCCTTCACTGGCTTTCCCTGCCCCACCATATAAAATCCTAAATACTAACCACAACATACAAGGCCATCCACAGCATCACTCCGAGCTACATTAACAACCTAATCTGCAGATACTGCCCTCTCCACTCCTCTCAAGACCTCCTGCTCTCTAGCTCCCTTGTTACCTCTTCCCATGCTTGCCTTTGCCTCCAGGACTTCTCCAGAGCCTCTCCCATCCTCTGGAACTCCCTGCCCTAGTATGTCCGGTAAGCCCTCACCCTGTCTGCCTTTAGGAAATTCTTGAAAACTAATTTATATAGCGAAGCCTACTCCACCTCCACCTAAGAACTGTACCCGAGTCACCTCCATCAGATCTCAGATCATCCCCCTAGCTATTACCTTTTGTACCACCCCTCCCCCCCCCTTTAGACTATAAGCTCCATGAGCAGGGCCCTCCTATTTCTATTGTATTGAACTGTATTGTAATTGCATTGTCCCTCCCTCTACAATGAAAAGCACTGTGCAAAATGTTGGCACTATATAAAATATAATAATAATAATTACTGTACTAATGACACTGGCTGGGAAGGGGTTAAACATCCAAGGCGATCAAGGGGTTAACTGTGTGCCTAACCAGTGTTTTTGTGTAAACTGTGTGCTGCTCTTACTAAGGGAAGTCATGGATTTTATTCCCTGCTGTCAGAACGAAACTCTTGTTTACAAAGGCAGAGGTCTGTGCTGTGTCTCTCCTCAATGATTGGCGGGTGCCAGCATACATGCATTGCCCAGCACCCGCAGATCAGCTTCTGCTAAGAGTATTAATCAAAGCAGAAGTGGCGTACCCCCTAGGGGGAAGTGCAGAATCACGTACACTGTATATAAGTGACTCTGCACAGAATGGCCGCACAGAAGCAGTATATCTGCTATGGGGCGGTCAGGAAGTGGATATAAATTACTGGATATTAGACAATTTACATTATATGCCAATATACTGTACATAGAGTAGCCCATGAACCTAAACAATAAAAAGTGTACATTACACTTCCCTGGGGAAGAGACACAAAATATATTTATCAGACAAAAGTCATGGTAAATTACACAATAAAAATGCATCAGTGATATCAAAGGAATCAAATATTTATCTGATATCAGTGATGAGAGTGCAATATTTACATTTGACAGGCGTAAAAGCAGATTTCAAATACTCAACTCCCTTTTTTTTTCGATTCCTGCAACTTCGGCACTTTTTTGAGTCACAATTTAAGTCCCTGGCCTTCCGTTTGGTGCAAGATGATTTGGAGGCTCTCCTTAGGGATGATACTCTCTGTAAACCACTATCCACGATCTACAAAGCATTACTATAAAGCATTACTACCCTCTGTTCCCACTGGTCTAGACAGTTTGAGTTCCTTGCGGCATGCAGAAGATTAGGAACTTGAAAGCGAGGAATGGAAGGATATGTGGGATTGCCCATTTTAGCAGCTCATAGCGACTAGGGACAAATTCATTTAATTTAGGATACTTCACAGAATATACTTTAAGGCGCCATGCGGGCTCCACCGTATTTATCCAAACTCTTCTGCCCGCTGCTGGAGATGGCCTAGTGAACCAGCAGGCTTCATTCACATCTTTTGGGAATGTCCACAGATTCAGAGTTACTGGCAAGAGGTTACCCAATTTATATCCACCCTGACCACTATACCAGTTCCTATGAAGATAAGTGTTTGTCTTCTGGGACTGGTTGACTCCTTGGATTTTGCCAAGGTCTCACACACTTCATTGGTTCTATTATTATTTCTTGCCAGAAAAGTGATTGTGCTTAAGTGGAAGTCGGATAGGGCCCCTACTCTGTCCTTCTGGAAACAATGCAGTAATTCCCCTTTATAAAACTATCTTCCTATCCGGGGCTGCCCTAAGAAGTTCGAAAAGCTTTGAAATCTTTGGACAGATTCTGATTCCACACTGACGATCTAGGGGAGGATGTACCGTCTCCTCTATCCTAAAACAGCCATGACTTTCTCACTGCCCAGTGTGAGTTTACTCTCAGATTTAAGCTATAGTACGATGACTTTGTTGTGGGAGCAGCCAAGGATAAACGTCTTTGTTCTAAACTGTCCGGATTTGTGAGGGAGAGTATAACACTACTTTGGATGATGTGTTAGAGGTACTAGGGGTGTTGAAAATAATTGTATTATTGATGCATCTCGATGCAGCCTTGAACGATTCATTATCGATGCTGAGAACGGCCGAATTGACTGCATGGATGATGTCATCCTGACTCCCCCTGCCTCTCCTGGGACAGCCCTGCCAGTGCACTCTAAAGTTAAAACAAATCACTGTCAGTCCCTCTGTTTCATGGATTCCTTCCTACAGTGTGCAAGGGTTAAACCGATACCTCTACCTTATTATCCTTGATCTTTCATTGCCGGTCACTGTCAGTGCGCTCCGACCGGCCATTCTCCTCTTCCCAGCCGCAGGGCACGTGACCAGCGATGAAAGATCAGAGATAAGATAGAGGCATCAGTTTACATTAATCCTTACACACTGTAGGAGGGAATCCATGAAACAGAGGGATTGACAGTGATTTGTTTTAATTTTAGAGTGCGCTGGCAGGGCTGTCCCAGGAGAGGCAGGGGGTCTCCTGGGAATGCAGGAGAACTGTGTAATGCAAATGGTCTGTATAATGTAAGTGGACAATGTAAATGGGGGGCTATGTAATGTAAATGGAGAGCTGTGTAATGTAAATGGTGGGGGTGTGTTAGGTATTGGGCTGTATAATGTAAATGGGGAGGCTGTGTAATGTAAATGGTCTGTGTAATGTACATGGGGGGCTGTGTAATGTAAATGGGGCCGTGTAATGTAAATGAGCCGTGTAATGTAAATAGGGGGGGGGGGGCTGTGTAACGTAAAATAGGCTGTGTAACGTAAATGGATTGTATCATGTAAATGGAGAAAGGGGGCTGTGTAATGTAAATGGACTGTGTAATGTAAATGGTGGGGCTGTGTAATGTAAAATAGGCTGTCTAATGTAAATGGCCTGTATCATGTAAATGGGGGGGGGGGGGGGGCTGTGTAATGTAAATAGGCTGTATAATGTAAATGGAGCATGGCTGTGTAATGTAAATGGGGGGTGTGTAATGTAAATGGGTTGTTTAATGTAAATGGGGGGCTGTGTAATGTAAAATAGGCTATGCAATGTAAATGGCTTGTTTCATGTAAATGGGGAAGCGGGGGGGGGGCTGTGTAATGGAGGGTTGTGAGATGTAAATGGTCTGTGTAATGTAAATAGTGGGGCTGTGTAATGTAAAATAGGCTGTGTAATGTAGATGGCCTGTATCATGTAAATAGGGGGGGGGGGGGCGGCTGTGTAAGGTAAATGGGCTGTATAATGTAAATGGGGGCTGTATAATCTAAAATAGGCTATGCAATGTAAATGGCTTGTTTCATGTTAATGGGGAAGGGGGGGGGGGGGCTGTGTAATGGAGGGTTGTGGGATGTAAATGATCTGTGTAATGTAAACAGTGGGGCTGTGTAATGTAAAATAGGCTGTGTAATGTAGATGGCCTGTATCATGTAAATGGGGGGGGGGGGGGATCTGTGTAATGTAAATGGACTGTATAATTTAAATGGGTAGTGCAATGTAAATGAGGGGGGGGCTGTGTAATGTAAATAGGTTGTGTAAGGTGAATGGGGGGGCTGTGTAATGTAAATGGGTTGTATAATGTAAATGGGGTGCTGTGTATTATAAATGTGCTGTATAATGTAAATGGGCTGTGTAATGTAAAATAGGCTGTGTAATGTAAATCGACTGCATGTAAATGGGGGGGGGGCTGTGTAATGTAAATGGTGGAGCTGTGTAATGTAAATGGGCTGTGTGATGTAAATGGAGTGGGGCTGTGTACTATAAACAGGCTGTGCAATGTAAATGGGGGGCTGTGTAATGTAAATGGTGGCTGTGTAATCCAAATGGAGGCTGTGTAATGTAAATTGTTGTGGAATGTAAAGGGGGACTTTTTAATGTGCAGGGGAGCTGTGAAATTTTGCTGTCTGTTGTGTTCAGACTTTGCTACAGGCAGGGAGTGTCCTTTTTTATTTATTTATTTTTTTTTTTTTAAAGCATATAAAATAAAAAAAATGGAGTTCTCCTGATAGCTTGAAATTTTTATGAAAACCAAGGCAGTAATAGTGATGCATTGTGATGCATCGCTGAATCTAATCAAATTGTTGACAGGATAATCGTAATCGAATCGTGAGACCAGTGAAGATGCCCACCTCTAAGATGTACTTTTTTTTTTTGGTGTGGGCTTGAGCCATGGGTTACCAGTTGGTTAAGTTGTGACCTTTCTTTTTTATAAAAAAAAATGGCTAGTTACAATGATAACATTAGTAGATAAAGAGTAGTAAAAGAGTAGTACTGGATTAGCAATGCTAAAAAGAGAGCAATACAGATCATATTGGGGGTACACTTGGCCAACTTTGTCTTGTCAAATTACTTTTTCAGCAATTGGAAGCATAGTTACACGAAGAGTTCCTTGTTTTCCATATCACTATTCAATTTTTAGTTATGAAACTGATGGTGTATTACAATTTTAAGGATTATGTATCCTAATTTAAATATCTACACCTATTGCAATGACAACATGAAGCTTATTTGACCCTCCTATATTTATTCCTTTCCCTGTCTCCTACTACTGGTTGTACAATAAACATTCTGCTTTGTCACAATACTTTGCCTTTTGATTCAGAAGAAAACTTATTTTAGGCTTAAGAACATTTAAAATTCTATGAATTCTTTAAAAAATTCTCCCATGGTCTGACCCAACCTAAATTCAAACGAAAATGTCATTATGTTCCATCTGAATGTTTTACTTCTGTTGAAAATTTCTCATCTGTTGTGGTACATGGTATTTTTCACTGTTGCTTTTTAAAATATGGCATATAAATGCAATCATTATCATTCTTTTTTTTAAGTGCATTACTTAAATCAACAAGAAATACCATCATCACAAGGCTGGCAAACTGCGAGCAGCAATGCCCCTTGAATATCTGTATTATAAATTTATAACGGCATTTCTTGTATTTAAATGGTATTACTTGTGGTTGTAGGAACTAAAGGTTTTCATTAACATGGTTAAGAAAAAAAATGTCAAGCATTTTTGAACATATTAGACATAGTGGGATTAGGTGTTTCGGCACTGAAAGAAAATTGAAAATTCTCTTTAAGGCAAAGTGCAAGTAAATGCTATTTGTCATTGCACATATATGTATAATGTTACCCTAACCACTAAGCCCTGGGCATGTGTGTTTTCATTTTGCATACTTTGGGACAAGCAAGCAAACTTCCATTTATTTCAATGGCTCTTGGAGGAAGAGACCCTAGGTCAAGTGACAAGGCTCTCCTCTTATCACAGAGTGTACAGTGTAGGGTTATGCAGAGAACACTTTGAAAGACACCACAGGCCCTATGTCGTACCCTGCATTTTAGGAATGGGAGATAAAATGCAGGACCAGCGTACACTATTTACCATAGTGACTCTGGTGAGCAGTATCCGCTCTGCTTTATAAAACACCCTCCATATTCCCCTAGGTCTTATATAAAATATAGATGTGTTAACCCTTTAAAATGTAACTAGAGATCACAGGGTTTCATAGCAGTCCCCCAATAAAAACAAATCCTTTATTACAATATGGTAACATATACTGTATTTCTGATTAATTTTCTCTAAACTCTGACATCTCTGTGTCTTCCTTATTTATCTACGTGTATTTTGTTTTTGTTTTTTCTTCTTCTGCTGGTACTACTTCTTTATGGGGGTCTATTTATAAAAAAAAACGTGCTATGTGAATGTGTCAGAATTCCCACAATACTTGCAAAGTGTGCCATACATACCATCACATTATGGCAAGAACCAGTCCACCCCAATATTGTTTCTACTTAAGAGGTTCATTTACTAAAGGCAAGTAGACGGTTCACTTTGCAAAGGAAGTTGTACTTTGCAAGGGAATTTGCCCCAGAGTTCAGTGAATGAGGTGAAGCTCTACTGACTTCTATTCTCCAATCATATACAAACACCATGCTGCTTTTATTTTCCTTCTTTGCAAAGTGAAACTTCAGCACGTTCACAAAGCTCTGGAGAAAATTTCCTTACAGAGTGCAATTCTCTTACAATGTGAATAGACTTTTAGTCTTAGTTTAGACTCTTTATTAATTCAACCCCTGAGGGGTCTGCTTTAAATTTTTGGTATTAGCAGCAGGGCCTGTAAACTATATACCACTGATCTATACAAAATGGACACAAAATAGAGCTATTTATCAGGAGACAGACTAGGCAGAGTAAATGGCCAGTGTAAAAATAGACAAGTGACAACATAAAGTGTGGCCAATGCTTAGTTCACTGCATGTATGTGTACAGTATGCACCACTAAAAAAATGTAATGTGAAATATAAGGGTCATTTACATAATTAAATAGTTACGTAGTTAGTCATGTTGAAAAAATACTTTAGTCCATCTAGTTCAATCACTAAAAAAAAAGAAAAAAAAAAGATATATAGTATATATACACACACACAAATAGAAAACCTCCATATATACTATACTTTAGCAACAGTTGATCCAGAGGAAGGGGCAAAAGGATCTCTCTCTTTCTCTCTCTAGTATTTTGCTAGCTTAAGAAAATTCAGCTTGTTATGGCATGCTATTATTAAGTCTATGATCTACCAGAACACCCAGACTCTTCTCCACCATTGACTCCCCCAGCTGTTCTCCTTCTAGTGTGTATGATGCATGCATATTTTTAGCCCTCAAGTGCAAAACTTTACATTTATATACATTAAACCTAATTTTTCACATAGTTAGCCAATTTGATAGTGCATTGAGTTTGGCTTGCAAGTTGGACACATCCTGTAAGGAAATGACTGGATTTTTGTCTTACCGTAAAATCCTTTTCTCTGATGGTCATTGAGGGACACAGCTCCATATCTTCTTTGACCCTTGGGTTATGCTGCCCTCTACAGGAGGCAGACACTATGCGGAAAAGACTACGTCTATAGGGCAGTCCAAGTGTGTATACTCCCCCTTCCTGCTATATGACTTCATTGTTGTAACAAGCAGTGTCAGAAGAATACATAACCCAACTCAACAGAGGGGTGGGTGCTGTGTCCATCAATGAACATCAGAGAAAAGGTTTTTATGGTTAGACAAAAATCCAGTCTTCTCTATCGTTCATTGACGGACACAGCTCCATATCTTCTTTGACCCTTGGGACGTCCAAAAGCAGTGTCAACATGAGGGGTGGGAAAAAACACAACAATAAACATACTTCCCAAAAAGGCTAACCCTAGCCAACCAGGTAACACTGACAAAAATTTACACCCTCAAGAGGTTAAGGGTTTTTAAGCAAAACCTTGCGGCCAAAAGCAGCATCTGCAGATGCAAATACATCCACCTTGTAAAATTTTGTGAAGGTGTGCACAGATGACCAATTGGCTGCCTTGCATTCATACCTGGACCACTGACGCTGGATGACGGAAGGCCCAGGAGGCACTAAGCGTCCTCGTAGAATGCGCCTTAACTGGGAAAGGAGGAACTTGACCCTTAATGAAATAGGCCTGAACCACCGTCTGCCTGATCCACTTGGAAATGGTCGCAGCAGATGCGGCCTGCCCCTTACGAGAACCATCCGTAAGGACAAACAGGGAATCCGATTTCCGAAACGGCTCAGTCGACGCCAGGTACACCCTGATTGCCTGAACCACATCCAAGGAATGTAAGGCAATCTCTTTAGGATGCTTAGGCTTATCAGAAAAGAAAATTGAAGAAAAATATTTAGTTTAAAAAGGAAAAAAATGCTAGGACCAGAGATCCCAGCAAAGAACTAGGTTCTTACTCCTGACTAGGCAGAAAAAAACTGAAGTCCTATAGCAGGAAGTGGGAGTATAACCCCTAGGACTGCCCTATAGGCATAGTCAATTATTTTCTGTCTAGTGTCCTACTCCTGTAGAAGGCAGCATAACCCAAGGGTCAAAGAAGATATGAAGCTGTGTTCGTCAATGAACGAAAGAGAAAACACCACTGTGTAACTTGGTGTACAAAAATGTAAAATGGTACTAAAAAATCCCAGACCCTATAACTTTTATAAATATGTTAAAAATTAAGGGTCCTAACACTGAACCTTGAGGTACGCCACCAATAACCTCAGACCATTCGGAGTATGAATTGTTAATTACTACTCTCTAAATACGGTCTTTTATCCAGTTTTCTATCCATTCACAAACTGAATTTTCTAAGTCTGTAGACTTTAATTTACACAACTGCCATGTAACGGGAATTGTGTCAAACACTTTCACAAAATCAAAGTGTAATACGTCCAAAGCCAATTTCTTTGTCTAAGTTGTAAGGTTTCCACATCATGAATGCTCAGTAGACCCCTACTGAGGAAGTCACATGCTCATCAGCACCTGACGATACGCGTCTAGGGGGCGGAGACACCACGGGCGAGATCCAGCTACAGGACACAACTTCTCCTGCGTCTCCTAAACCGATTCAATGCCTACCCAGCCCGCACAGCTTATGTACCTACAAATGTGAGTTATAATATTTGGATTATTTAATAAATACCTTATATACAGAGAGCACTAGATTTGTTTTCCATTTATTCCCATTTTTTGACGGAGACTGGGGAAATACAGTGAGGACAGAGCCACCCTAGTTATCTGTGCAGCAACCAGGGAGCACTCAGGACCTAATGAGAGGATCGAGTCTACCCATTTGTCTGGGGATACTATAAAGCTGTTTTTGACCTAGTGGTGAAACACTGGTCAAATTATAAAGTGAGAGGCCATCCATCACTGGTGGTGGGATCGTGAGCACCTGAATGATCCATTGCGGTAGCTGCACTTATTATGGCACTTTAGAGACTGTTTATTCACTTGAAATCACTTTAATGGACTAGCACCTTGCACTTTTTATTGATGCGATTAAGCTGATTTTGACATGTTATTTTAGTGTTCATGCTAAGGAGTCATATGGACACATATGTTTTATGTTGATTGATTTGTTAATTTCTTCAACCCTTTTAATTATTGCACCTTTGCACAGCAACTTTTGTTATTTGCACTGCACAGTATTTTTTGCTGTTCGAATAGAACAGCAATTTTTTGTTATTAGCACTTTATTGTAGCATGTTATACTTACCTGCAAGGGTTTTGCACAAAGCAGCCCTGATCCTCCTCTTCTAGGGTGCCCCGCCAGTACTCCTGGTTCCTCCCCTTCATCTGGTGCCCTCACAGAAAGCCGCTTTCAATGGGGCACCTGTGCGGGCTCATTCCTGAGTCCTGCTGTTGCGTCCATTGACACAGACAATGAGAACTGGCCCCGCCCCCTCACGTGTCAGAGGATTTGATTGACAGCAGTGGGAGCCAATGGCTCCTGCTGCTATCAATCTCTCCAATGTGGAGAGAGACAGTGGCTGGAGCTGCTGGGCTCGTGCACATCGCTGGATCGGATCGGGCTCAGGTATGCAAAAGGGGGGTCCGGGAGGCAGCTGCAGCACAAGGGTTTTTCACCATAAAGGGAAAAACCTTAAGACTTTACAACCACTTTAAAAAAAACATTTGGTTAAAAATTTAAAGCAATATCCCAGTGCTAAAATTCTGTTTAAGGTGTACATGAATTTTTTTGAAACTTTTTATCACAAATCCAGGTAGTGCAAATATTTTAAATCTATATTTTTTTTCACAAACCAACCTCTACAATATTTGATTAATTAATAGTAAATTTGTTATATTTTCATTATATTCCTTTTCATACTTATTTCAAAAAGGCATAATTATACAAAGATGAGAACAAGAAAAAAAATATTTCACAGTTAATGACTGCTTTATAGGTTGACTTGCACAGTCTAATGTGGGGGAAAAATGTATTAAAATATTACAGTGACACCAATAATTATGAGGTGCGGGTAATCTGAAACAGAACTGACAATACTGTAAATACTAATAGCCCACTAACAAAAATCATACCTCTTCTCAAAAGATGTATTATATGGCCATTCGTATTTTTAGACAGTCTGTGCATAACATACATATTGATATACACAGAGATAATACCAAGTAGAGGGTGAAGGATTTCCTTTTCCACAGTGACAGTTCATCAGGATTCAGGAAAAGAATTTCAATAACAGTAGGAGGTAAGTAAGTCAGGCCATTAAACTTAATGGCAGTCCTTGACAAAGCTTTGCACTTAGAGAAGAGGGTTTCGGAGTCATTTCACATCTAACCTCTGTTGGGTTATAATAGCATGCTCTATATTGGGGTTGCCAAGTGCAAAGAAACATTTAACTTTGAAAGTTAATTTCCAGCAAGCTATGGCACTAACTGATAACATGCAGAAAGACATTTTTGAACAATGGACTTCATATTTTGAAAGGAAGTAGGTTTGTTTAAAGGCATAAATAAACCAAGGGTAAAGGTCAGCCAAATGTGCCTCTGCAACTTTTGAAAACTAAGACTTATATTGAAACAAGTTGCACATAATGAGGATATCTAATATTTTTAGATGTAGAAAGGAAATATCAAAGGTCTGTTAGAGTACACTGTAACATGAATGCGGAAAGATGACATTACTGTTCCCTCTGAGCTCTAATACCAGCTGCTGCGGCCAAGGGGGAAGGGGATACATAGAGACATTCATTTTACCCTAAATAGACAAGGTAACAGTATTACTTTAAGTGCAGGCAGGATTATGTAACCCTCATGGTCATTAACAAAAGGATTATAGCATCCCAGTGGGAAAAAATTGCCCTTTCATTGATTTGTTGTTAAAGTAGATGGGTGGGATCCATACTATACAGATATCTTTATTAGTAATTATTCAGAGTATGCACATTTATGTATATTTATATAAATATATATATTTATTTTTTTGCCATCTATATACAATCTGAATAAATAACAATGTAATACATAACAAAGGAATCCCTAAGCACTGTTGGTTGGATAAAGAACCAATACAGTAGTAACTAACTTTGAGCTGAGCTATCTGGTAAGAGATGAGTAACTATGCTGAGTCATGCCTTTGCAAGCTTCAGTTTGAGTTCAGTATACATCTACATAAATTAGGCCTTGAAAGTTTATGCAAAAACAATTCCTACAGGTGTCCCAACTTTTGTTGATTTACAAGCTCTCTGTATAAAAGCAGTGTTGAAACAGACTGTGTTACTACACCCTCTTAAACAATAGTTGTACAGTATTGTACGGCAGGAAGTAGTATATTATAAAATGGCAAGAAAAAAGCAATTAACAAAGGAAAACAGACAGATCATTATAACCCCTTAAAGTAGGCTCAAGGTTTTTTAACTTCATGCATTCTCCTTGATCCAGCAATGCGCATGAGATCATTCATCCCTCCTCATTGGCTGATACAGAAGTGGGAGCCACTGGGTCCCTCTACTATCAATCACAGTCAGGGAGCCAATGAGGAGAGAGAAGGGGGTGTCTGAATGGACTCACAGAGCAGCGAATCGAGAGTGAGTCTGCTTAGGTGCCCCATTGCAAGCTTCTTGCTTTGAGGCACTTGACAGAAGGGAGGGGCCAGGAGTGCTTGCGGGGAAACCGAGAAGTGGGGGATGAGGGCTGGTCTGTGCAAAATCCCTGCACAGAGCAGGTTAGTATGACATGTCGCCGGTGTCTCCCACCGCTGCCTCCCGCTCCATTGGGCAGATTGTCCATTGGCTCCCGCTGCTGTCAATCAAATGCTGACACAGGAGAAGGGCACGGGAGTGAGCATGCACGGGTGCCCCCATGTAAAGGGGCTTTTGGTGGGGGCACCGGTTGAAGAGGAGGGGCCTGGAGTGTCGGCGGGGGGAACCCAGAAGAAGAAGATTGAGGCTGCTCTGTGAAAAAGCATTGCACAGAGAAGGTAAGTTTAAATATGTTTGTTATTTCAATGTAAAAAAAACCCCAAAGGCTTATTATCATTTTAAGTTGTATGTCAAGCAAAACAAAAAATACATATTCATTACATCTCTGAAATGCAAACACATTTTAGTATGTTTTAACCCTCCAAAGATAGAAATACAAAAAAGGTTTGGGACTTTTCATGTACCTCTTTGGTTTTTATAACCACTTGACCAAAAAGTTATGACATTTTTTTTACATATCTTTATTCAAAATATTATACAATTTCTTTAAAAAATTTGTTTTTAAAAACAGACTAACAAACTGATGTCCAGGGTGATGTTGTCCTGGGATCAAGATCTGATTTTTTTGCATATATAGCAAATGCATTTCGCGGGCTGACCCGCTTCGTCAGGGCCACAGATCCAGTTAAATACTGTATTATATTGCATCAGAGTTGGGGAATATCTCCAAACCCCCAAAGGGAAACACCCATATCCAAACATGGATGATACCATAAATCTATTTGGAGCATACACCACAGTGGATGCATGCTATACCATATGAAACATAGAAACTTTAGTGGAGCCACAATTATACCAACTATGCCTTCCCAGTCCATGCTCTTTACCATCCTTTTGGACATCTGACTAGATAATCTAGAATCATAGATTTTATACATTTATGGTATCGTCCATGTTTGGATGTGGGTGTTTCTCTTTGGGGGTTTGGGGATAGATAGCCTGGGGGGCCCATGGGACTATTACCAAAAAAGTCCACATGCAGTGAAAAGACCTAAGTGTATATAGTCCAAACTTGTGTTGAAAGGAAGAGATGAGACCCTTGCACCAACTTCAGTGTGAAATTATAGCACATCACACTGCCGTGTTATCATATTATCTCCTTACTGGATTGCAGGTCAAACAAGCAGTATAACAAGGGTCAAAAAGCCTCCCCAACAGCCAGCAAAGAATGGATGATTCCACACCATAATCAGCCAGTGAATGGCTCACACTACATCCAGCCAGGTTCAATGGATCCCTCCACCAATGGATTACCAAGTCAATAACTCATTCATTACTGTGTTTTTTTTGCCTCCTTATAACAATCTCTGAGCTCATGAACCTCTTGCCAGGGCACTGTCCACAATAGTGGTGCTCGAAGACCTGGCATCCCTGCCAGTGCTTTGCATGGCCACAGGAATGTGCACTGGCACATAACGGGTGCACAAGGGCACGCACTGCATACAGGTGCACGCAAAGATGCGTGCCAGAACACGTATGCACACTGGTGCACAGTTACACACATCCCCCAGCCTAGCTTGGTGCCAAACGGCCTTTATAAGGAAGCCAGTCAGTCTCTGCAGTTGCTGGTTGATCTTCAGCACCTCCAGTGCGTTGTTATTGTGATTCTCTTGCTCCTGTGATTTCCTGTTACTGATACTGTTGTCCTGGCCCTGTCTTCTGCCTGCCTCCTGACCTTACCCAGCTTGTTTAATGGATCTTCTCTCCCTGCTCTTTTGTGTATGCCCCCTACTATCCACCTGACCCCTACTCTGATCCCCACCTAGCACCTGATCTTGGCTTTTAACTGACTTCTCTCCTGTTCTCTGTGCTACTGAAGACCTGCTGCTGCTGACGGGTGATACCTGTCTGCAGACACCACTCCAGTGCATCAGCTGTACTCCCCAGGTGTTCCTCTGACAAGCATCCTGGTCAGAACATTTCTGCAAGCATTTCAGCAGGTGACCCATACTGCTTTGGGCCTGACTCCTCTTGTTCCACCTTCAGGGGAGCCTGGAACTTAGCGCAAAGGGAAGCCCTCTCTCCATTGGCCACCAGCACCAGGTATGTGATACTTCTCCTTTTCTATCTCACTTCTGTTTGCTTGGAATGAACAATCCACATCAGTTGCTGTCATGTGAACTGCTTTATATACATTACAAATTCAATAGTCCTTAGTTCCTAGTCGATCTCGTAAGCGAGCAAGAGAGGGTTGCTATATTCGTAATAACGTTTTTCACATTTTTTTATATGAAATTCCCCCAAAAAAATGTAAAAAATCAAAATGTTTTAACATTTTTGGCCAATTTGTTTTCTGCTACATATGTTTGGTAAAAAAAATCACAATAAGCGTATTTTGATTGGTTTGCACAAAAGTTATTGTGTTTACTAACTAAGGGAAAGATTTTTGTCATTTTTGTTGTTTTTTTTAAACGAGTAATAGCGGCGATCTGCGATTTTTTTTGCGGGACTGCGACATTGCGGCGGACAGATCAGACCCTTGACTGACATTTTTTACACTTTTGGGTGTACCAGTGACATTACTACAGTAATCAGTGCTATACATATGTACTGTTACTGTAAAAATGACACTGGCAGGGAAGGGGTTAACTTTATTGGGGAAGGAGGGGTTAAGTGTGTCCCTAGGGGCGTGATTCTAACTGTGCAGGGATGTGGCTTTACATGTAACAGCAGAGATCTACGGTCCTACATAGCAGGACTGTATGATCTCTGCTGTTACACAGGGAAGAATGACAGGTGGCTTTATTTACATTAGCCACCTGCCTTTCTCCCTTCACAGCAGACGATCGCGAGTGACCGGCGGACATCGGGTCCGCCGGTCACTCGCACGGAGGTGTCCGTGAATGAGCGGACCTGTGGCGTGCCCTCCCCCCTATTGGCTTACAGGCTAGTGACGTACCCATACGTCACTTTGCCTAGCCGCTGCTGACCGCCGCAGTATTTGTACTTGCGGCGGTCGGCAACCGATGAAGCTCTGTTGTGGGCTGACACAGCAGCAGTGTTGTCAGCCTCACTCATTGTCTTTTGCTAAACTACTTAACCACTCCTACACTCAGATCTATACATCATAATCATTCTGTATTCCAAGATAAGAAGTAGGAGGGCTCTTTGAGACAACACAGGAAGTGTGCAGAGGCCAAAAGACAGGTCTGAATTTCTGACAAGATCAACAGGGTTTTTATTTTGCACTTGTCAAAAGATATAACAAAAAGCCAGAGCAAAAGGCAGCAAATGAAATGAAGTTCACACTGTAAGTGCCAATTCTTCTGTTCAGTAAGCCAGCAAAAATCAGAATCAATCTTATGTTGGTCTGACTTCAGCAAAGTGCATTATGATTGGTTGTTGTGAGTTCTATAATTTAGCACATACGATTTAAGAACTTGCGTTTTTTTTATTTTTTAGCTTCCTTAATCCTTTTCCACCCACCATCTGTATAAAAATTCTCTTAGCAAGTGCCCCATGCTGGAAGAACATTTATAAATGTTTACCTTTTGAAGTTGCAGCACCCTCTGGAGATATCTTAGATCTCCAGGAAGGAGCTGCAGACTGCTGTGGGTCCCTGTACTCAGGAGAAAATAATTTATTGAAAACATTTGTAGTAGTAATAATTATACAAAATATGTGCATTAATCAAACTAAAACTGAATTTTATTAAGTTTGTCAGCTAATAAAATAAATTTTGAGCTGGGTATTTATTAGAACTGTGTATCAAATAAAAGCTTTATATGTCTATAAAAAAACAGTTATTGTGTGGTAAAACCTTGTTTACTGAATATGTTAAATTTGGTCTGAACATCCAGGCAGCATATTGCATTTTAGATTTTTTTTCCAGTGTAGCCCTAAGTAATCATTTACAAAGCAACATTTTTACATAAATATCCAGAACCCAGGGCCAGCGCCACCTACAGGCAAGGTAGGTGCCGGCCTAGAGCACACATTAGTCACCCCCACCCATGAGTGCGGCAGTGACAGTGGGGAGGGCTCTTTTCCCCTGCTCGATCCACCAGAGGACTCAGGCAGCAGCGCTGTGACAGGGCAGGGAGAGGGGAGCTGTGGGCTGTCAGAGCAGTAGCATTGCTATGGGAGTGCATGGGTGTGGACTGCACCCAGGTGACAACTGACAGAGGGGTGACACCCAGGGCCAGCCGCAGGATTGGCTCCAATGCTCACAGGAGAGAGGAGCAGGAGAATTAAAACTCTACACTTCTGTACAGCAGGGGAGAGAGACAGAACAGCACTGAATAGACGATGGGACTATGGGAACTATGCGGGAGTTAACTTTCCAAGTTAACCAACAGGTGATTGGTTGCTAGGTGACCCTTAGCTTGGTATTATGAAAAATTAACTTCAGAAGCTCCTGCACTCTGTTCAGTGCTGCTCTGTCTCCTGCTTTGCATGCCTGAGCAAGGTAGGAAGGGGCAGAGCTGTGTGTGGGGGGGGGGGGCTGTGTAACATGTAGGGGTCTAGAGCTGCAGGGGGGGCTGTGTAATGTGCAGAGGTCCAACACTGCAGGGGGCTGTGTAATGTGCAGAGGTCCAGAGCTGTGGAGGGGGGCTGTGTAATGTACAGTGGTCCAGAGCTATGGGGGGCTGTGTAATGTGCAGGGCTCCAGAGCTGTGGGGGGGCTGTATAATGTGCAGGGGTCCAGAGCTGCGGGGAGGCTATGTAACGTGCAGGAGTCTAGAGCTGGGGGGGCTGTGTAATGTAAAGGGGTCAAGAGGTGTGGGGGCTGTGTAATGTAAAGGGGTTCAGGGGTGCAGGGCTGTGTAATGTAAAGGGGTCCAGAGGTGCAGGGGACTGTGTAATGTAAAGGGGTCCAGAGGTGCAGGGGCTGTGTAATGTAAAGGGAGCCGTGTAATGTAAAGGGGTCCAGAGGTGCAGGGGGCTGTGTAATTAAAGGGATACAGAGGTGCAGGGGCTGTGTAATGTAAAGGGGGTTTTCCTACGTTTTACCTGCAATTATAGCTGCAGTCCTATTGATTTCTATTAGGTTGTGTGTTTTTTTTTTTTTTTTTGCATTTTCTAAAAACACATCAGGCTGGTGGCTGACTCCACCCTCAAAATGGTAGCAGTCATTTAAAAGGTGGGATATACATGGGCAGGGCAAAGGAGGTGGAGTCAGGGGCAGCAAAATGAGGTTTCGCCTAGGGTGTCAAAAATCCTTGCACCAGCCCTGCCGGAAACCCATACATTAAAATCTGATGGGGAGGAAAGTAGATGGTTTGCTCAAAGTAATCAATAAAAAGGTATCTATCCACTGGATGGTTTATATAGTTAACCCAGACCAAAGTATAACTAAAGCCATAGCAACTATGGAGGCCCAGGCTTGTTTCAATGTATACTGATTTGTCCATGTAGCAGTATAACAACTCGTTTTAGTTAAATTGACTGTATATACAGCAGAAGTGTCACTAAGTTTGCTACAGAAGTAACAATGGCATTGGTCTCAGTAGCAAAAGTTGCTTCAAAATAAAAACAAAGAGCATTTTATTTTATTTTTTTTCACAAAAGGCAAAATAAATTGTATATGCCCACTGAAGTTGTCCATAAAAAAAACATGTTTATGCATTACACCTGCACTAACCCAAAGCCCTATAAAGTTCATACTTGATGCTTCTGACCACTGCTCCAATCAGCAGAGGGGTCACTGAGGCTTGGTTCACACTAGATGTGGTGCAAATTCACAGCAAATTTGCTCCAAACCCTCACTGCATCACGATCACAACCCGTAAATGCGAACCAATTGCGGAGTGTATGTTAAGTTAACAACACACAGAAATCAGTTTGCAAAACACAGTTCGATTTGTAGAATTAAATCGCATCTGTGTGAACACCCATGTGTTCCAATTCTGGTGCGAACAAAAAAAAAAAGGGTCCTGCACGAGTATGGTGCAAATGTGGTGCGATTTGAGCCATACAAACCCATGGCTCAAATTGAACCCCAGAAAAACCGCATACAATTCTTACAGAAATGTGCTGCGATTGCTGTGCGAGTTACATGCGAACAATTCTTGCACTTTGCTATGAACCCATGCTTTGACATCCTGTTATGGCACTCATGCTTGATAACTGTGCTTTAAAGCTGAACTCCAAGCAGACATAACCAAGCATGCAATAAACAATTCAGTCATGTACATACAATGGGGTGGAAGTATTTTAAGCTTGATCTAATCCATTGTAGAGCATAGTCCCGAGTAGAAGAAGGAAAATCTGTGCTAGGAGCCAAACAGGTGTGCTGCAGTGCAAATGTGCTGACATAAAACATTCTGATAGGAGAAGAGAAATGAGTAAGCAGAGGGGTGAGCTCATCAGTGTCCTGCTGCTCCTTCCTGTCAATGTAATACATGCATTTACCTATTTTTTTCTGAAATGTACCTGTTTTTCTAGAATTACCATTTTTTTTCTAGAATTTTGCTTTAGGCCTCATGCGCACTGGATGTTTTCCAAAACGTCAGTAGAAAGCTGTAGAAGGATTTTTTCAGCTTTTTTTGCAGTAGCGTTTTTCAGCATTTTTAAGCTGTTTTTAGTTTTTTTCAGCTGTAACGTTTTTTTTTATAACAAAACTATACTCCCACAAAAGCTTATGGCTCAAAAATATTGATAAACGCAGAATAGCTGCATTTCTCAGCTTTTTTTCAGCTTTTATCAGAGTTAGAGCGTTTTTACAGCTGAAAAAAGCCTCCTAAAGCCCACTAGTTCTGGGGGGTGTTTTTCCAGGCAGAAAATGTCCCTGCTACAAACTGCTGATAACAGCCTATGTGTGCATGGACACATAGGAAAACATGCTTGGGAGTTTACTGGCTGCAGCAAAAAAACATCTGACGCCAAAAACAGCCGCTGTAAAAATGTCCGGTGTGCATGAGACCTTAACTTTCACATTTTACTAGAGAAAGAACAGTTGAAATCTGATTGTTATGGACAACTGTTCTTGCTCTATACCAGGTTAAATGAGTGCCATTATTTTTTAAACAAACTAATTTTCTGTGCTTAAAGTCCATATATCTTGCACTAAAACAATCAAGGGAGAGTAGGGGGTGGCAAACAATCCACATACAGCCCTGGCCAAAAGTTTTGGCAATGACACAAATATTAATTTTCACAAAGTCTGCTGCCTCAATTTTTATGATGGCAGTTGGCATTTACTCCAGAATTTTAAAGAGTGATCAGATGAAAGTTTCTTTGCCATGAAAATGAACTTAATCCCATAAAAAAAAACATTTCCACTGCATTTGTGAAGAAGGCTTCAGGGCACCCAAGAAAGTCCAGCAAGCGCCAGAACCGTCTCCTATAATTGACTCAGCTACGAAGTGCAGAGCTGGCTCAGTATGGCAGCAGGCAGGAGTGAGAGCATCTGCAAGCACAGTGAGGCGAAGACTTTTGGAGGATGGCTGGTGTCAAGAAAGGCAGTAAAGAAGTCACATCAGGGACAGACAGATATTCTGCAAAAGGTACAGAAATTGGACTGCTCAGGACTGGGGTAAAGTAATTTTCTCTAATGAACCCCCTTTCCAATTGCTTGAGGCATCTGAAAAAAACCTTGTCTAGAGAAGACATGGTGAGCACTACCATCAGTCCTGTGTCATGCCAACAGTAAAGCATCCTGAGACCATTCATGTGTGGGGTTGCTTCTCAGCCAAGGGGGTGGGCTCACTCACAATTTTACCAAAAGACACGGTCATGAATAAGGAATGGTACAAAAACTTCCTCCGGAAGCAACTTTTCCCAACCATCCAAGAATAGTTTGGGGACGAACAATGCCTTTTCCAACACGATGGAGTACATTGCCATAAGACAAAAGTGATAGCTAAGTGGCGTGGGGAACATAACATCAACATTTTTCGGTCCATGGCCAGAAAAGTCCCAAGACCTTAATCCTAAAAAAAAAAAAAACCCCCCACAAATTCTCACAAACTTCAAGCATTGATTATGCAAGAATGGGCTGCCATCAGTCAGAATGTGGCCCAGAAGTTGATTAACAGCATGCCATGGTGAATTGCAGAGGTCTTGAAAAAGTATAATCAACACTGCAAATATTGACTATTTGCATAAACTTAATGTAATTCGCAATAAGAGCCTTTGAAATTTATGAAATGCTTGTAATTATACTTCAGTATACCATAGTAACATCTGACAAAAGCTTCAAAAACACTGAATCAGCAGACTTTGAGGAAATTAATATTTGTTTTATTCTCAAAACTTTTGGCCATGGCTGCACTGTATATGCTGGCATTAGTGTAGCAGAAGGTCTCCTTGCTTAACCACTTCCCGCAAACCAATGTACATTGGCTTGAAGAAGTGGTTGTACGGGGCGAAACCTGCAGCTGCAAGCATCAACCCGGTACCGTTTTTTTCTTTGGCTTTCTGGTGATAACAACTAATGCGGCTCAGCTCAGTCGGACATATCCCCCCCGCCGCCTTCTGCTGCTCTGCCCGGGACCGAAGCAACCAGCCGACATGTCCGTTGGCTGGTTGGAGTCCCAAATGAAGCTGGATTTGGCATCGATCGGGTCTCTAATCAAGTAACCCGGAAGCGACGTCTGGACGTCACTTCCGGTTTACTTGGCTGCTAATAGCAGTGATTTAAAAAAACTGACAGTATCCAAAAATGCTGATTTTGACGTTTTGAATACTTTGAAGTGCATTGGAGGGATTTAGGATCCTTCCATAAAGAGTACCTGTCACTGCCTATTACTGTCACAAGGGATGTTTACATTCCTTGTGAAAGGAATAAAAGTGATACATTTATTTTGGTTTTTTTTAAGGAACAGTGTTAGACCCCGTTCAGACAGGGGCGACACGACTTGGTGAGGCGACCTGTGAAGTCGAGGTGCACAGCGTGCACCGCGACCTCGGCGCGACTTGCACGGACTTCATATCATTGAAGTCAATGCAAGTCGCCTCCAGGTCGCCCCAAAGTAGTACAGGACCCTTTTTCTAAGTCGGAGCGACTTGTGTCGCTCCTATTAGAACGGGTCCTGTGCTAATCAATGGCGAGCGACCCACCGCGACTTGTCAGGCGACCAAGTCGCCTGACAAGTCTCGCTAGTGTGAAAGGGGGCTTAAAAATAAAAAATAAAATAAAATAAATAGGAAAAAAAATGTAAAGTGCCCTCATCCCCGTGAGCTCATGCACCAAAGAAAACGCATTCATAAGTCGGGCCCGCAAATGTAAATGGTGTTCAAATCACACATGTGAGGTATCGCTGCGATCGTCAGAGCGAGAGCAATAATTCTAGCAAAAGACCTCCTCTGTAACTCTAAAGTGGTAACTGTTACATTTTTTTAAAGCATCGCCTATAGAGATTTTTAAGTAATGTAGTTTGTTGCCATTCCATGAGTGTGTGCAATTTTAAACCGTTACATGTTAGGCATCTATTTACTCGGCGTGACATCATCTTTCACAATATACAAAAAAATGTAGCTAACTTTACTGTTTTGTTTTTTTTTTAATTCAGTGAAGTGTATTTTTTCTAGAAAAATTGCGTTTGAAAGACCGCTGTGAAAATACCGCGTGACAAAAAATATTTCAACGACCGCCCATTTATTCTCCAGTCTTTGTAAAAAAAAAAATGTATATATATATATATATATATATAACGTTTGGGGGTTCTAAGTAGTGATGGATGAACATCGGCCGGGGCAGTTTGCGAACGTCAGCCGCAAATTTTCGCAAAAATCTGCGAACCGCGAGTTCGCGGCGGGCCCCACTGACTTTAATGGGAGGCGAAATTGCAGCCACAAAAGACTTCCTAGAAGTGCACAAATAGTCCAAGCACATGGACAATGTCATAACAGAAGTATTGCAATTGGAAAAGTTGCCCTAAATTTTTTTTTTACAGCAAAAAAAATTTTTTTTTTTTCATAAATCAGCCAGAACTGACAGCAGCCGGTAAATACATGTCTAATACATATAGGGTCCATTCACACATCTTTAAAATGAGTCCGCATCCATTCCATAATTTGGCGGAACCTTTACAGACCCATTGATTTTCAATTCCAGTCTGAAAAATTAGGCATTCACAGGATAAAGAAGTAAGTGTCGGCCATTCCAGGCCCCAAAAATTAGCCCACATGGGTTTACCTGACAGCTAAGAACGTAGTATTTGGTGGCTGGAGGTACATTACGCATTCACAGGATACAGAAGTAAGTGTCGGCCTGTATAGGCCCCAAAAATTAGCCCACATAAAGGGGCACTCTGACGGGGACACACTGGATATAAAGGGGCACTCTGACAGGGACACACTGTCAGCCTGTGTCCCCCCTCATCCAGCCTGTGTCCCCCCTCATCCAGCCTGTGCCCCCCCCCTCATCCACTCTGTATTCCCTCGTCATTCAGCCCATGTCACTGCTGTCATGCAGCCTGTGTCCCCCGCCGTCATTCAGCCTGTGTCCGTGTCCCAATCAGAGTCCTCCTTTATATCCAGTGTGTCCCTGTCAGAGTCCCTCCTTTACATCCATGTCCCCATCAGAATGCTCCTTTACATCCAGTGTGTCCCCATCAGAGTGCCCCCATTACATCCAGTGTGTCCCCATCAGAGTGCCCCTTTACATCCAGTGTGTTCCCATCAGAGTGCCCCTTTATGTGTCCTGCTCAGAGTTCCACTTTATTATTCCAGTCAGAGTGCCCCTTTATTATTCCCGTCAGAGTGCCCCTTTAATATTGCGGTCGGAGTGCCCCTTTATTATTCCCGTCAGAGTGCCCCTTTAATATTGCGATCAGAGTGCCCCTTTAATATTGCGGTCAGAGTTCCCCTTTATTATTCCCGTCAGAATGCCCCTTTAATAGTGAGGTCAGAGTTCCCCTTTAATATTGCGGTCAGAGTTTCCCTTTAATATTGCGGTCAGAGTTCCCCTTTAATATTGTGGTCAGAGTGCCCCTTTATTATTGCCGTCAGAGCTGCAGCAACGCTCAGTCACCACACCTGTCACAATGCTGCACCGTGCACAATAATACTACTAATCCACTAAAATATGCTTTCTACAAAGTATATTATACCGTGGATTACCCCCCTCCCCCCCTATATAGTGCACTGCACAGCAATACCAAAAAAATTTCAGCCCTTTAAATGACTTTTATGGACATTAACAGAGCGATTTGTGTGACTGCTGCCGATCTCTAACTGCCCCTAAAGCACCGACTGGATACCTGTCCCTAACTTGAAAAGAGACTGGACCTATACCGAAATACCAGCCCTGAAAAGGACTTTTGTGGACATTGACAGAGCGATTTGTGTGACTGCTGCCGATCTCTAACTGCCCCTAAAACACCGACTGGATACCTGCCCCTAACCTGAAAAGATACTAGTAGACCTATACCGAAACACCAGCCCTGAAAAGGACTTTTGTGGATCTTCACAGAGCTATTTGTGTCTGGCAATCTCTCCCTCATGAGCACAGGCAACCTCTCCCTATGCTGACAAAATGCGGAATGTGAAATGGCCAACAGCTCAGGTGTATTTACAGGGTAGGGGGTAGGGATGATCAAACGGTTCGGGTCGACCATCGGTTCGGCCCGAACATTGGGTGTTCGAGGTTCGGCCGAATTTAGAACTTTTTGCCCAAAAAGTTCGGAATTCGGAAACCAGAACCGACCAAAATGCAATGGTTCAGGAAATGGGCTTTAAAAGCCTGTGATTGGACCAGAACCATTAGCAAAAGCCAATTGAGGGGGCAGGAGAATGCTAGGAATGTGATTGGAGTGACTAGGGGGTCCCTAGGCCAATCATTAGTGAATACGCCCCCCAGTATATAAGATAGCCCCCGCCAAATTCCTAGCATTGTTTTACAGGACATGGAAGAGAGTGGAAGCAGTTCTGTTAATTTTACTTTAAAAGTGTCATTTAGCATTTATTAGTGTGAGGAAAGGGATATCTAGTGTAGTTAGAGTGCTCCTTTACACTTTAGTTCGCTTCAAAAATTTAGTTTCTGTAGGGAAAGTGTGAAGTGTCAGGGTGACCGTAATGTAGTGTAGGGTTAACTGACTGCTATGGCAGGGTGACCGAACCCTTCCATATCAGGGTGACCGTAATGTAGTGTAGGGTGAACTGACAGTGACTGCTATGGCAGGGTGACCAAACCCTTCCATATCAGGGTGACCGCTATAGAGAAAAGCTAGTTTCTCTCAAGTCACTTTCGCTGCAGTAATATGGCTTCGCCGCCGCCAGCATTCTTTTTGGCTGCAGGCGTTGCTAGTGATTTTTTGAGCACATGTTTGGAGTCAGGCATGACATCTGAACATGTGTATAGGGGTATATATACACACCCATGTATGTATATATACACCTGCACATATATAGGTGTGAAAGGAGCAGAAAAAACTACTTGCGCTAATGAAATAATTAACACCAATATAGTTACGCTCCTATCACACCTATATATGTCTAGGTGTGTATATACATATAAGTATGTGTGTATATACACCCGTATACACAAGTTCAGATGTTTTGCCTGCCTCCAAAGAACCCAAAAAAATGCCCAAAAAAACGCTAGCGTCAAAAAAAAAACGCACAGGTGTGTTGTTGCAAGCATTTTTTTGGGGTTTTTGGAGGCAGGCTAAACATCTGAACTTGTGTATAAGGATATATATACACACATACTTATATGTATATACACACCTAGACATAGATAGGTGTGATAGTAGCAGAAATATATGCTTGCGCTAATGAAATCATTTACACTAATATAGTTACGCTCCTATAACACCTATATATGTCTAAGTGTAAAATACATATAAGTATGTGTGTGTACACAAGCTCAGATGTTTTGCCTGCCTCCAAAAACCCAAAAACAATGCCTGCAACAACACACCTGGGAGTTTTTTTTTTTTTTTTGACGCTAGCGTTTTCTTGGGCATTTTTTGGGTTCTTTGGAGGCAGGCAAAACATCTGAACTTGTGTATAGTGGTATATATACCACTATACACAAGTTCAGATGTTTTTCCTGACTCCAAAGAACCCAAAAAATGCCCAAAAAAACGCTTGCTACTAAACCGGCAATGTGTGAAAAGCGAGAAGCCAACAACCTGTGTTCTAAGTGACAAAATACAAACAATCTTTTTTTTATGGTTCTGGACATGCTACAGAGCTGAAACTTTGACAGGTACACTTTTTAGACCCCCCCCCCCCCCCCCCCCCCCAGATACTAAATCCAAAGAAATTTTTTTTTTTTTTTAATTTTTTCAATAATTGGCTCTCTATCAAAAATCTATCAAAAATGACAATTTTTAAGAACTTTTTTGGGTGATTTTGTGTCTGGGTGGTCTAAAAGGTGTACCTGTGAAGTTTCAGCTCTGCAGCATGTCCAGAACCCCAAAAAAAAGATCATATAGGTGTAAAAGGAGGGTCCCACCATCCCTGCTCAACTGAAAAATTATCTTTTTTTCTGGTTCTGGACATGCTACAGAGCTGAAACTTCGCAGGTACACTTTTTAGACCCCCCAGATACTAAATCCAAAATCTTTTTTTTTTTTTTTAATTTTTTCAATAATTGGCTCTCTATCAAAAATGACAATTTTTAAGAACTTTTTTTTGTGTGATTAATAGTCCCTGGGGCATGACCCAGAACCCTAGGCACTTTTTAGGGGCATTTATTGGGTTTTGGGGCTTCAAAATTGTGTTTTTTGATTACCGAAGTTCGGGTCCCATTGATTTCAATGGGGTTCTGAAATCCGGGCCGAACTTTCGGGAAGTTCGGATGTTCTGGCCGAACCGAACTTTTGAAAAGTTCGATCATCCCTAGTAGGGGGCATGTCCATGTGCTGAAATGTTTCCATTGGCTGTCCCGTTCTACCTGACGGCTGTGTCATGGGTCAAAGTTCTTCTGAATGAAAAAGAAAATGGTGGCGCGGACATATTCGCGAACATCGGCAAAAGTCAGACTTTTTGCGAATTTGCAAACAAGCAAAATTTGCCGCGAACCGACCGCCGGGCGAACCGCAAGGCCATCTCTAGTTCTAAGTAGTTTTCTAGCAAAAAATACTGATTTTAACTTGTAAATAACATGTCTGAAATAGGCTTGGTCCTTAACCACTTTACCACTAAGCCTATTTTTGACACTTTTTGTTTAAATCAGTATTTTTTGCTAGAAAACTACTTAAAACCCCCAAACATTATATATATTTTTTTAGCAAAGACTCTGGAGAAAAAAATGGCGGTCATTGCAATATTTTTTGTCACGCGGTATTTGCGCAGCGGTCTTTCAAACGCCATTTTTTGGAAAAAATTACAAAAAAATCACATTTCACTGTATTTAAAAAAACTAAACAGTCAAGTTAGCCCATTTTTTTTGTATATTGTGAAAGATGATGTCACGCCGAGTAAATAGATACCCAACATGTTGTGGTTTAAAATTGCGCACACCTGCGGAATGGCGACAAACTACGGTCAATAAAAATCTCCATAGGCGACGTTTAAAAATGTTTAATGGTTACCAGTTTAGAGTTAGAGTGTAGCTCTTTTTTTTTAAATTATCGCTCACGCTCTGGCGATCACGGCGATACCTTACATGTGTGGTTTTAACAGCGATTTCATTTGCAGCGCGACTTCCATATACGTTTTCTTTCATGCGCGAGCTAACGGCAACGGGGGCGGCTACATTTTATTTTTAAATTTTAACACAGGTTTTTAAAAAAAAAAAATCTGATCACTTTTATTGCTGTCACAAGCAATGTAAACATCCCTTGTGACAGCAATATGCAGTGACAGGTACTCTTTATGGAGGGACCCTAGACCCCTCCACTACACTTCCATGTATTCAAAACGCAGAAAATGTCATTTTTGAATATTGTCACTTTTTGAATCTGCCGCCTTTAGCAGCAGAGTAACCCGGATGTGACGTCATGGACCCTGCCTCCGGGTTACGTCATTGGAGACCCGATCAAAGCCGCTTCCGGCTTTGATCGGGACTCCATCCAACCCGCGGACGTGCCAGCTGGGTGCTTGGGTCTCCCGGTGGGACGGGAGACCCAGGCAAAGCCGCGGAAGGCGGTGGGAAGGGGGGGGGAACGTCCCCTCCCACTCACCGGGGTAATGATTGGTCGTTACCGCTGGAAAGCCGACTGCCGGCTCTAAAAAACGGTACCGGGATGATGCCTCTAGCTAGAGGCATCACCCCGGTACAACCACGCAAAGTCAGCCGATGCAGGTCTACGTGGCTAGACGTTAAGTGGTAAAGGAGAAGTACAGCCAAAGCTTGTTTGGCTGAACTTCTCCTATGGATTACAGGAGTGCAGTTCGTTCTGCACTCCTGTGACCCATTTTCAGCATAGAACGGGTTGAAGTACACTCTGTGCTAACGTCACAGAGTCGGTCCAGACCCCCCATTATCACGACTACGGAGTCGGGATCTGCCTAGATCCCTGGACCAACACCCGGCTCAGCCTCTCAGTGAGCCGCTGAGAGCCTGAGCCGACAGCTCCACCCCCTACACAGCTCAGCGCTCCAATGAATGAGGAGGGGGCAGAGCAGAGAGCTGGTGACTGACAGTCACCAGCTCTCTGCTCACAGAGCTGTGAGAACCGAGTGATCGGCAGTGTTCGATCAACCGGTTCGCAGTGTTAGAGCTGGCGAGGGACAGATGCATAAAAAAAAAAAAAAAAACATAACCCATACATCTCTTTTAAATGTGTTATACCAATGTCTGTTGTTGCCAGGCGAGTATTCGTTAGTAGCAAGGTGGCATATTTTGGATTTGTTTATGAATAAGAGATATGCTATTAATGACGTTTTAGGAAATGTTGTTTTATAGTATATATTACCTTCAAACCAAAAAGAATAGATTTAACCCTTAACTCATAATTCAACAAAAATTCTGGTGATAGAGAACAGATCCTAAACAAAAGAACTATACAGTTTGTAAAAGCAATATGATAAATGAACTGTACATGATATGTTTGGCCAGAAGAACTAGTTAGAAAATGCTTGAAAAGTTGCTAAGCAACTGTTGCTATGACACCAAGTAAAAGAATAATGTCTAAATACAGAGACACTACCGGGTCAGACAGGAATACTTTACACCTTAATCCCGCTGAGGCAGTGCTAAAATTGACAGCTTACATTTTATAATCAGTATGTACTAACTAACGGTAATGATCCTTGTGGCTGGGTTAGGTCCTCAGCCTTACTCTCTCACTCTTATGTAATGCCATAAATACAATAAATGCAATGTATAAATTATAATTTATGCTTCAAATACACTTGCCTCTCCAGCATTAAATTATGATACTGGTAATTAGAGGGCATATAATTACTAATTTACAGGAAGTTCTATAAACTGCTACCATTTTTTCCAACATAGTTGATTTAACAAAGATTATGTAAAGACAATTAATTGTAACTTGGATGAAACAGGTGCACAATTATTATTTTAATTTTCTGTCCTATGGGTCTGATTTAAAGTAAACCTATCATGGGAGAAAAATGGGGAATGCCATTATTGATCTCCTTCTGAAATTACTCATTATGAAATTATGAAATTGCTCATTATGCACTGACCCTGGCTGATCTAGAAAGCTATATCTTGTCCAGATAGGAGTATTCTACTATTGTGAACTTATCATTGTGGATTGTAACGGTATGGTATAACAGTCATTAGCCAATGTCATTAGACAAGAGATTATCCTCAGGTTTTCAATCTCTCATTTTCCAATGCAGGTTTGAATCCGTTTCTGAGAGACAATATATAGCATTACTTAAGGAAAATGAAAAATGAAACTCACTATGGTATGTGTCAAATATAGAGAAAATTCATTGGTATTGATTAGGGTTAATCTGTAAGAACAAAGATGATATATAGAGTAACCCACAACAAGCAATCAAATGTTAGATCACTCCTGCCAACTCAGTTCAGAAATAATTCTAATTTGTGCCAATAGGTAACAGCATTTTGTGTATCCTCATTACTCTTTGCACTGCCTGATGTAAGTTTGACAGAGAACATTGTTTAAACCCCCTTTTCTGTTCTCCACTGTTAAAATAAAAAAATAATACTGCAGGTTTTACGTTAACATTAGAAGTATATAAAATAACCCCAAATTCTCTGCTTTAATTAAAAAAAAAACAAAAAGTAAACCTTTAAGACTTTAGGAATCCCTATCCATTATGAAATGTGTTCTCAAAAACACCTTCAAGCGTTAAAGCTCCTGCTCTGGAGCTGATGACTAATAGAAAATCGTTGTAGTTATTGGACTATGGAATACAGAGGGAAATACTCACAGCCCGCTTCCCCTGTTATCACTCTTCACTGGTTCATTCATTCAACTGTAATCATTATGGTTACATAGAAAATTTTGTCTCCATCATGCTTTCTACAGCATAAGTAAACTAATTAACAATGACAGTGCAGGGAACGGAGATAGGACTTTCTCCAGTTACTACTGTTAACACTCACTACTCGAGTCTATAGGAGGTTTCAGTATAAATACCCATGAGCTTTTGCTACCCATAAACCGCAATGGGGGTGTTTACAGATAAAGAGATCTGAAGTCAGACAGAGTAAGTTAGAACAGTGGTCCTCAACTCCGGTCCTCAGGGCCCACTAACAGGCCAGATTTTAAGTATTACCCTGGGGAGATGCAGACAACTGCAATCACTGAGCAGCAAATTATATCACCTGGGATGGATTTCAGTTATCTTGCAAACCTGGCCTGTTAGTGGGCCCTGAGGACCAGGGTTGAGGACCACTGAGTTAGAAGACCTCATACAGATGCTGACGATTATTTTTAATATTTTAATCAACGTGAATGGAGGTAATATATTGTTTCTGATGTAGCACCCTACAAGGTAGGTGCTAGGTAAAGTGTAGTATACTTTGTCTGCTTATCAGCAAGACCATGCTTTTCAGCTAGGCTGTCATGGTTCCCAGGTGTGGCTGTTGGGACTGGGGAGTTCCCCACTGTGCTCAATGAGGGTTCTCATTGGGCAGTGGAGGAAACCCGGCCGATGGCCCACCCAGGCTTGTATCTACCCCAGAAAGGCAGATTCTGACGCACAGCATTCTCGGGGTGTTTATAAGTTTGAGGGGAGCACATGATGCAGCATCTTTGAAAGGAAGCAGAGTCCCAGGAGGGAGAGTACGGCTGTCTCTACTCCTGTCAAGAGGAATCAGGTGTCCCAGGCGGCTTGCCTTAGGGGACAGAGGGCTGAGCTGAGCTACAGAGAGGATCCGGTGTGCTGAGGACCAGCGGAGCTGAGAGGGGTCGAGTTTCAGGAAAGCATTCCCAGTCGTGAGTACTGCAAACTGCCCCTGGGGGTCTGCCTAGTAAGAAGGGACCACTCCGGAGAAGGTCAGAGGGATCCGGGAGCTAGCTAGCCGGTGCAGTAAGAGTAAAGGGGGGGTGCCAGTGTTGACCCTGAAAAGTAAAGGGGGTGCCAATGGTTGGGCCCTGAAGTATTCAGTGTACAGTGGAAGTGTACAGCATGCAGTGTACAGTGTTGAGAGTTGCAGCAGCAGCAATGTTACAAAAGGCTATCTCAGTCAGGAAGGGCTGGCGGGAGCAGCGTTGAATACTTTTGAGCTAACCAGAGCATCAGAAGTCAGTCTTCAGTACAGTCAAGGACTTTTGAGCTAACCAGAGTGTCAGAAGTGAGTTTTCAATACAGTTCAGCAAGTAGCAAGCGTTACTCGGCATCCAGCCAGCGTCAAGTCAGCGCTGAAAGGCATTTTTTTCTCAAGTGTCCCAATTTGTACCTAGTTGAGCCAGAGGAGTATCCCACTCATTCCCCATATAAAATAAACAAAACAAACCAAAGATGCCGGACTGTTCATTGTCTCAGATCTCCCACTTGGGCAATCAGCTTAAATGTGCTGTTGGTGTTAACGGTGACCATGGCAGACCCACATCAGGCCCAATGCCTGGAAATATTGCTACACTAATAAAATGTATTTTAAACATAAACTTTATATATTTTTAATTGCATCATGATAAACAGGTTAGGGATACATAGATACATAGATCCAAAGTACCAGTTCACTGGGGAAGGGTGTCAAGTAGCAGCCTCCATGTGTGGTATCCTTGACCGGTGGTGTGAAAGAACATGGTACCTGTCAACAGCATGCTTATTTTATTTAGAAAAAGAGGACTTTTTAAAGTATAAACCTAATCATTCAAGTGCTAAAGGGCTGCTATCCTCCAGACAGAAGACTTTCTTGTTTGTGTCCTTCCAGCAGTGTAATATAAGCCTGCGCCGCAAGTACCCGGAAGTGATGTCATGTCATTACATCACTTCCAGGTATGCGGCGGTGCCAAATTCAAAGAAATGGAGACCCAGGTCAGATGGCGGCGGTGAAGGTAGGATTCCCAGGTCTCCCATCCCACCGCGGAAGGGGGCATGGAATGAGAAGCCGCTCGGCTGTCATTACAAGGAGCGGGAGGAGATGTCCCCCCCCTCCCGCCGCCTTCCACGGCTCACCCGGGTCTCCCGTCCCACCGGGAGACCCGGGCATCCTACCTCCACCGCCGCAGCCGAAGAGCAGACCCGGTGTAGCATGAAGATGTGTCCCCGTGAAAGCCGGTATCCCTGCCGCAAGTGCGCATGCGATGGTCTCCATGTAAAAAACCCGGAAGTGATGTCACAAACAAAATGACCTAAATATCGGTATCGACATTAAAAAAATGATATCGGTCGATCACTACTTTGCATCCAGTCTCCTGTAATTTAAGGCAATGCAGAAGAGGAGGAGGAGATGTTAAGTGATCCTTTTGAAGGAAAGAACCATCAAGAAGCGCACACTTCTAGACCAATTCTCTGAAGCTGAGGCCGTTCAGAAGTTCAGGTTATCCAAGCAACTGATAATGGAGCTCTATATCCAACTAATCGGGTACCTTGAGCCCTCTACAAAGAGAATAAATGCCATACCAGCCATGACCAAGTTGCTGTCAGTCTTAGGTTTTTTTGGAAAGGCGTCATACCAGATGGTCGCATGTGAGATTGGGAGAATTTCCCAGTCCTCTTTTTTCTGTCCCCTCTAATTGAATTCCAGGCAATAGCACGAAAATCCACCTTTTTCCCCGATTCTCGCCAAGATATGATGTTCATGCAAGATGCATGCGATAACTTCCTGCACAATGTCATGTGGTATTTTTGACTAGATAACACATGCAAGTTCATAAGTTTCTTCGTGAATAGCAGCGCTTTTTTTTTTTTTTTTTAGTTCTGTGATATGTTACCGCTTACTCGAATGTGGTAACATATCGCTTAGTGAATTGTGCCAACGCATAGAGATCTCAATAGGGAGAACTGGAGTCAGACACAGGGAGGTAATACATTATTTTTTTAAGGTGAAAAACAGAGACCACTAACATCAACAATGCTACACTTAAATCCCACAGTTGGAGTGGAGGACTAAAATGGTTAGTAACGGGTTTAACTTCTTGTTTAAAATGTATGAATTATTGAAAGTTCCACAAGAGGACATTGCAAAAGAACAATGTAGACACCCGATCTCGATGGTGCTAAAGGTAAAAGTTGTTCTATTCCCAAATGGAGAAAAGAAAGAACACAACCCACTGAGAAAGGGCAAAGGAAACCCCTGTTTTTACCCATATTTCACCCTAGTGGAAATAAGTTTAGGAGAAGCAGATATATGAGCTTCTATATAGCTTCGATATATGATTTAAAGAAAAGTGTAGAAGTTGGTGCAAACTGACTCTGTTATAGGCAAAGATAATCTACTTAGGATGATATGGACCTCTGAATGTCTATAAATTTTACATAATTCTGTACCTGGCTATCTCAAAAATGGTGAAAACCCATAGATTCACAGTCCCGAGATGGAAACGAAGCAAGGATTAAGTTGTCCAATCTACAGTTTAAAAAGGATACTGGGGTGGCAGTTCATAATACATAAAAATGATTTAACCTAATTTATAATACCCTGGTTCGTGGGACGATAAGTACTCCCATCATGGAGCAGCTGGAGGCCTTGTTATTCACTAGTAAACTTCACTACCCCACCCTTTGTCTAAGAGAAAAAATCTGGTCAACTATGAAGGAAAATATGATTTTACGTGGGCTTTAACCCCCATACTCCTATCTGGCATGATGCTCACTATATCAAATAGTCTAAGTTGGATAGCTTAAACTTCTGGCATTCAGTATTTGCATCAGAAGTAAGAAGCAGGCAACCTGAAATCTTTTTACTTCATTACAGGAGGAATTTAAACTTTCTAAGCATCAATCTTCACCTCTGATCTCCCACATATATGACAGATTTCTATCTGTCAATGTTATACTTCTAGCACACTGTCATGTAGATCAGTTTGGGAGAGGGATCTGGGGTTCTGACAAGCAGTAAGAGAATGCTTAGACTTTAATGCCCCAGACGTCTCAAAAACACATGCAATTATTTATTATGCATAGAAAAATATATCAGATAACTGAACGCTTATATAAATTGAGTTCTAAAAATACTCTGGACTATCCCTGGGACCCTTATTGTAATGTTTTTGAACTGTCCTAAATGTGTGCATTATCAGAAGGAAAGAATATTGGCCATATCTATGGTGCTACAGATTTATCAGACCCCAAACCCAAGGTCTGCATAGTGAGACTGTTAGATGAGGAAATGTTTAAAGCCGACATTCTGCTTCCAGCTGCTGGACTACTTTTTATACCAAGAAAGTTACATTTCACAACATTGACTATCCCTACAGTCACTGACACCTGTAGCCTGCTAATACTACTTTGGCTAGAAAAAAAATAACGTTTAAACACTGGGGGCTTCCCACAAACATTTCTGAAACTGTGGCTTGGATAGTTGATGGAGCAACCATCTCCAATGCTCGCTCTGTGCTTGCCACTCACTGCTCATTACTGACATTTGCAAACCCAGAAGTGACAGCACTCCTCTGCTGATGGCTGCCAAAGAACATCCCTGCTCTGTACATCCTGATCTCTGCAGGGGCAGGTAGCTCTCATCTCTTGTGTGTGGCTGGAAAACTCAAGCATGCTGATACTTTCCCTAGTTGCTGCTGGATAGAAAATAACTTTCCTTGTTTTGTTCTGGTGTTGTTCCTGAATCCTGACCTTATCCCTTTGTAAGTACATTACTTTTAGTTTTGTTTAACTTATTTATGGGTGCCATTAAAAATGACACTATATCCGATTCAATTGCACTGCTCTGTTTTTGTTTTTTCTCCGCTCTCTATGTAGAACACTCCTGAATCTTGCACTCTGCACGTCATGCACTATTGAAACCTGCACTTGGTATGTAACATACTCCCAAAAACTGCACTCTATATGTACGACACTCCTGAACTCTGCTCTTCATTTGTAGCATGTTCTTCAACTCTGAACTCTGTACGCAACACACTTCTGAAACTTACTCTCTATCCATACCACACTCCTGAACCCAGAACTCTGCATGGAGTACATTCCTGAACCCTGAAGTCTGTATGTAGCACAATCCTGAACTCTGCACTTTGTACGACATGCACTCCTGACACACTACACTCTGCCAGTAGAGCACTCCCGAGCCTGCACTCCTGAACCCTGCACTCTGTACGTAGTGCACCCCAGAACTCTGCACCCTGTCCATAACACACTCCTGAAGCCTATACCCTGTCCATAGCACACTCCTGAACTTTGCACTCTGTACATAGTGAACTACTTAACTCTGATTTGTCCATACCACATTCCTGAACCCTGCAGTCTGTACATAGCGCACTCGTAAACTTTACACTCTTGTGCAGTGTACTCCTGAACCCTGTACTCTATATGTAGGGCACTCCTGTACCCTACACACTGTATGTAGTGCACTTTTGAACCCTGCACTCCGTACGTAGTGCACTCCTGACCCTGCATTTTGTATGTAGGGCACTTCATAACCCTGCACGCTATATGTAGCACACGCTTTCCATGCACTCTATATGTAGTGCACTCTTGAACACAGTAAACTGTACGTAGCACACTCCTGATCTCTGCACTCTGTACATAGCACACTCCTGAACCCTGTACATAGTGTGCTTCTTAACTTTAAACTCTGTATATTTTCCTCTCTCCTCTCTCTCTCTTCCCCCCCTTTCCTTTTTTTGTTTTTCCTTTCCTTTATAGATATATGAATTGTAATGTATGCTGATATGGATTACTCTCTATTCTAGATATTGTGATTTAATTAAAGTCTGTCTGAAAAAATATTCTCTTGGATCCTGAAGAAGCTCTTTTGAGCGAAATGCATAGATCTACAAGATGTATTTGAGATATGAATTGTGATGTTTTTATATGACTTCTAGATCAGATAGATATATATATATATATATATATATATATATATATATATATATATATCTTTATTGTATGTTATTTTTATAATTAATTAATTAAATTATTATTTTTTCTTTGATGTTTATTATATTCTTTGGTCTTGGTTGTTGATATACTGGCACATTCAAATCCCCATAACCAGAGTTTGGTAGACTTCTTTTTAGTTGCCTACCAACCTTGCTACTCTACTATTATACATTTTACCCCAGGGGACGGTGCCAACCTATTTATATACAGACCACTTCTCTCCACACAATTTCCATTTACTGTACCTATTGTGGGATTATGATCCCAACCCCCCCTTTGTTGGAGAGTATGGTCGGATAGTATTTATTATAATTTGAATGGAGGGATTAATACACCTGTGCAGAGTGTTGATACCATACACAGGTGTAGAGATATGCTTATTTTTGTCTGCATATCCTCATTTCCCTCCCTGTCTCTCCCCCTTTTTTTTTTCTTCTGTTCCCCTTACTCTTCCTCCCCCTCTTTTCTCACCCCCTCCCCTTCCTTATTTGTGTATCTCATTTACTTTATCTGACCATCGTCCTCTTTCCTGGGTTATTAATAATCTGTACATGTTCCCAGATAACCGTGGCTTTTTAGATGTATTCAAAATTACTGCAGCAGTCTGCGAATTTGGCAGGTGCTACTTTTTATGATGTGCCTTATTTACGGCCATGACTTGCTTTATTTTTTCTGTTTTTATTTCACTTTGTGGTTCTGATCTCTTATGGTTATATTTAGCGGTATTCCGTGGGAAGGCTTCTGACTGCCCTGGTTGAACGGCTTCCTAGCCCTGGTTGTCTCCCACATAGCTGCCGGAGTTTATCGATTCTGGCTGAGCTACGTGAGAACACATACGTCATTTTTGGTTGACAACCGAACTGACACCCGAGAGAGCAGGAACATCCCCCGCTTGCTCGCCTTGTTTGGCGACAATTGCGGGCGGATGTGGGGGGGGCGGAAGACATGCGTAAGGGGAGTTTCCTTCTTCCTCTATTTATAGGGGCTTTTCAGAAGGCACACATATTGGACACTTGTCTCCTGTTATTAAGATTTGAGCCTGTCAAGTACAACTTTGCGGTTTGTGTCATCACATCCTGCCAGCAGAGTGAATAATATCAGGGAGTGAACCAAAGCTTCTTGAGATCTGTAGTCCAAGGAACCAGGGTTTGCACTCAGGTCGGACTGTAATTGACTACAAGTACCAACCGGCTGCAGAGGGAGAAGAGAAGTCCAGGAGAGGTAATAAAAAGCCTGGGCTAGGCTGGGATTGTTCTCTTGGGACCCCAGCCTGGATCTGCAAGCAAGTGACTCCGTGTTAGGGACCATGCTGTGGCCAAGTTGCTGCCTGTGCTACAGAGAGAGATTCATCACACATGTGTACAGAAGCATCCACTGCCAGCCACTTCTAGTCTTCCAGCGGCAGTCTTGAAGCTGCTCTCATTACATTCACACCAGATCCTGCTGGGCTGCAGCTCAGCGCAACATGAAATTGAGCATCATCCCTTGAGCCCGAGTCTGCAAAGGCCTGCTGTGGAGCATTTACACCACTTCTCATCATAGAAGGATCGCTGGGATTGGCGAGCGGGCATTTGCCCATTTTCTTTAACAACAAAGGACACTGCATGCAGACACCACAGCTGTTTCCCTGAAGTAATTGGTAGGAGAACTTTGTGCTACATTTGCTTTCAACTGAGCAGCCACACTGTTCACGCTGCCCTCCTAGACATTGAAAGCTTATCTTATCTCATCCTGTTTGTAAGACCACTTAAAGTGCATCATTAAAGAGCTAGCTGAAGACAAAATACATCTTCTCCTTCTAAAAGACTACACCCCCCCAACAAGGGATTAAAGCCATTAGTGCCATAAGGGCCTACACTGCCACCCAGGACTCTATTACTAATTGAGTGGGTTTAAAGACTGAAAGGTCTAATTATTTGCAATAAGTTAAATATAGTATCCATACTGTTCTTGGTACTTTGGTGTTGGGATAAAGAAGGGTATGGTCTGACATAAACAGGGTAATTCCCCCGCCCTTCTTCATCCTATCCTCATAGATCCCAACCCAAACAGAGTTTTGATCTTATGTAATTGTTCGTCATATACTGCAATCAGTTATTGTTTCTTTTTAACTGTTTTCCACCATCAGGGTTATTAGTCATAGTAAACCTTCTGCAAGTGACAAGTTTATGTTACTGAATTTGAATGCTTTTAATACCTCAGTAAACAAGATTCAAGGGTTTCAAGTGACTGCGTGTGTCTCTAATTGTCTTTGGTCACAACAAGAATATCTGAACCCAGGGTGTCAGAGGACTTGCAAGGTCAGGGCAACCAGTGGCGTACAAATTCTTTAAGCGGCCCTCACAGGGAAGCGCTACACTGGTATTTAATAAAAGGCCCCTTTAAGGCCCCCCACTGGGGCGAGGTTGAGTTCTTGCACCTGCAAAAGCTCTTGTTTCCCATACTATCATACTATCCGAATGATTATGAAACTGTCATACCTCTCTATGTTTCACAGTGCTATTCCCACATTACTCCTATACTGTTGTCATTGCCTCCTAATTCTATATGTACTCACCCCTTTCTGACTTTTGGGGTATGGAGGATAAGGAGGGGTTTTGCTTGTGGTAAGTCTCTAATCTGCCTTTAAAAAAAAAAATGTATACGCATACTAAACTGTATATTCTATTGCAAAACAACTATTGGATTGAAAACAAGCAAGGATGAAAGGAAGCCATGCATGCTCTAGGTCTATGTTTTAAAGCCCAGGTCCTTTTAGCCAGTACTATATATATAATGGATCTCGGGATCACAGGTGATTCACAGTAGTTACTCTTCTTTTTGTAAGCTAGAACTTAAACACAAAACTGCATTATACTTATAGGTAGGAAAAATAAATGTAAGTGGCTATCATAATTCTAAAAACTGTACATAAATTCCAGAGAAAAAATAAATAAAAAAAAAATGATAATACTGTACCTGCCAGCTTGTAGCACACCAGATATACTGAAGAGGCCAAAATCTGTGATCACCACTTTTCCATTGTCATAGAAAACATTTTTTGATTTGAGGTCTTTATGTAGAATGCCCTTAGCGTGGAGATATCCCATTCCCTAAAAGGAAAGATACTTATAATAAAATGAGTTGGGTGTCGTACAAATTTTACAAACATCCTTGTATACAGAAAATCAAGCATAAAGCCACCTGTAAACAAAGATCATATGTGAAACAGCTGATTAGTAGTGGAGACACAGATCTCTCAAATTAACTTTCTTAATAAGTACCACATTATACAGGCAAGCAAAAGCTTAATGTGTCCTTATATTGATTTATCTACTTTACCAGTGATTGAAACACATAATATTTCCTTTCCCCACCAACCCCTGCCTCAGCAATAATCCTACTGATTCATATCTCCGAATCCCAGCACAGACAATCATAAGTCAAAACTGCTTTACAGTTGTTATTGTGTTTTAACCAGACCTTACAGAATGTAGATGCACTCACTCAATTATTGTGCAGATGGTTGTTAGAAATATACATTATGTTCTGCCTGCCAGTGCAGATATATTATGTGGTGCTAAGGCTGACAATGCTGAGAGATGCTCTCTTGAAAAACAACTAGTTTTGTTACATAAAGTATGAATTCACACACCCTAAATAACTTCTAGGTACAGGAAAACAAAATGTGGGTATACATAGGAGAAAAAGAGAAGTTAAGGTTTTTCTAAACTCAGGAGCAAAAATGTCATAGCATACTCCAGTTATGCAGCTATTGGATGTGGAGTCTGCAATGGTTTTCTCGCTTTTAGGCTTTTTTCCTTTATTGTCACCTGGTGATCTTGCCAGTAATACACGTCCTGTCTTAGAGTGGCTACACTGTCCTTCAATGTATCTATGGAAAAGCAGCATAGCCATCACTGGACAGCAGCATTATAAACCTGTGAAGAAGGCAGTGTTACACAGACTAGTAAAATTAAAAGATTTAATAAGTCCAAATAAGTCCAGAAATTAATATATGTGTAAAAAAATGGAATGACAAAGGAAAAAAAGTATTGAACAAGCTAACTGAAATTAATTTAATGCTTTGTACAAAATCCTTTGTTGGTAATGACAGCTTCAAGATGCCTCCTGTATGGAGAAAGTAATCGCATGCATTGCTCAGGTGTAATTTTGCCCATTCTTCCACAGTCTTCAAATCTTGAAGGTTCAGTGGGCCTCTTCTATGAACTCTGATCTTTAACCACTTAAGCCCCGGAAGATTTTACCCCCTTCCTGACCAGGGGATATTTTGCAATTCGGCACTGCGTGACTTTAACGGACAATTGCACGGTCATGCGACGCTGTACCTAAACGAATTTGACGTCCTTTTTTCCCCACAAACAGAGCTTTCTTTTGGTGGTATTTGATCACCTGTGCGATTTTTTGATCATGCGCTATAAACAAAAAAAGAGCGTCAATTTTGCAAAAAAAACAATATTTTTCACATTTTTTTATATGAAATTCCCCCCCCCCCCCCCAAAAATGTAAAAATCAAAATTTTTTAACATTTTCGGCCAATTTGTTTTATGCTACATATGTTTGGTAAAAAAAATTGCAAAAAGCGTATTTTGATTGGTTTGCGCAAAAGTTATCGCGTTTACTAACAAAAGGAAAGATTTTTGTAATTTTTGTTGTTTTTTTTTAACACGTAATGGCGGCGATCTGCGATTTTTTTTGCGGTACTGCGACATTGCGGCGGACAGATCGGACCCTTGACTGACATTTATGACACTTTTGGGGTTACCAGTGACATTACTGCAGTAATCAGTGCTATACATATGCACTGTTACTGCAAAATTACACTGGTAGTGAAGGGGTTAACTTTATTTGAGAGGGAGGGGCTGTGTGTGTCCCTAGGGGCGTGATTCTAACTGTGATTGGCTGTCTGTTGAGCTGTAGAAACAGTGATCAACGCTTCTACATAGTAGAACCGTGTGATCACAGTTTCTACACAGGGGAGAATGACAGGCGGCTTGTTTACACAAGCTGCCTGACTTTCTCCCTCTGCAGCGGCGATCGCAGAATGACCGGCGGACATCGGGTCCGCCGGTCACATGCGCGGGGGGGTCCGTGACCACGCGGGAGCGGGAGTGCGCCGGCGGCGGCGCACGCTCGCTCCCTAGACTCTCACAGGTTAGCGACGTAGACCTACGTCACTTTGCCTGTGAGGGGCTGACTGCCGACGTAGATAGGCGTGCGGCAGTCGGCAAGTGGTTAAGTCTTTCCAAAGATTTTCTATTGGATTCAAGTCAGGCGATTGGCTAGGCCACCATTCTAGCAGCTTTATTTTCTTTCTTTGAAACCAATTTAGAGTTTCCTTGACTTTGTGTTTGGGATCATTGTCTTGTTGAAATGTCCACCTTTATTTTATCTTTTATATCATCCTGGTAGATGGCAGCAGATTCTTATCAAGAATGTCTTGGTACATTTTTCCATTCATCCTTCCTTCAATTATATGAAATTTGCCAGTACCCAATGCTGAAAATCAGCCCCACACCATGGTGTTCCCACCTCCAAACTTCACTGTTAGTATGGTGTTTTTGGGGTGATGCGCAGTGCCATTTGACATCCAACCATCATATACATCCGAAGAGTTCAATTTTGGGCTCATCTGACCAGACTATATTCTCCCAGTATTTCACAGACTTGTCTAAATGTTGTGCTGAAAACTTTAAACAAGCTTTGACATGCTTTTTCTTCAGCAATGGAGTCTTGCGTGGTGAGCGTGTATACAGCCCATGGCAGTTGAATGCATTACTTATTGTTTTCTTCAAAACAATTGTACCCGCTTATTCCAGGTCTTTCTGAAGATCTCCACAAGTGGTCCTTGGCTCTTGGACAACTCTTCTGATAATTTTTTTTTACTCCTCTGTCAGAAATCTTTTGAGGAGCACCTGGTCATGGCTAGTTTATGGCTAAATTATGCTATTTCCACTTGTGGATTATGGCCCCAACAGTGCTCACTGGAACATTCAGAAGTTTCGAAATCCTTCTGTAACCAATGCAATCAGCATGTTTTGAAACAATAAGGTTGCAAAGGTCTTGAGAGAGCTCTTTTCTTTTACCCATCATGATATGTTTCACCTTGTTTGGCATTTAATGCCTTTTTCGCACCTTTTCTTTATGTGTTTAATACTTTTCCCATTGTCATTCCATTTTATTTTACATAACTTAATTTCTGAACTTATTTGTTTTGGTTTCTTTGTATGTATGGATTGCATGGGTTGTTACCGACATGTGGTAAAAATTGAATGTCAATAGCACCTTTAGTGATATGTTCAATACTTATTTTACCCGCTGTATGTGATGAAAAAGTTAAGCAAAAAAATAAAGTTACACCCAAGCACATAAAATCCCCCCCAAAAAATGTTGAGCACCCCCACGTTTACACAGGCACTAACGTGCCTACACATCAGTGCCTACATATGAAAACGTTGATTGTGATACATATGTTACATATTGCCACACATGCTGGAGTGAAAGCAATAATTCTAGCACAAGACCTCCTCTGTAACACTAACTGATGACCTATAGGGGCCCTTTGAAGCATTCCATATAGAAAATACAGGGTACTGAAGTTTGTTGCCATTTCAAGGGCACACATAAAATAAAGGTTTGACATGTTGGGTATCTATTTACTCGGTGCAACCTCGTCTTTTATATTTTACCAAAAAGGTGGGTAGGTGACCCAGCCTTGCTATTTAGAATTGTCCAGATAAGAGCCAATTTGGCACTTTAGCTGTATCATTCATTTTGTGCTTGACAGAAATTGGCCAGGTTTTAATCAGCATAAACACGGACAGCGAGCCACATAAAACTGCTGGGCAATTTCTATCTGCAAGCCAAAGCGGGACTATTACCATTTGATGACAAGACGTGTGTACCTGCTAAAGCTACCTATAACAAAAATCCCTTTTTTTTTTTGTAACTGAAACCAGATTGGGGAGCTGCCAAATAGTTGTAAAAGGGAAAAATCAATTCCATAGCCAAATATGCCCTGGTAGTGTACACTTTTGAGAAAGTTTGTATAAAAATTCTGTTCCATAACATCACAGCTTTAAGGCATCTTCCAAGCATGTAATTTAAAGGGTTGAAAAGATCTCTGCTATTTAAAAAAATAAAAATAAAAACCTTTGTAAAATATTTTTTTTTTCCTTGGTATGTGTTCCCCGTTACAGTAGTTTAGTAGTTTAGCCCTAAAAATCAACAGAATTTATCACAAACACAATTTACCCCCTTTGAGATTTAAAATGGGATTTGCCTCTAAATTTTGAGTTTGAACAATTTTTAACAAATTAATTTCTAGTCCAGAGGACAGGTAAAATCTCTCCAATAGGGTGAATAGGCAACAATACAGAGGTCCTATCCCTTCCCATAATATCCATAACCAAAAAATGGTATTAGATACACTTTAGCTTTTAGTATTTTTTTAAATGCAACTGTACATACAGTAAATTGGGTGGAGTGCAAATATCTGAAACAAATTGAAAACTGTCAAAGAGCGAGTACTTTTATATAACATATATGACTGCAGTTTAGGCTTAACTGTAGTAAATCATTTGTAAAACTGTTAGGGCTAGATAACATGATCTTATCTTTGCATACCTATTGTATACTACAATGTAGAATTACTACTAATAATTACATTTTTTCTACTAATGTGTACCAATTTCCTGTTCATTGTGTGGTAACAATAGGGTGCATTATTTTGCAAAAAGCAATAAAATCATAAAAAGTACACTGCAAATGAGGCAGATATAAAGATATAATCAGCTTTCAACACGTTCAATTATTCTGCAACAGCATTTACAGGATACTATTGTATATATTTATGTTTCCTAAATAAAGATATAATATCATTAAGAATGTTAATATTTTTAGTACACATGGCTGACTTTTCAAATACAATGTAAAAATGATTTACTATCAGAAGGCAACTGTAATCGTGCAAATAGGGGAGAGTGCCTGTGGACTATATTAACATGGATCTGTATCACTATAGATAATCATTTCAGGTGTATAAGTGATACTACAATTGTGAAGCTTTATCCAAGCTCACTCTCCCCCAATGCCAACAAGATGTCTGGTTGGACAGTTTCCTAAATCCTCTACATACTAAAAGAGGGTTATCAAGTCAGACTCAGGATGCTGGCATCCAATCAGAAAACTAACTTCTCCAAAACAGATACTAGAAACAACTAAAACTCCAAAAATACTAGCTGCACTAATATTACATAATGAACAGAGTTGAGGTAATTTAACTTATAAGTGTTCATTCACACTGGTACGACTTGTCAGGCGACTTGGTCAGCCTGACAAGTCACGCACCGTCGCTCCCATAGTGTAGTACAGGACCGGTTCTAATAGGAGCGACACAAGTCGCTCCAACTTGAAAAAAGGGTCCTGTACTACTTCGGGGCGACCTGGAGGCGACTTGCATTGACTTCCATTATGTGAAGTCTGTGCAAGTCGCGCTGAAGTCGCGCTGCACGCGACTTCACAGGTCGCCCCCTAAGTCGGAGCGACCTAATGTGAACGGGGGCTAAATTGACTTTTAAAAAACACAGCTTTATTATTTAACCCCTTCCGTACCGCGTCATGTCAAATGACGTCGGCACAAATCCTTTCTCGATCCGGGCGGACGTCATATGACGGCGCCCGGATCTCCCCGCTACTGCGCGCCCCCGGGGGCGCGCAGCGCGGCGATCGGGGGTGAGGCTCGTCCCTCGGACTGAGCCCAACCCCGATCAAGGTAAACAGCCAATGAAATTAGCTGTTTACCACGTGATCGGCTGTGTCAATCACAGCCGATCACATGAGCGGCTCCAGCGCGAGCCGCTCGTTCCTTCCTTAATGCGCGCCCCCGGGGGCGCGCAGCGCGGCGATCGGGGACGAGGCTCGTCCCTCGGACAGAGTCGATCCCCGATCTAGGTAAAGAGCCAATGAAATTGAAATTGGCTCTTTACCACGTGACCGGCTGTGTCCAATCACAGCCGGTCACAAATGTCATCAGAGAACACGGTAACTAGCTGTCACCGTGTTCTCCTCCTCACACACTGATCCTGTGTGAGGAGGAGATTGTGGTAACAGCTAGTTACCAAGTACAGTGCACCCCAAACACACTGATTGCCCCCCCCCCAATAAAGAGCACCTGTCACTAGCCCATCAAAGTACCCGAGTACCTGTCACCAGCCCATCGGGTACTCTGATGACAGGTACTCGGGTACTCTGATGACAGGTACTCGGGTACTCTGATGACAGGTACTCGGGTACTCTGATGACAGGTACTCTGATGGGCTGGTGACAGGTACTCGGGTACTCTGATGATGGGTACTCGGGTACTCTGATGACAGGTACTCGGGTACTCTGATGACAGGTACTCAGGTACGCTGATGACGGGTACTCGGATACTCTGATGACGGGTACTCGGGTACTCTGATGACAGGTACTCTGATGGGCACGTGACAGGTACTCGGGTACTCTGATGACAGGTACTCTGATGGGCTGGTGACAGGTACTCGGGTACTCTGATGATGGGTACTCGGGTACTCTGATGACAGGTACTCGGGTACTCTGATGACAGGTACTCAGGTATGCTGATGACGGGTACTCGGATACTCTGATGACGGGTACTCGGGTACTCTGATGACAGGTACTCGGGTACTCTGACGACAGGTACTCTGGTACTTTGAGTACCCGTCATCGGAGTACCCGAGTACCTGTCACCTACCCATCAGAGTACCCAAGTACCTGTCACCTACCCAACAGAGTACCCGAGTACCTTCCACCTGCTCATCAGAGTACCTGACACCTGAAGTACCCGGGTACTTGCCACCTGCTCATCATTACCCATCACTACTCATCAGTACTCATCAGTACCCATCAGTACCTATCACCTATTAGTATCAGTACTGATCATCCGTACCCATCATCAGTACAGTATCAGTATCACCTATCAGTATCAGTACTACTCATCAGTACCTATCACCTGCCTGTCACATGCCCATAAGAGTACCCGAGTACCTGTCACCTGCCTATCAGAGTACTCGAGTACCTGCCACTTGCTCATCAGTACCAGAGTACCTGTCACCTGCCCAGCAAAGTACCCGAGTACCTGTCACCCTTCATACAGCCACCATGTCCAAGTCCAAAAAGGTTTATATACGTCGTCAGTTTAAACCTAAATACCGGTGTTATGGCAGCAGATAGCTGCCATAACCCTGGTATTTTTTTAAACGGTGGACGGTTGGCTTTCCGATAAGGGTGGTCCCAGCGGCGGATTCGCCGCGGGATCACCCTTCCGGGGTGGCGGAAGAGGTGCCCCCCCCCCTCCCGCTGCATTCTGGTCCTTTTCCCCGTTTACCGGACCCGCCGGCAGCGGGGAAAACGATCCGGTCCCAGATCCTCACAGACAGGATGTCGAGTGAGGGCAAGCTTGCCCTCACTTGACTCTATGGTCTTGGAGGACCGGAGCTACGGCAAACGTCATTGCCTAGCAACCAGTTTAAAGGTCCCTTTTTTTTTTTCATTTTATTTAATTTTTTTTTTTATTTTTTTTTTTATTTTTTCTATCTTTTAGTGTACTTGTGAGATCTGAGGACTTTTTGACCCCAGATCTCACAAAAAAGAGGTCCTGTCATGCCTTTTTCTATTACAAGTAATGTTTACATTTCTTGTAATAGAAATAAAAATGATCAATTTTTTTTTTTTTAAAAAACAGTGTAAAAATAAAAAATAATAAATAAAATAAATAGTAAAAAAAAAAAATAAAAAAATTAAAGCGCCCTGTCCCCGCGAGCTCGCGCGCAGAAGCGAACGCATACGGAAACCCCGCCCACATATGTAAACAGTGTTCAAACTACACATGTGAGGTATCGTCGCGATCGTTAGAGCAAGAGCAATTATTTGAGCCCTAGACCACCTCTGTAACTCTAAGATAGCAACCTGTAGAAATTTTTAAAATGTCGCCTATGGGGATTTTTAAGTACCAAAGTTTGTCACCATTCTGTGAGCGTGCGCAATTTTGAAGCATGACATGTTGGGTATCTATTTACTCGGCGTAACATTATCTTTCACATTATGGAAAACAATTGGGCTAACTTTACTGTTTTCTTATTTTTTAATTAAAAAAAGTGATTTTTTTCCCAAAAAATTGCGTTTGGAAGACCGCTGCGCAAATACGGTGTGATAAAAAATATTGCAATAATCTCCATTTTATTCTCTAGGGTCTCTGCTAAAAAAAAATATATAATGTTTTGGGGTTCTAAGTAGTTTTCTAGCAAAAACAACTGATTTTAGCTTGTAAACACCAAATGTCAAAAATAGGCCTAGGCAAGTGGCTAGGATGCATGATGATGCTCCTTGGATGTTTAGGCCCCTCTATATGGCTAGGCTGTGAAAAAGTCTCACACATGTGGTATTGCCATACTCAGGAGGAGTGGCAGAATGTATTTTGGGGTGTCATTTTTGCTATGTACATGCTATGTGTTAGGAATATTCTATAAATTTACAACTTTGTGTAAAAAAAAAAGTTTTTATTTTTTTCCCACATTTTCCAAAAACTTGTGGAAAAAAATGACATGTTCAAAGGACCCATAATGCCTCATAGAATATACGTTGGAGTGTTTGCGTTCCAAAATGGGGCCATTTTGTGGACTTTTCCATTGTATTGGTGCTCTAGGGCCTTGAAAAGTGTGATAGGTAGTAAGAAAGTTTTATGTGTATTTATGCTCCTAAAACGCCTTATGGTGCTACTTGGACGTGGAGTCTCTTTTTGTGGCCAGGCTGTGTAAAAGTCTCACACATGTGGTATCACCATACTCAGAAGGAGTAGCAGAATGAATTTTGGGGTGTCATTTTTGCTGTGTACATGCTATGTGTTAGAAATAGCTTATAAATTGACAACGTTTTGGGAAAAAAAAAGAAAAAAAAATGTTTTCTTCATTTTCCCAAGAATTGTGGGAAAAAATTATAACTTCAAAAAACTCACCATGCCTCTTACTAAATACCTTGGACTGTCTACTTTACAAAAAAGGGTCATTTGGGGGGTATTTGTACTGTCCTGACATTTCAGGGCCTCAAGAAAGGAGATAGGCCATCAGTACATCTGGTGTGATCAATTTTCAGTAATTGGTACCATAGCTTCTAGACTCAATAACTTTCACACAGACTAAATAATATACACTAATTTGGGTTAATTTTACCAGAGATATGTAGCAGTATAAATTTTGGCCCAAATGTATGAAGAAAAATTAATTTTTTGCAAAATTTTATAATAGAAACTAAAAAAAAAAGTGTTTTTTTTGCAAAATTTTTGCTCTTTTTTTGCTTATATCACGGAAAAAAAAAACCCCAGTTGTGATCAAATACCACCAAAAGTAAGCTCTATTTGTGTGAAAAAAATGATAAAAATTTTGTTTGGTTACAGTGTAGCATGACTGAGCAATTGTCATTCAAAGTGTGAGAGTGCTGAAAGCTGAAAATTGGTCTGGGCAGGAAGGGGGTCTAACTGCTCTGTATGGAAGCGGTTAAAAATGCCAGATTAAAAAAAAAAACATACACGTTTCGAGAATAAATTTTTCTTTCTAATTCCTGATCTGTATTGGGCCTGGGCAGTGTTGATATCCCCTGACACTTTGTATTCTGCCTAGTTGGTACAGAGTGAGTGCTTAACCCAAGAAGAGTACATGGGGGACGACAAGGTTTATGTTAGTCTAGCCATTATTATTATAAACCTGTTGGACACCCCACCATCTTTTGTTTCTGAGCATTGCTTGCACTGCTTATACATAAGGGAGGCTGGGACTTTAGAGAAGCTTTGATTTTTGCATAGATGCTGTTGGATCTATTCTGCGTTATGGAAAACCTAATGGTGAGGATGAGGAACTTAGAAGTTTGGTACAGCATAGCAGTAATTTTAAATTTAGAGAGAGATGGAAAGTGTCAGTACCCGGAGCTAGAGTTTGTGATGGGCACACTGTTTGAGCCGATCAAAAGTTTGGCCCAAACTTCCCCTGTTTGACCGTTCGGCGAACACCTGAATTTTCAGGGTGCTCAGCTCTGCCCCCCACCCCAAAGCACCTTGTCCACATGTTGATGGGGACAAGGGCCTCTTCCCCACAACCCTGGGCTGTAGCTGTGGGGGTCTGTGGATAGAGGTTTATCAGAATCTGGATGCCCCCTTTAACAAGTGGGCCCCCAGATCCCACCCCTCCCATGTGAGGTACATTGTACCTCTACTCATTCACCAAAAAAAGTGTAAAAATAAATAAAACAGTGCACAGGTTTTTGACAAGCCCTTTATTTAAAAAATAAAAAACAAAATGATCCGCCCGCAAGGAAGGCTAACCGCCTACTGCAGCCTCTGCCGTTTCACATTTCTTATATAGGTAAGGGGTAAAGCCACCTGGTGACGTCACCTGGTCGCACCGCCCCTTGTGACATTACCAACTTGTGCATGTTGAGCCCCCCCGCCCCAAAGCACCCCCCCATGTTGGGGGCATGTGGCTTGGCATGGTTAGGGGGGGCTCGCTCTTCTCCCCCTTTCCTGACCTGCTAGGCTGCATGGTCAGACCAGGGTATGGTATGGATTTTGGAGAGGAACCCATGCCATTTTTTTTTTTTTTTTAAATTTTGCCATTTTTTTCAATTTTTTTTTGTCAACAATAGCTTGCAGCTGCAAAGTAAATTTAGATGCATTTTTTTCTTTAGAAATGTCAGTTTTGCTGCAGCAGCTTCTACACACTGATGCCCCACTTTACAGGCAGACTAAGGGGACCAACCTAGGCACTATATTTAAAGGAATTTTTCATTTTTATTGTTTCACTTTAGGCATCATTAAAATCACTGCTTCTTTAAAAATGATCGTTTTTTTAAAAAATGTTTGTATTGTTACATGTCCTCCAATGGCCAATAACTTGCATATAAGCCTTCAAAATGGGGACTTTCGATTTTTCATGTTCGGGTCCCTTAGACTTTTATAGTGTTTGCGGGGTGTTTGGTCCACCTTTATTTGTTATAACCTCTGCTGAAGCTTTAAGCTTTTGCAGCAAAAGTGGATTATATTTGTTACATGTTCCCATTCTTTCTTGCTTTGCAGCGTTTAGGCTTGGTTCAAATGTATGCAAATCGGATGCATTTATTTTTTTTTTTTTTTGAATCAAACAACAGTCTTTATTAAAAAAGGCATTGAACATTAGACCAAGTGACATGAGTGTTTACAGAAAAAAAAAGAAAAAACAGTATACAGAATACACCACTTTACCAGCATACTTTAGTGGTACATCAGCAGTAGTAGGGAAAAAGTACTGTTTTTAAGACTCGTCCGTGGGGAGGAGGCAGGGGGCATGAGAACCAGTCCACTAGATATACGGAGCTATTCCAGATTCAGGTAGAAAAAATAAAAAGGGAAAACACGAGAGTCCACAACCTCAGGGGGCCTCCAGGTACCTCGCTTGGCTCCAGACGGTGGATATACACAGCTCAGGCAATGCATGTCATAAATATGATAAACAAATCAAACAAGCTAGATGCACGTCTCCGGGGCCTGGACCCACCTATCCCATATCTTATTATATTTATCAGGGCAACCTCGTGCGTATAAATCAGTTTTTTGTAGGGTAGAGTGGAGTTGACTGATCTGAGCCAGTCCGTGAAGGACAGGGGGGTGAACCTCATCCACTTTTGAGCTACACACTTCCTGGCGAGGAACAGGGTCTCGTGCAGGAAATGTACAGTAAACTTATCTAGATTAACGTCAGGAAGTATACCAAGCAAGCAAGGCTTCGGGGTCAGCGTCAGGGGGGAGCCCATGGTATCATGAAGAAAGCCAACCACTTGTTTCCAAAATCCCTGCAGTTCAGGTGGAAGAATGTACCCCGCTCCCTCCCACACATAGGGCAGTCAGGGGAGGCATCCGGCTGAAACTTAGATTGTTGTAGGGGAGTCAGGTAGGCCTTATGTAGTATATACAGCTGGGTCAGACGGTCGGACAGCTTTGGGGATACCAATTTACAGTTATCCAGGGCATCCTCCCACTCCTTGTCCTCCAAGGGTCCCACATCTCACTCCCACTTAGTCTTAAGAGCATATGCTGATGTTGTGGACGCAGGGAGAAGAAGGGCATTGTAAAGGTGGGATATAAGTTGCTTGGGTTCAGATCCCCTGAGCACCTCAATCATAGAAATCGGGGTTATATCAGGTAGGGGAGCAGGGAACTGGGAGGAGAAAGCGTGCCGGATCTGAAAATATCTGAAAAGCATACGGTTGGGGAGGTTGTACTGCCGTTTTAGGGCCTCAAATGTCCGTAGAGTGCCGTTCTCCAGCAGTTGGGCTAAAAAGTGAGTATCATACCGGGCCCAGGCGTGCGCATCGGGAACAGTCGCGAACTCAGGGAACTGGGCATTATGCCAAAGCGGAGTGTGTTCATGCAGTGAGGGAAGTGACAATTTGTTGGACACAACATCCCATAGGCGTCTGTAATGGTACAACATACTCGCCCTATCCCCTCCATGCCCCCGTCAAAATCAGGGACAAAGGGTCAGTGGCAGCCGGGGCCCAGGATCGTTCCCTGTCCGAGTTATGGAGGTGGAAAAAGTGGGACAGCTGGGATGCTATGTAATACATATTGAAGTCAGGGAGGGCGAGACCACCTAGATCCGTGGGGCTTTTCAGTTTCCTCCAGGCCAATTTGTGTCGGCTGTTGCCCCAGATAAAGGGCTTGAGAATTGAGTCAATCTGCAAGAAGTGTTTAAGGGGAAGGTAGATCGGGGAATGCCAAAACGTGTAGAGCAATTTAGGGAGCAACACCATCTTTACAAGATTGATCCTACCCCTTACCCCCAGCGGGAGACGCGCCCAGGTCTGGGTTTTAGACTTCAATAAATCGAAGAGAGGCTGGATATTATCCGACAGGTTGTTTTTAGGGGAGTTGGTGACCAGGACCCCTAGATATTTGATACGGTCTACCACCTGGAGGGGATAACGGGGATCCGGGGGTCGGGGAGGAATGTCATCTATCGGTAAAATTTGGGACTTCAAGTACAAATTTGCACCTGAATCGCACCTGAACCAGTGAACAAAACCGAACCAGACTCTGCAAACCTCAGCCAGACATGTGTGAACAAAGTCAAAGAAGGGGGCTGTGGAGTAATGTTTAACATATTTAACCATTTCTGTACTGTGTTCACAATTCTTCATTATAAGGTGTAAACTAGATTCAAACACTCTGCTAAGAAAAAGTTTAAACGATTGGAAACCACCCTTGTGCATAATATGTTCATGTTGTATAGCTCTGTGTTGGAACAAAGACACAGTGAGCCTCTCCAGCTATTCTTAGAACCAGCCATGACACCTTTCCATAGAAACATGTGACAGGGGTACCTTAGGGTAAGACATCTTTCTCTGCACCTAAACTTTCAACAATAGTCTCACCACACTGAAAGCTACATATCATTCCTTACACTATTGGGTTGATTTGCTAAAGGAGTAAATAATTCAAATTAGTGTGATTTCAAATGTGACTTCAGACTCATTCAATGGTGTCCGTTTACATCAATGCAACTCAGCATAGAGCAATTTTGGAAAAGGTTCCTGTACAATTTTGGTGTGATTTTGGCCCCATATACAAACCTTATCAAAGTTGCATCCAAGTGGCACTACATAATCTCACTGACAGTCGGAAGAAGGACGTATCACAGTAGTGTGAACCTAGCCTAAAGCAGACATGAAGTCAAAAAGTGAAGATTTGCTATGTTATAAGGAACATCTAGAATTTGCCTAGAAATTCCTTCCAAAAAATAATAATGCACTACCTGTTATGTGACAGGATCTAGGCACTGCTTTGCCTACAGCCTTATAGCTGTATTTCTGTAGTATGAGATCTAAGGCACTCCTGCCTCTAACTGCTCTCATTTTTGGAGTGAAATTTGGTGATGTCACTACTATACTGCTTGCTGTTCTCCTTGCTGGAAGCTTTGACATGAGGAAGCAAAGCCTTGCCTCTACCAAGATGGTTAGAGTATATACTTACCTTACCCTCGACTTTCGCACAAGAGAGGGTGACAGTATGATCCTTCTGGCAAGACCCTGGAAATGATGAGTATCCCAAATCTCTTGATACGATGCTCTAGCACAGTGCAAGAGCATCTTCAAACTTATCTTCAGATTTAAGTTCCTCAGCATTCCCAGGATCTCAAAAGAAGAAATGTGATGTCAGTAAATATATTTTCTAACTTTTTTCCTTTTTTTTTTACTGCAATCATACAGTTATTTTGGTTTAAGAAGGAAGATCTGATGTAATAATCAGACATTGAATTTTACTTCAAGTCCCAGTTTAAATAGCAAATATGAATATAGTAAACAACTGAAAATGTCATAAGCTGTGATTATGAAAAGGGTAATCTAAGAAAGCAGTAAGCAACCAAATTAAGAGTTGGGTTTGTTAATGGAAAGATTTCTGCTGCCAGATATTAAGAATGATCTTCCGTTAAAGAAACTACAAAGGTGACGCAATTAATTACATGAATGACATAACAACACGTGCAGGGCATTGTGATCTTTTCACCTCTATGGACTTAGTGAAGCAGATAATTAAGTCTTGTAATTTTCCTCTTTTTGATGTGTGCTGCATAACATTTTGTTGGGAAATGATTTACATCTATCATTGTCAGTTGTTTAGTTTACAATAGTTTGCGGCACAATCCTGCTTACACAGCAAGAGCTCACAGATCGGAACATTTTTAGCAGCATGAAGCAATTACCTTCTTGCAATGCAGCTTAAATTATGAGCTATGCATCAAAAATTTTAACTTACTATGCCATTTATCTCTTACCCTCCCTTACTGTAAAACATGATAGGAGATACATATTAAATACAATGATTTCTAATCTTTTGCCTCTGATTTGGAGGATTGTTATTTCCGTCTCATATTATATCATAACCTATTAGCAATTGTTTGTCATGGAAGCTTTTTTTGTGCTTTCTCTCAGTTAGGAATACAGTTCACACATACATGTTTCTTACGGATGTTCAATCACATTTTTCCTGTGCTTCTAAGAAGAATCTTCTACCTTTAGTGATACAGTACATCAACCAAAGCCATGGAGTTGATTAATTAAACCGTATGGAAAACCCCAAATCTATTTTTCACTTACAGTGAGGGAAAAAAGTATTTGATCCCCTGCTGATTTTGTACGTTTGCCCACTGACAAAGAAATGAACAGTCTATAATTTTAATGGTAGGTTTCGTCTAACAGAGAGAGACAGAATAACAACAAAAGAAATCTAGAAAAATACATTTAAAACAAGTTATAAATTGATTTGCATTTTAATGAGTGAAATAAGTATTTGACCCCTGCCCAAAATATGACTTTATACTTGGTGGCAAAACCCTTGTTGGCAACAACAGAGGTCAGTTGTTTCTTGTAGTTGGCAACCAGGTTTCCACACATCTCAGGAGGGATTTTGTGCAAATTCTCTTTGCAGATCCTCTCCAAGTCATTAAGGTTTCGAGGCTGACGTTTGGTAACTCGAACCTTCAGCTCCCTCCACATATTTGCTATGAGATTAAGGTAGGTCTGGAGACTGGCTAGGCCACTCCAGAAACTTAATGTGCTTCCTCTTAAGTTACTCCTTTGTTACCTTTGCCGTGTGTTTTGGGTCATTGTCATGCTGAAATATCCATCCACAACCCATTTTCATTCCGCAGGTTGAGGGAAGCAGGTTCTTACCCAAGATTTGAGGCAACATGACTCCATCCATCGTCTCTTTGATGTGGTGAAGTCATCCTGTCCCCTTAGCATAAAAACACCCCCAAAGCATAATGTTTCCACCCCCATGTTTTACAGTGGGTATGAGGTTCTTGGGGGTCAAAGACAGCCTTCCTCCTCCTCCAAACACGACGAGTTGAGTTGAAGCCAAATAGCTTGATTTTGGTCTCATCTGACCAAAACACCTTGACCCAGTTCTCCTCTGAATCATTCAGATGTTCATTAGCAAACTTCAGTCGTGCCTGTACACATGCTTTCTTGAGCAGGGGACCTTGTGGGCGCTGCAAGATTTCAGTCTTTAACAGCGTAGTGTGTTACTAACTGTTTTCTTGGTGACTATGGTCCCAGCTGCCTTGAGATCACTGACATAGTGTAGTAGTTGTGTAGTTCTGGTGAGGTCCTGCATGGAGCCCCATACCGAGGGAGATTGACAGTTATTTTGTGTTTCTTCCATTTACGAATAATCACACTAACTGTGGTCGCCCTCTCACCAAGCTGCTTGGAAATGGTTTTGTAGCCCATCCCAGCCTTGTGTAGATCTACAATCTTGTCCCTGACATCCTTGGACAGCTCTTTGGTCTTGGCCATGGTGGAGAGATCGGATTTTTATTGATTGCTTCTGTGGATAGGTGTCTTTTATACAGGTAACAAGCTGAGATTAGGAGCATTCCCTTCAAGAGAGTGCTCCTAATCTAAGCTTTTTACCTGTATAGAAGACCAAAAACAGTATCTCTCCTGCGCTCAAGTGGTATGAGGGAAGGTAAATGTTCTGAATGGTCTTTTTAGCACAGGTAAGGTGGTCTTGCTGCCCCCTCAGGATCAAGGGTATCCAAAAATACTGTAAGACAACAACAAGAGAAGAGCACACCGACCTTGTGCATTACCACTAAAAAGTTTATTAAAATCTAAATGGGTAGCGTACATTATACTCACAAACATAGGATGTGTACATGCATGTAGGAAATGGAAACCACTAGCCTCCAGAACCCTTCTCTACTGCTGGATAGCGTGTTGGCGTCCACAAAGACCTGGTGAGTATAATGTACGCTACCCAATTCAATTTTTATTAAACTTTTTAGTGGTAATGCACAAGGTCAGTGCGCCCTTTTCTTGTTGTTGTCTTACCTGTATAGAAGACACCTGGGAGCCGAAAATCTTGCTGATTGATAGGGGATCAAATATTTATTTCACTTATTAAAATGCAAATCAATTTATAACATTTTTAAAATATGTTTTTATGGATATTTTTGTCATTATTCTGTCTCTCACTGTTAAAATAGACCTACCAATAAAATTATAAACTGGTCATTTCTTTGTCAGTGGGCAAAATTACAAAATCAGCAGGGGATCAAATACTTTTTCCCTCATTGTAGCCTACTGATTCTTTTAAAGACATCCTGCCCCCATACTATTAATATCAGCAACGTTCAGACTAGGATGGCAACTTCCCTGGCTAAAAATGATATCAGCAACGTTCAGACTAGGATGGCAACTTCCCTGGCTAAAAATGATAGAAGAGTTTAGTTCCACTTTAGGTTTACATCTACTGTAATTTAGCTGTTCTCCACATTTGATTATTTTATTTCCAGCGATGTAGGTGGAACTGGAGAATGGGACTTCGGGACAACAGATACCAATATACAGTGCATGCATAGAACAACAGTTAAGTAACCTGTTTCTGAAATGTACACTTACCTTCACAATTTCTTGTGCGATCTGTCTGGTCTTGTTGACATCTAAAACTATTTTTGCATCTCTGACCACTGAGTACAATGTTCTTCCCTTGCACAGGCTGAAACACAAACAGTTCATAAACTGTCAGACAGGTACATTGTTTTCAGTTTGCATGAAATAATACTGGTGGTACAAGGAAGTTATAATCGGTGCCCTGTGCACTTAACAGGATCTGTATAATATGTAGTATGGCTAATCAATGGTAAGAAACAGCTCACAATGTAGAAAAAGCAGATCCATGTCCAGTTCAACCAAAGAGCAAAACATGGACTTTTCTTTAGCATTCTGTTCTTACTGTCATGACATAATAATAAGTCATAAAAATGAAAGTTCATGTTTTTAATGTACTGAAATCTAGTAATTCAGTTTGCATGAAAAATAATTAATTTGATTTTATGCAGTGTCCAGACATCACATAAAATGAAGTTAAAAATCAGGTAGAGGCCAGACCAATTAGGCAATAAACTGCAATCAGCAACAGGTATTAGCAAAAAATAAAAAATAAAATATGTATAATACAAACACAGCCAAAAACTGTATGTTTGAGAATACATATTCATATTTTAAACACATGATTTGACTTTGCAGTATAATATAAACCTAATCTTTAACATCACATTGATATTCATTTAATTGAAAGCAACATAGCAGTTTGGATTATCAAAAGACAACTTTATAATCTAAATAGGTTGTGGAATAGTATTTGGTAAAGATAAGGGTTGTAATCTAGTGCTGAATTAAAAAGGAAAATACAATTTAAAAAAAGTTCAATGCAACTGTAAATACTGCTTAAAGTGTAGTTAAACCCAATAGATAAAATATAATATAAGCCTTAACATAATAAAGCAAATTCATCATTTTTTTTTCAATATTTTTAAATTAGCAGCTTTCATTAAAGTAATACCTGATGATCCTGCCATTAGGATCCCTCTTCAGGCACTTCCTGTTATAGGGTGATAATGATCTGTCTCTGTCTCTTAACTGTGGTCCTGTATTGTCACCCTGTCACACCAGTGTTAATTTTGGCAGCAAATTTCAATTTAGTTTTAGTCTTAGTCTTAGGACTAAAATGGCATTTTAGTTTTAGTCCCATTTTAGTCTTCTGCAAGTGTTTTAGTTTTAGTCGTATTTAGTCGACTAAAACTCCAGTATATTTTAGTCGACTAAATGTCCTACATTTTAGTCGACTAAAACTCATTTTAGTCATCTATAATCAAATGGGTGTAGTTCAATTGTAATTTGTAATGCATTATTTAAGCATTTCTCTACAATTTCCAAACTCATTATATACTACTGCTGGTCCTGGAGTGAAAAATCTAATATGTTATTTATGGTACTAAGCTTTGAGGATGCACCAGTGTTAATTTTGGCAGCAAATTTCCATTTAGTTTTAGTTAATAGTCTTTTGACTAAAATGCCATTTTAGTTTTAGTCGTATTTTAGTCATCTGAATTATGTTAGTCGACGAAAACGTTTTAGTCGGTTTTAGTCGACGAAATTAACACTGTGTCACACAAGCTTCAGATAAAGACTACATGATGGTTGTTTCAGCACACATCACACATTATCCATTTATGTCCAATCTGGAAAGCAACCCCAAGAAATGCCATGCTGGCATCACGGGAATACATGTATCTAGACAAGAAATGGTTGCAAAGAGGTTGCAAGAGACAGCATCACTGAGCAAAATGGATAAAAAATGGTGAAAAAATTGACTTTGTGTAAAAATGGCAACTGTGATAATATAAGATGCTTTAGAAAACTGAATACCATTCAATTAGGGTAAACAATTACTTTAAAGGCTTAAAGTGTCAGTAAAACTAAAACATAAAAAGGTCATCAGGTATAAAGTTATTATGTCTGATTATGGTTGCTATTCATTTTTTACATAAGTTCATTAGGTTTTTATTTATCTGGTGATCCTGACAGGTCCACAGGTTCATGTATGCAGAGTGACAACAGTATTGCAGGCAATCCCCAGTCTGCTCTGTTGCCACTCCGTTCATGATCTGAAATCATTCTCGGGAAGCAGTGATCTTTCTATATTTCTCACAGCTAGCCACCCTACGTGACTCTTCAGCACATCATGTGGGGCAAGACAAGGTTCTTGATTGACAAGACCTGCGCGCTCCCGCCACAGTTATCAGAGGCTAACGGAAAGCTCCTGATTGCTACTTGCAAATGGGAGCTTTCCAATCATGTGGCCATCAGGACAGCCAATCACGGCAGTCACATGATCATAAACTCCTAGCATCTGAAACCTCTTAAAGGGCCAGGAGGTGCTGGCACCAAGGGGTTAACATAAATCATAATGTACATAAGTCCAAATAGATATGTGCAGAAACCAATGACAATCCCAAAGTGATAAATAAAATCATCACATTGCTCTTTAAAAATAGCCTCTTGGATAAGGAGAAATGTACGAATTCAAATCAATTTAAGTAACCTTTAATTACATCCTTTTCTGTACAACAAAGCCACATTAGAAATAAGTGTTAATAAACATTGAGAAGTGTTGAAAAATGATAGGGTTCTTGGCCCCTTACTTCCAGATATACCTGGAGTATTATTCAGAGGGGTTCCTTCCTTACAAGTCAGAATCACCCCTTATTCTAACAATCTGTCCATCAGACCTTCTTTTGTTTCACTATTTCGTAGGCTATTATCCTTGCAAAAGGTGTGCAGTTTATCACTTGTGCCTCTAAAAAAGTATATCTTCTGCAAAGTCCTTGTGGCAAGCAGCATGTGGGGAGGACTATGAGGTTCATCGCTACACAGTTCAACAAACACATTAACAACATAAGGAAGGGTTCCAAGGAACATAGCGTTCTGAAACCCTATGCTTGTTACCACAACAGAGACCCCCACTGGTACCTTGTTTTTGGCAATTGACAGATATATACCACCTTGGTGGGGTGAAACTGTAAGAAAGGGCATTTCCCAGTTAGAGACCCATTGAATTCATGAGCTTAGATTATTTTCTCCATACAGAATGAACGTGGTGTATGATGTAAATGCATTTAATAATAATGCATAACATCCTTCTCCATGAACAGCTTCTTTGTGTATGTGTAATTTCCCGGGTATGAGGACCAATTTTATCTCTTTTTCTTGGTGAGATATAACTGTCTGTTTTTAGAAGCATATGTCCCTTTAAGATAGTTTGTGCACAAGGCTGCATTTAGGATACATTTTTTAGTAAATTTTTTAACAATTCTGTATAGTGTGAATTGTACCTGTTACATAGTAGGTGAGGTTGAATTAAGACAATAGTCCATCCAGTTGTGTGTGTGGCCGTAATCATCTCTCATACCCCTGAATGTTCTTCTCCTTGAGATGTACGTCTAAGAGTCTTTTGAAAGCCACCATACTTCCGGCAGAAACCACCTCTTGTGGTAGAGAATTCCACAATCTTGTAGCCCTAACAGTAAAGAACCCCCCACGTTGCCTGAGGTTAAAATGCTTCTCCTCTAATCGCATTGTATGCCCTCGAGTCCTCATGCAATCCTTTCGACTGAATAGCTTTTTTTCTATGTTGAGATCACTATTGAGATATTTATAAATTGCTATCATGTCCCCTCTCAGGCATCTCTTCTCCAGGGAGAATAAATCAAGCGATTGCAGACGCTCTTCATAATTAAGGTCCTCCAATACCCTAATTAGTTTAGTTGCCCTTCTCTGGACTCTCTCCAGCTCCAACACATCCCTCCTGAGGACTGGTGACCAGAACTGGACAGAATACTCCAGATGTGGTCGGACCAGAGTTTTATAAAGTGGAAGGATTATAGTTTTATCTCTGGAATACATCCCTTTCTGCCATCCTGTTTCACATCAATTTAGATTTTATTTGTGTAGTTTCTGAACCAATAGGGGGCAACCATTTTTTTATTAACGTTACTAGTATTACAAATCTTATCTTTGCTTTCCCCATTCAGTTTGGATACTTTCCCTTTTGGACCACTAGATGGCATTTATGATAAATGTTTTTTATTAGTGATCTTATTTAATCCTTCTTTTTGATGGTGAAGCTTGGATTCAGGGAGTTCCCACGCTTGGTTCTGGCTGCAGTAGGTTAGATACTAAATTGAGGCTTGGTGATCTGCATTACTAAAGCGAGGTGTGGAGTGCATTATGTTCTGGCCTCTTTTTTGGTTTCCCGCTGTTGGTTTGTAGGAAATGGAGCATGATGACAGAGCCTGGCTTCCTTGCCCCAGACAATGTCAGATATGATAAAACACAAAGAGAGTTATGCATAACGCTAGGAACAAACTGGGTGTGTTCAGTATTCTGCCATGGATAGGCACCAGGAAATGAAGATGACACTTATGCATCTGAAACCTGCTATGGAATGATCTGTTACTAATATTGGGAGAGAGTCATCCTTTTCCTCTGGCTGCATATTGCTTCTTACTGTATGTTACCTTGAAGTCCCAGACGGTGCTTTCATCTGGATTTAGATACCTAAGGCTTGATTGATCACCCTTGCCATGGTGATCCACGGCTTCTGGTAAGAGGCTCATTTATCTGGTGGAGGTGTAGGCTGCTCACCAAATGACAAGTCTATGTTCACACATCAGACGGGTAGAAGTTTGAATATATTTATACATGAACTTTTTCACCTTATTATGATGGACGTTCATATTCAGTAGTGTTCTTCATTCATAATTTTAGCGCTGCATTTTATATTTCATATTATACAACTGTTAATCATTGTTGTATTACGAATGACCTATCTTTATTGTACAATTTATATCAACTGATGTGCCAGCCCCTTAACTTGTTTTCTCTGAGCGTAATTTTTATTTTTAGATTGCTAATCATGGGTTTGCATTCACTTTAGGAACCAATACATAGAGACGACTGTTGTATGAGTTCAATATGATTTTTGTATGAGGCTAGGCCCTTTTTTTTATAAATTTATTTTCATTGTTATTATTTTGAAAGAAGTACCAAGAAAACAAAGTTTCAGCCTCGCAGGGCTTATTACAGAAGGAAAACCTTCCCACACAAAAACACCAAACCAACCCCCCCCCCCTTCACCCCCCTACCAGGCACCATGCGCCAGAAAGTACTTTCACGCCATCTAATGCTATGTGTCCCTCAGGAGTAAAGAATAATGTGTTTACAGTGGGTACGGAAAGTATTCAGACCCCCTTAAATTTTTCACTCTTTGTTATATTGCAGCCATTTGCTAAAATCATTTAGGTTCATTCTTCTTCCTCATGAATGTACACATAGCACCCCATACTGACAGAAAAACACAGAAATGTTGACATTGTTGCAAATTAATTAAAAAAGAAAACTGAAATATCACATGGTCCTAAGTATTCAGACCCTTTGCTCAGTATTTAGTAGAAGCCCCCTTTTGATCTAATACAGCCAGGAGTCTTTTTGGGAAAGATGCAACAAGTCTTTCACACCTGGATTTGGGGATCCTCTGCCATTCCTCCTTGCAGATCCTCTCCAGTTCTGTCAGGTTGGATGGTAAACGTTGGTGGACAGCCATTTTTAGGTCTCTCCAGAGATGCTCAATTGGGTTTAAGTCAGGGCTCTGGCTGGGCCATTCAAGAACAGTCACGGAGTTGTTGTGAAGCCACTCCTTCGTTATTTTAGCTGTGTGCTTAGGGTCATTGTCTTGTTGGAAGGTAAACCTTCGGCCCAGTCTGAGGTCCAGAGCACTCTGGAGAAGGTTTTAGTCCAGGATATCCCTGTACTTGGCCGCATTCATCTTTCCCTCGATTGCAACCAGTCGTCCTGTCCCTGCAGCTGAAAAACACCCCCACAGCATGATGCTGCCACCACCATGCTTCACTGTTGGGACTGTATTGGACAGGTGATGAGCAGTGCCTGGTTTTCTCCACACATACCGCTTAGAATTAAGGCCAAAAAGTTCTATTTTGGTCTCATCAGACCAGAGAATCTTATTTCTCACCATCTTGGAGTCCTTCAGGTGTTTTTTAGCAAACTCCATGCGGGCTTTCATGTGTCTTACACTGAGGAGAGGCTTCCGTCGGGCCACTCTGCCATAAAGCCCCGACTGGTGGAGGGCTGCAGTGATGGTTGACTTTCTACAACTTTCTCCCATCTCCTGACTGCATCTCTGGAGCTCAGCCACAGTGATCTTTGGGTTCTTCTTTACCTCTCTCACCAAGGCTCTTCTCCCCCGATAGCTCAGTTTGGCCGGACGGCCAGCTCTAGGAAGGGTTCTGGTTGTCCCAAATGTCTTCCATTTGAGGATTATGGAGGCCACTGTGCTGTTAGGAACCTTAAGTGCAGCAGAAATCTTTTTGTAACCTTGGCCAGATCTGTGCCTTGCCACAATTCTGTCTCTGAGCTCTTCAGGCAGTTCCTTTGACCTCATGGTTCTCATTTGCTCTGACATGCATTGTGATCTGGAAGGTCTTATATAGACAGGTGTGTGGCTTTCCTAATCAAGTCCAATCAGTATAATCAAACACAGCTGGGCTCAAATGAAGGTGTAGAACCATCTCAAGGATGATCAGAAGAAATGGAAAGCACCTGAGTTAAATATATGAGTGTCACAGCAAAGGGTCTGAATACTTAGGACCATGTGATATTTCAGTTTTTCTTTTTTAATAAATCTGCAACAATGTCAACAATTCTGTGTTTTTCTGTCAGTATGGGGTGCTATGTGTACATTCATGAGGAAGAAGAATGAACTTAAATGATTTTAGCAAATGGCTGCAATATAACAAAGAGTGAAAAATTTAAGGGGGTCTGAATACTTTCCGTACCCACTGTACATAATATTATTACAGTCAGAGACATAGATACAGCTCTTAATACAGAGTAATAGGCAATCACAGCATGTCCCTCCAGGAGAGAGCATCCCATGCTAATGGGGGCCTAGGGGCAGTAGATTTGAGTGATATCAGGTAAGGATAATATACCCACAGGTGAAAAGGAAAAAACTCCAGCATAACCCCCCCCCCCCCCCCCCCGGCAACCAGCACCCCATTCAAACAGTCATATCCTAATTGTCATGTCCCTAGGGGTCTTGAGCAACTGTTGTAAGGCTATCAAGCCAGATCTGCCACACTTTCTCAAATTTTTTTGGACAACCCCTGCTCAGGTACGTAGCTCTATAGAGCGGTAACATTTTATTAACAAATCCCTTCCAGTAGGAAATAGAAGGTGTAGTAGGCTTTTTCCAAGATAAGATTAATGCCTTACAGGCATAATACAACAACAAATTTAGCAACGTATGTTGAGCCCTAGTAGGCCCCAAACCCTCCACCAACCTAATCAGGCAGACTGCCACCATCAATGGAACAGGTAAAGAGGTGACCTCTGTTTACACGGAAGAATCGCAGTCTAATAATCCCAAAACACATGACCAAAGGTAGTCGGAGAAAAGGAACAGCGTCAGCATTCCGCCGATACCCCCCCAGGTAAATTCTAGCTAGTTTTGCCAGAGTATAGTAAATCCTATGTAGGAATTTGAAATGGATTAGCCAATCCCTTGCAGATACCAGGTGAGTAAAGGGGAAGCTCCACATAGCATCCCATTCCTCCCCTCCAAGATCCAGGACCTCTTCCACCCATTGCTCTTTGCATTTAACCACAGAGGAAGGACGTTTTCTAAGCTGCATGGTTTAATTTCCACCTTGACAGAACCAAATTGGGAGGTAAAAGTATATTGCAGCTGGAAGTATCTAAAGAGGTAGGGATTAGGTAAATTATATCCTAGCTTGAGGTCCACAAAGGATAAAAGTTAACCCCTTCTAGTGATATCCCCTAATGTCGTTATCCCTTTAGTTGCACATGTAATGGGGTCTGGGATGGTAAGAAATTGAGAGAGAGGTGGGTTCATCCACAAAGGGTGGGCTGGCGAGAAGGAATTGGAGGTGGGTTGCAACAGGGTTTGAATGCAGTCCCATGCCTTGAGTGTGGCTCTCATAGTGGCTGTCAGGGGAAACTGAGCCTCTAAACCTCTATGCAATAGAAGGCGCAGGCTTTCATAGGAGCCCAATACTGCTGCCTCTAACACCGTGGCAAAGTCCCCGTCATCCCCTAGAAGCGACTTATGTGCGGAAACCCCTTGCCCAACCAAAAAGTATTTAAATAGGTCAGGAAGTGCTGAACCCCTATGCCCCCAAAGTTCCTGCAGAGCCCTGAATCCAATATATATATATATATATATATATATATATATATATATATATATATATATATATACAGCGCTATATAGATTCAATAACCAAAAAAGTGACAACGTGCATCATATAAATAAATATTACTCTTAAGGTGCAATATATAGAGTGTCCATAAAGTGCATTCCAAAATAAAGTGCATGAAGAGTCCACTAAAACATGAGTCAAGCCGTGAGCAAAAATCAATCAAGGTGCTTGATGGATGTCTCCATATATGAAGGGCCTCTCACCTCACTGAAGTATTAAACCAGCAGTAAATCCTCTGTAAGGATAAGCCCAGTGTAGGGGATGCCACTTCCTGGATCGATCTCTCACAATTTCATGGGTATGGTATGTGGGTAAAGATAATAAAGGATCTAAGTGTTCACTGCTATTATCCTTTTATTAGAATCAAGAATGAAAATACATTCACATGAATCTGCACAATCGGACTTGTGCGGACCGTACACACCAAACAGTATTGCAGCTGTGGGGAGCTGTGCTGATGGGTCGCCGCTCGTCTGAGTCTCAGCCCCCTATACGCGTGGCGTCTTATGCTTTCGCGTCACGACTTTGTCAGTAGGGCTGGCTTGCGGATCTCGGTGTAGGAACACCATTTCTTCTGCATCTCCACACCGAAGGCAGGGAATAGCATGATCTTCGAATTTTCATAGTGTAACTCCTTCTTCATGCGCGCCTCTGCCAGGATTCTAGCTCTGTCATGAAAATTCAGGAAACATACCAGAAATGGCTGTAGCAGTGCTCCTGGGGGCCGGGAACCCGTTGTCACTCTGTGAGCCATCTCAACCACATAGGTGGGAGAGACATGCAGCATTTGTAGGAGATCTTTGAAGAACTGCTTCTGCAAACAGGATAGAATGAGCCCTTTCTGCCTTCTCTGGGAGACCCACCACTCTAACATTATTGCCTATTCTCTGCATCCTCCATTTTTGCTGCCATCACGCTCACCTGAGACTGCAGCTCTGCTATTTGAGTGTTTTGCATGGTGGCAGTGTCCTCAACCTCTGAAATCCTGTCTTCAGCCCCTGTTAAATGGCTACAAATTTTATCCAGGCCATGCCTGATGAGAGTACACTCAGAGGCAAGATGATCAATGTGGAGCATCAAGGCACCCTTGCAGCTTCTATAGCCTCTAGGATTGGCTTAGTAATGTCTGCAGCCTGTGAGTCCCCATCCTGAGGTGCCGACTCTGCAGCAGTGGACAGAGCAGGGTTAGAAGGCTGAGCAGTACCTCGAGGTGACTGAGCACTGACCTCCATCCCTGCTGTGTGCTTAGAACATGTCCAGGCAAGATGGCAGAGGGCACACACCTGCCCTGGCCCTTCTAATGGATGCTGAATTTCAGCTCACCATCAGCCCGCTGTGTTCTCCGAGTGGAGGGAAGGCAGGTGGTGAGCTTGGGGTGAGGGTTACCCACCGGAGTTGGATAAAGACAGGATATAGAGGAGCTCCGAGGGAACGCGTCCAACCTCATTCACATCCTAGCCACGCCCCCAGGCTAGGCCCTTGTTGAATGAAATATCTCACAGTACGTAATCCTATGTATACATACAGCTTAGTCTAGTAATGGATGTAAAATCTGTTAAAATATTGATTAGTCTGAACAGTTACATAAATTACAGAGCTTCTATTAACAGCAAATATTTCATTCTGTATTCAGTAATAAAAAGTAGGTAAGGCTTTGAAAAAAAAAACAAAGAAATTATTCCCTGAACCACTTTAAACCATTTACTTACTCCTTTACATTATGTGACCCTATAGAAAATGCACACCTGCAGCCAGCGACATAGCTCTGGTTAAACTAATCCAGCAGTAATGCATTCTACTCAATCTTGCATAATTTGGAGCAAGTTCCATTACCCTTACACGATTGTTCACAAGTTCAGTTTAAAAAAAAAAGCACAAGAAGTGCAAAGTTCAGCACTCCCTACATTCAAAAAGAAGCCCTCTAAACGGATTTCAGTAAATTGATTTCTAGTTGGCTGTTGATTTGTTGCACTTTATAGTTAGTGCTTTGGATATATCTGGCTGGTATGTACAGAATTCATTTACAAACTTTTACAGAACACAAGTCAATAGTTGATAAGCTATATTTACAGCTTAGCCCATGTAAAAATCTCCATTAGTGATACATTGGGCCTTGAAGTTCTAATTGGGCATTCATTAAATGTACCTCATCTGCACTAATTGCTGGAATAAACCCAAACTTTTTGATTAATACACAGGAAGGCCCTTTCCTTGAAAAATATGTAAATAAACATTTTGTCTTGATTAGTTGATAGTTTCAAGTATCTAAGCAGAAATCCTTTATGGTGGAAGAATATTGTGAGGAAGCTAATTATTTACCAAAGGAAACGTGAACCAATTTGTTATGTTGTCTGGTACATAATAGGTATTAAAGCATGACTAAAAGAATCGCTACATTTCATATAAGCTTTAAAATGTTAATTTCAAAAGTTATTTTCAATCTGTTAAAAATGATCTATAACTTTTTAAAACATTTTATTGCAGCTTTTATTGAAGATTACCTGGTGATTCTGCTATGAAGTTGCATGTTTGGCACTTTCTATTATAGGGTGACAACTGTCCTCCAGTTGTACTTCTTAGTTGTCACCCCTACAAGTGGTTGTGCCAACACATATTAAATGGTATATGGTCCACTATTGTGACTGTTAGAAGCTGGTCCAGAACAATGATAAGCAGTTGATACTGGAGCTAGTGCATGATGACAGGAACTGGCTAAGGATGCTAGGAGAGACCAACAGTATTCAGATGCAAAATTGGATGAAACACAGGTGAAAGCAGTATCATATGAAAAAAAATAGGAACTTGTTTTCCTGGGGGCGGGGGGGGGGGGACACACACACGGTGAGCATCAGGTACTGCCACTTGGAGGGCACCCTGGTAGTAGTATAGTAGTGGCAGCAGTATTCAAGGTGATGGAGCACTGTCTGAAAGTAGCCAGAGCTGCCAGACAAAGAGTTCTCTGCCCAACAGTAGTGCCCAAGTGCCCAAATGTTAAGGAAGGGGTTATTTTATTGTTACAGCCTGCCACAGACCAACAATCCTGGGTGGTTTACCAGTACTACTAATGACCACCAATGAAGGTGGGAATATACACCCTACTTACACCAGAGGTGGGCAACTGCTGTCCATTCACAATAGAAAACAGAAAACATATCACATGTTTAAACTAAGAAAATGTACCACTTTAAGGAAAAAATAATGTAATTTTAAATTGATGACAGCATCGCGTCTCAAAAAAAGTTGGGGCAAGGCAACAAAAAGCTGACAAAGTAAGTGGTACCAACAAGGAAGAGCTTGAAGAACAATTTGCAACAAATTAGGTTAATTAGCAACAGGTCAATAACATGACTGGATATTAAAAGGGCATCTTAGAGAGCCAGAGGTTCACCAATCTGTGAAAAGCTGCATCTTAAATTTGTTGAACAACTTTAGAATAATATTCCTCAATGTAAAACTGAACGACTTTAACCAGTTCAATACAGGGCCCTTTCACCCCCTTCCTGCCCAGGCCAATTTTCAGCTTTCAGCGCTGTCACACTTTGAATGACAATTGGGCGAACATGCTACATGGTACCCATGTGAAATTTTTTATAATTTTTTCACATAAATAGAGCTTTCTTTTGGTGGTTATTAATCACTGCTTTTTTTACAAAAAAAAAGAAAAAAGACAGAAAATTTTGAAAATAAGTAATTTTTTTCTTTCACTGATGTGCGCTGGTGAGGCGGCACTGATGGGCACTGACAGGCTGCACTGATGGGCACTGATGAGGTGACACTTATGGGCACTGATGAGGTGGCACTTATGGGCACTGATGAAGAGGTACTAATATGCTGCACTGATAGGCGGCACTGATGGGCACTGAAAGGCGTCACTAATGGACACTGATGGGCAGCACAGATGAGCAGGCACTGATGGGCACTGACTGGCAGCACTATGGGCACTGATTGTGGGCACTGATGTTGGGCACTGTGGGCACTTACTGGCAGCACTATGGGCACTGATTGTGGGCACTCTGGCAGCACTATGGGCACTGATTGTGGGCACTGATGGTGGGCACTGTGGGCACTGATGGTGGGTACCGTGTGCACTGACGGGCACTGTTTTTTTTACTATTCTGTAATCAGGGCACTAATGATCAGTGCCCTGATTACCTGTCCTAGACTCCCCTTTGAGGAGGAGCCGCTGATCGGCTCTCCTCGCCACACACTCTGACAGTGTGAGGCGAGGAGAGCCGATAAACAGCACTTCCTCATTTACATGTGGCCGGTTGTGATTGGACACAGCCAATCACATGAGTAAAGATCCACGTCATTGGCTCTTTACCACGATCGGGGTCACGCTGTGTCCAAGCAACACGGCACAGCCACGATCGCCGCACTGCGCGCCAATGCACTGCGCGCCACCGCGGGCGCGCAAAAGAGTCAGTGTCCCAGAACGAGAGCCGCACCACTCTGCCATCATTTGACGGTGGGCGGGCGGGAAGTGGTTGAATATATCATCATCTACAGTAAAAAATATACGGTATACAAAAAATATAGAGAATCTGGAGAAATCTTTGCGTGCAAAGTACAAGGTCAACATTTAATACTTGATACCCGTGATGTTTGAGTCCTCTGACGGCAATGCCTTAAATACAGGCATGATTCTGTGATGGACATCACTGCATGGGCTCAGGAATACTTCCAAAAATCTCTGTCTGGAACATCAGTTTGCCGTGCCAAAAATGCAAGTTAAAGTACATGCAAAGAAGAAGCTATATCTGAACATGATCCAGAAATGCCCCTGCCACATCTTCAGCGGGCCAAAGCTCATTTAAATTAGTCTGTTGCAAAGTTGAAAACTGTTCTTCTTGGCAGACGAATTTAAATTTGGCATCCTTTTTGGCAACCATGAGTGCTGCATCTTTTAGACTAAAAAGCAGAGAGACCTTCCTGCTTGTTCAGCACTCAGTTCAAAAGCCTGCATCTCTGAAGGGTTGGGGGTGCATTAGTGTGTATAGAAAAGACAGCTTGAATATCTGGAAAGGCACCCTCAATGCTAAAACATATATGCAGGTTTTAGAGCAGCACATGCTCAGGTAAGAATGGGACAACGTTCGACTCTCAAAACTCCAGCAGCTGGTCTTCTCAGTTCCCAGACATTTACAGAGTGTTGTTAAAAGAAGAGGATATGCTACACCGTGGTAAACATGGCTCTTTCACAACTTTTTTTGGAATTAGAATTGTACTTTGCCAGATTTTTGTTCCCCTGTTCCAACTTTTTTGAGACTGGTTGCTGACATCAATTTCAAAATTACCTTATTTTTTTTTCTTAAAATGGTACATATTCTCTGTATAAACATTTGATGTTTCCTATTTTCTACTGTAAATAAAATAATGGTTTATGAGATTTGAAAATCATTGCATTCTGTTTTTATGTAGATTTTACAGTGTTCCTACTTTTTTTAAATTAGGGTTGTACATGTCCCATTATGCCTTTAGGGAGTCATGCTTGTGCTCTGGGGGCCATCTTTTACTGACACAGAGATGCACGGGTGTTGCATGCATCCCTGTGCTGGCATCCCATTATTGTCTATTGGGACACATGGCTGCATGGACACAGCCGCTCTGCCTCAATATAAAATGCGGTTGTGTGTGGGTCCCTAAATATACCCAGTGTGCATTTAGAGACCTGAACCCACATGGAAAAAGATGGCCCTGCAAAGTTAATTGCTCTGTATGAACGGGGCCTAACTGTTAGTGTTCCACTGTCTCTGGAAGTCATGCTTGTAACTGCCAGTTTTGGATTGCCTCGTGGGACAACAGCTGGAGGGCCACAGTTTTCTAACCCCTGAATTATGCCAATGCTAGGGGTTGCTATTACCGCCACTAACACAAATAATGGTGCTTATTTAACTCATATACTACAATCCATATACTGAGTGACATTGGGGTTGATTTACTAAACCAAGATAGTTCAAAATCTGGTGCAGCTGTGCATGATACCCAAACAGCTTCTACTTTCAGCCTGTTTAATTAGGCTTTGACAATAAAACCTGGAACCTAATTTGTTTCTATGCAGTGCTGCACCAGATTTTGCATTCTCCAGTGTTAGTAAATCAACCCCACTGACTTTGCTGACCATCAATGTTTTCAAGGCATCCCTCTTAACTTCATCAAATTTTAGCAACTATGCAACAGATAACATCTCTTTACTCCAGCATGTCAGGAGGATTGATATGCTACGTTCAGTATCTGCATAATGATGCAACTGTTTTTATAATCGCTGCTCTGTGCCATCTACCAGACAATTCTGCTCCCACCCCCAGCATTCATTATGTTTAATTTCTTAATTATTACTTAAAAATGATCAGCCCTTGTTGCTGGATATGCTAGGTACACCATTTTTTAAGCTATCCATTGCTTTAGCCATCTAAATGCCAAACATTTAAGCTTTAGAACAACTTTAAAGGAAACCAGTCATGATAAAAAGATGGAGGCTCCTATTGCTGACTTCTTTCTGAAAAAAAAAAATGGCTGCCTTTGACTTCAGTATTTTCTGAGTCACAGGACCAGCATTCACCCAGTAAAGTCAAAACAAGGTCAGAATTCTCAATATGCAAGCCCCAGGCAAGTTATCAAGAAAAAAGAAGAGCTGATATTTTTTAGGATATCTCTGGATCTAGGAATTTTTAACATTTAATTTTCACTGAAGATACACTTTTTTTTTTACAATATTTGCTATATGTCTGTATTGCCCCAGGTATTGGGCAGGTTAACTTTGAAGCCCTGTTGAACTTTCAATTGAAATCAGTTAAATATATTCTAGGGCCTTGAAAACAAAAATGCTCAAAGCTTTAGTTTGTACAGAAAATATTTGCTCTCTGGGTGGAATCAGTGGTCTCTGCAAAAGTTCCAACACGCCCTTTGCTGATCGGCCATATAACTCTGCAGTCAGTAAAGATTATGCTCTGACTCAGCAGGGGGATTAATGGACTTCTACAGAGAAACCCCTGCTTCCAAATAGAGAGCAACGTTTTTTATTTTTTTCTTCCCTGCAACATGGCAGGGGACATGCTTTTCAACTCAGACTGTAAGACTTTAAATACCTTTTGAAGTATTGCACCTAAAATTTATTTAGTGGATTTAAACATTAAAGAGGCACTTAATTCCTTCCTGCTTTACTTTTTTTTGCACCCTCTCCCCCCTCCACCATCTCAACCTATTCTGCTACGTTGTCCTCCATTCACATACTGTCCTGCCCACCCAATCCAGCATGGTCCTGCTGCAATTTGCTGCTAAGCTGAAAAAGTCCTGTGCCCCATCTTTGTCCTCAGAAGCTACCTGATGACTGCCAGGTCTGCCACAGGCCACTGTGAGTTCCTTCTCCTGGAGCTTTCTGGGATATATAACATGGATATCCCAGGAGGCTACAGGAGCAGAACACATCATTCTCCCCTAGGTAAGAATAGCAGCGGGGCGCGCAAGTTGGGAGAAAAAAAAAAAAAAAAAACCATGAACAAACAGCAAAAATACAGGGGCATGGGAAGTGCAGAGAGGGGTGTAAAGGGCCGCTTTAACTATATATTAACATCACTAAGTTGGCTGTTTGCAAGTATTGTTATAATAACATGAGCATATTTTATAAAAATTAGTATAGATAGTAGAAAATGTGTGTGACAACATAAATACACAACACAAATTGTTCACATCAGTTGTACTGTTCACAGCCCTTGATTTATGCACACTAAAAACTTTTTAAATGTTTTTTTCTCTTTATTTTTTAAATCTAATCAAGCTTTATCTTGACATACATTTGCAGCTGTGGCTTTCTCACAGACCTCATAGAAGGTCTTACAAAGAAAGTACAGTACAAACAGTTTTTTATGAGTCATTTCTTTTTCATCTGCCATCATAAATTTCCACAAGTCGATAGACTTCCTCAGATTCAAGGCTAGTATGGTCATTTTAAATAAACAAGTTATTTCACCTTGGAAGACCACTGTAATATATAATTACTACACAGTCTGCTGTATGGACAAGAACCCCCTCTCAGCATAGTTTCACATTTTATATTATTTTTTTCATCCTTAGAGCCCATTGACAGATCCCAGACTATTTGAGAACGGCATATTGTTTAAAACAAAGAATTACTAAAATCTCTAAATACAACCAACTTTGATTTAATTTACTTAGAAAGGGAGAATGGCTAATTTGCAGCCCAAGGCCTGAAAAAGTCACATCTGTGCTCAGTCCATCCATTACATCATGTTGACGTTTAGCACAGTTTCTATACAGACGCACAGGGAAAACTCCAACAGCATCAGCTGAGCTGTGGTTTCCTAACTTTGCAATAGCGTACTGAGAAGGGGAAACCACACACAAGAACAAAGAAAGTAAATGAATCCATGTTTTCCACCACAGGCTCCTTTTAATATCGGTGTTACACATACTTTTAATCTTTATTATAACATTAGACACTTTTTTTCTGCAAAACATTTAGGTAAGACACACCTTTCCCAGATACCCCAATCATGTAGACCAGTGTTTCCCAGCCTTGGTCTTCAAGTACCCTCAATGGGCTATCTTTTGGGAATTTCTCTTAGATAAAATAGTTGTCATAAATACCAATCCATTAACATTGATTTAAAGCACCTGTACAAGGTGAGGGAAATCCTGAAAACATAACCTGGTGAGGGTACTGAAATGCACACATCACTTGTGCGCACCACCTGCACTGGTAATTTAGTTCCTTCTACTTTTTCTTTGTACTAGCATTTGAGTACACAAATGACATGGTGGATATAAAAATTCACATTGCCATATATCTATACATATTTGTGCATTGGACCTAAAAAGATGACCAGCTGTGAAGGCAAGAGAAACAGATGTGTTTGTTTCCAAGAGAAGTATGCAAAATTATGTTAATGCGCATGCCTTAACACAAAGCATAATGTGAATGGCCCCTATTCAGTTTTAACCAAAAACCCTTCCTAAAATCTACATCCATCAGGGTATATATAATACCAAAACCTAATGTGCCAAAAAAAAACATTTTTTAATTTGTTGTCATTTAAAAGATTTTAACACTATAGGCCAGAATTCTTACTTCAGTTAAAAAGTGTCCTGATATAATTCCTGAGCGTTATCATCTACATTCACTACCCTAACTGGCGTTTTAAGCAGGGCTCGAGTCCTGCAGGAATGGCGTTCCTGTACTTTTTCCACAGCACGAACGCCGTTCCCATTAGAAGCCGCGTCTTGCAGGACTGACTGTCACTGATCTTTGAATGTGAACTGTCTGTGGCATCTGTGTGTGTGAAGAACAGAGCTGCTCAGCTGGCACTAGAGGAAGCAGAGCCAATGCTTCCTGTATAGCGCCGACTTCTGTCACAGGCGGAGTGATACCAAATGTACTCCGCCTCTGCCTGTGACAGAAGTGATACAGGAAGCATCGGCTCTGCTCTCTACTACAGCTGCATGCTTCCTCTAGCGCCACTCCTGTCACATATTTACACTGATGCTTGGAGATGGAGGGTGGGCCGGGAACCATCCAGCAGTACCTACCAGCAGTACTAGCCAGCAGTACCAGCCAGTAAAACAAGCCAGCAGTACCTGCCAGCAGTACCCACCAGCAGTACCAGCCAGTAAAACCAGTAAGCAGTACCCACCAACAGTTCCAGCCAGCAGTACCCACCAGCAGTACCAGTCAGTAATGCCAGCCAGCAGTACCCACCAGAAGTACTAGCCAGCAGTACCAGCCAGTAAAACCAGCCAGTAGTACCCACTAGCTGTACCAGCCAACACTCCCCACCAGCAGTACCCACCAGCAGTACCAGCCAGTAGTACAAGCCAGCAGTACCCACCAGCAGTACCAGCCAGCATTACCCATCAGCAGTACCCGCCAGCAGTACCCACCAGCAGTACCAGCCAGTAGTACCAGCCAGCAGTACCCACCAGAAGTAATAGCCAGCAGTACCAGCCAGTAAAACCAGCCAGTAGTACCCACCAGCAGTATCAGCCAACAGTCCCTGCCAGCAGTACCCACCAGCAGTACCAGCCAGTAGTACAAGCCAACAGTACACGCCAGCAGTACCAGCCAGCATTACCCATCAGCAGTACCAGCCAGCAGTACCCACCAGCAGTACCAGCCAGTAGTACCAGCCAGCAGTACCCACCAGCAGTACCAGACTGCATTAAACACCAACGAAACCCACTAGTAACACTTGCCAGCATTACCCACCAACAGTACCAGCCAGGAGTACCCACTAGCAAGACCCACCAGCCAGTAGCACTCACCAGCAGTAACAGCCAGCAGTACCAACCAGTAGTACCAGCCAGCAGTACCCACCTGCAGTACCCACCAGTAGTACCAGCCAGCAGTACCCACCAGCAGTACTAGCTAGCAGTGCCAGCCAGTAGTACCAGCCAGCAGTACCCACCAACAGTAACAGACAGCAGTACTCACCAGCAGTACCAGCCAGCAGTACCAGCCAGTAGTACCAGCCAGCAGTACCCACCAACAGTAACAGACAGCAGTACTCACTAGCAGTACTAGCCAGCAGTACCATCCAGTAAAACTAGCCATCAGTACTCACTAGCAGTATCAACGAGCAGTACCCGCCAGAAGTACCAATCAACAGTACCCGCCAGAAGTACCAGCCAGCAGTACCCACCAACAGTACCAGCCAGCAGTGCCTGCCAGTAGTACCAACCAGCAGTACCCACCAATAGTTGCAGCCAGCAGTACCCACCAGCAGCACCTGCCAGCATTACCAGCCAGTAAAACCAGTAAGCAGTACAAGCCAGTAGTAGCCACCAGCGGTACCAGCCAGCAAGACCCACCAGCAGTACCTGCCAGTAGTACCCGCCAATAGTACCAGCCAGCAGTACCCACCAGCAGTACCAGTCAGCAGTACCAGCCAGTAGTACCAACCAGCCCCAGCCATACCAGCCAGCAGTACCCGCCAGCAGTACCCACCACCAGCAGTACCCACCAGCAGTACCCGCCAGCAGCACCTGCTAGCAGTACCAACCAGCAGTACCAGCCAGTAAAACCAGCTAGAAGTACCAGCCAGTAGTACCCACCAGCAGTACCAGCCAGTAGTACAAGCCACCAGTACCCACCAGCAGTACCAGCCAGCAGTACCCAACAGGAGTACCCACCTGTAGTACCCGCCAGCAGTACCTGCCAGTAGTACCAGCCAGAAGTACCCACGTCCAGTACCAGCCAGCAGTACCCACCAGCAGTACCCCCCCAGAAGTACCCACCAGCAGTACCAGCTCTGGAGGACAGCCAGAAGCAGCCATCAGGACTCTGAACCCTTGCCGTGGAACGCACGCCAGACCGACCTACAGGAAGCAATGAGGATTCTATCCTGAAGCGTTTGGTACTTCTTAACACGGTAATTAGTGCATTCGGCTGGGGACAGTATATTGTCAGCAGCATGTATGGCTTAATGATGCCCACAGGGCGTTATTTGCTTGTATGTTTTAATTACATTTTTAAATAAATTGGATTTACATATTTTGACTACTACACTATGAGGAGTCCCCTTTGTTTGTTCCTTCTAAACCCACTGAGATGCACAGGACACCCTGATACCCAGGAGGTTGGATAAGGAGTGCACCCCGGAATTGGAGATTGAAATTAAGCGTTATATGATCCAGGTTGCCATAAGGTAACAGGGATCTACACAATTTGGTAAGCTTTGACTCTTACCACAGTACACGAGTGCCTTGGAGATACCCCCCATCCCCTGCATGATTGGGGTGTTTCACTTGGACAACATAGGCTGTATACACACAGTTGTTGGACACTGGCACATTATTTATATAATTATTGCACAGTTATTTTATATAAATATATATATATTTATTATCTACTATATCGGCACATCTTTTTATGAAACTTTATTATTTATTTTATGGACATTTTTGCACAGCACTGTGTTCATTTATATATATTGGTATGTTTAAAATGGATGCACTTTGAGGGTGATGTTATCCCACTTAAGCACTTTATATGCACAGGAGATTTATTATTTTGTATATATATATATATATATATATATATATATATATATATATTCTTATATATTTCATATGTATATATTTATATAGGAACTTTGCGCTGCTAGAATTGTGGATATTTATCTCCAATTTATAGCTATATCAGTGAAGATTGAGGTCAGTTAAGTTGCAGGTAACCCGCAGTGCATCTGTGTGAAAGCAGCCTTAGGCCCCTTTCACATGATCAGTCTGAACGGGTCCACTTGTCTGTTTTTTTTTTTCTGTTTTTCAGGTGGACCCAATTGGACCCTCCATTCACCTCTATAGAGTGTCAGATGTGTGTGTTTACACCCGCCTATCTCCAATTCGATTCACTTAGAAAAACAGGAGGGAATCTGTCCCTATCTGTCAGGGCGGATCAGATTGGAGGGCCCATAGAGTAGAGCAGGCTGTGTCCATGTCTGCTCTGCATTAACTAAGTAGACATGGGCCTGTCATCTGCCTGCTCTGCTCATTGTGGCCTGCGACCAGTTACCAAGTCGCTAAAGTGGCCCTCGCTCCTCAAAAAGGTTGGGCACCCCTGCTGTAAGGGCATGAGTCCCACTGTAGCAGCCTCCCCCCTAAGTTTCACCATGGTGTGTGATGGAGGGAAGGAGTGGATGGAGAGGTGTACAGTACTGTAGCAGGAGACCAATGGGGAAATCCCAAAGATCTCCCATGAAGTTGATAAAATTGTTAGGACTGCTGCCACTGTTGCAGCTGGCCTTAACACTTTCATCACTGTGGTTGGCAGGTCTCACTATTCTTCCCTACCTCCAAGGCATGGCATCAATACTAGGCTTTATTACTGTGCAAACTGGCACCAATACTAGGCTTTATTATTGCATAAACTGGCACCAATACTAGGGGTTATTACTGTATAAACTGGCACTAATACTAGGCTTTGATACTGCATAAACTAGCACCAATACTAGGCTTTATTACTATGTAAATTGGCACCAATACTAGGCTTTATTACTGTGTAAGCTGGCACTAATACTAGGGGTTATTATTCCGTAAACTGGCACAAATACTAGGCTATATTACTGAGTGAACTGGCATCAATACTAGGCTTTATTACTGAGTAAACTGGCATCAATACTAGGCTTTATTGCTGTGTAAGCTGGCACCAATACTAGGGGTTATTACTGCATAAACTGGCACCAATACTAGGGGTTATTACTGCGTAAACTGGCACCAATACTAGGAGTTATTACTGTGTAAACTGGCTCCAATACTAGACTTTATTACTGCGTAAACTGGCACCAATACTAGGGGCTATTACTGCATAAACTGGCACCAATACTAGAGGCTATTACTGCATAAACTGTTTGCTGAAATTGCTTTAAGCTATAAAGAAAAGCTTTTGAGTGATTTACTATTTCTAGGGTCTGAAGCAATACCTTTACCATATGTCTCAAAATAGCTGACCACACATCACATTGCAGATCATACTAAATTTCGAAAAGTTGATCATCTTTAACAGTGAGGGAAATGTTACTCCTGTTTGTGGGATATTTTCTAATGGATTGTGTTCTGTGTTTTTTTTTTTATACACTGTTTTAGAAATTCCCTGCAAGGGAACCATTATCACACATTGTGGTTTTTTTTGCTAGTACAGCATACAATAAATGTTGCACTTTAGTTGTTAAAAAAGGAGTACGTATTATATACAGGTACACTTTTTTTTTATTTCTGAGGTGGGGGGGGGGGGTCTTTGGTGAGTTTCCACACTTTTTTCCCAAGACTTGACCCCTGGTTTTAAGTAATACAACTTGCATTTGCTGTATCGTTTGACTAAGCTACACAACAGACCTGTCTCAATTGACCTTTAGAGTGGAGTATTCATTCATAAATTCTTCCAGTGTCTGAGCATACAAATGTCACTGATTCATGTTATTTTTGCGGATGACATGGCTTTTGTGTGCTAATAAATGACAGCAGTTCATAGCAGCCTGGAGGAGAGAAGATAGCAATAATCACAAATTTTAGACCCTTGCTCCACAAATGACTAATTTACACATTTCAGCCATAATTATGCTTCGATTTTGGTGGCCCAATCACTGGGTCCATATTAGAAAATGTTGCAGGAACTTGGACAGTATCCAGAAAACTGAAAATCTTCCACAGCCAAAACTCAAGGCGCAGATTTCCACTGTATCAGATAACCTGTAAAATTTTCACTTTAACTGTACATATACAATATTTCAGTTCTAGAAATTGCAATGTTTTATACTGTAAGGCCCTGTGAAAACGTGTTGATTAGATCAATTGCTGACTTGATTATTGGTTTATTGGTATTACTGTAAAAGCACCCCTAAGATGAGACTTTGAGGTTAATTTATTAAAAAAACAAATGGAGTCTACTTTGCATATGGAATTTTTATTTGAAAGGGAATTTTCACTTAGCTTAGTGAATATCTAATCATATGCAAATGAAAAAAAAAATTATTTAGCTTGTTCATGACTAAAGTTAGCACATCTTCCCCATATTCACTAAGGTAAAAAAAAAAACCCTTGCAAATAAAAAAGATCCTTTGCATAATGAACATGCTCTTCTCTTTTAATAAAATGACCCCATGTATTCCAGGAGACATTGTAATGCAAAATTTCTATGCTCAGTAGGATGTGCAACTAGTTAAAGTTGAGCAGTAGCCAATATGTTTACTTTGTTTTAAATAGAACTACAAAATGTTAGACCCTCTGTCAGGATTTTACTGTTACCTCTATCCCTTCTGGTGAGATCTTCCATCACAAAGAAGATGGTAAATCTCTTCAACTGATATGCACAAAGAAAGCAAATACCTATTTTAGACAATAATTGTACTGCTGTCCATACCCCCTGCCCCACTGGTTGCCACCCTGTCATTTTGTGTGTTGATGTCACTGAGACAAGAAGTTGCAAAAATCTCCACAATAAGGTGAAAAAATAAAAATAAAAGCTAAAGCTACATTGAACGAGGGGTGTGTTCCTATATGCATCATAAGCCATAGGTATTATAATATAACTTTTATTTATTCCTATAAAACATTGTCTGGACTGTATACATGTACAAAAAAGGAAGGGTGGGTTTATTGGTTAGCCAATAGTGTACTGGTGATTTAATGAGAAAAGAGAAGAAAATTACTCTCTCAGATTGTGCCTATCTAGACAAGATGGTCTATAATGTAGGCTGTATCTCTCTGGCTCATGTCTATAAAGATCTTAAATATATTTTCTTGTAGCAAAGCTATCCACTGGAACTAGTATCTGTATGTTCACTGCTCACAAAGCTTAGTGGCTGTCTGGCATTAGGAGCAGCAAATATGACCTGCCTGGTCTGAATCTGAATGCTAAAAAAAGCTATTCAAACCTGCCTCATAGCAAATCTCTCTCTCATATGCTCTCTTGTCAAGTCTGTCTCAGAAAATATCGCCTGTCAGAAGATGGATAGCTACACACTTTTGAATTGGCTGGCTACTCTTGCTCGTCAAACCTTCCTAATATATACTGCTTTCAAAGTAAGATGGCTGGCTAACAAATAGATTGACAAATATTGTCCTGCCTAGTCTATTTCTGAAGGCTAGAAAAGCTGGTCAAGCCTGCCTTATCAAAAAATGAAATGCTATTAGCACCGGTAAATCCTGCCAACCCTAAAAAAAACCCTCCCCACAAACCATGCTGCACCCCAAATTATATAAATGCTTCCAAAAAAACGAAAACTCTACATGTTTCGCTTAATAAAAAAGCTTTGTCAGGGGTGAAAAATAAATGCACCAAATTAAAAGAATAAAAAGATAAAGAAAGAAAATGGAGGGGACCAAACTATCCCCACATGGTTGGAGTCAAAATGGCGGCTTCCCCCTTCTTCCCTCTATTTAAAGGGTTTTCCCATGTAATTTCCACATTTCGTCATCACGCATTTCACATCATGATGCAAATTTGCGTCATGACGTAATATGACGTAATATGACGTCATGACGTTACCGTGGAATCGCGTCATGACGTAAATATACATCCGGACGCAATTTCGGTGGAATGTCACCATTAACCGCCTTAGCGGTAATCCCGAGCGTGACTCGGGGTTGATTTTTCATTGCAGGAGCGGTAACCCCGAGTCACGCTCGGGGTGGATTGCAGAGAGCGCAGCGGAGCTTCTCTTACCTTATCCTGGCGATCCAGCGATGATCTCTCATTGCTGTGACCGCCAGCCGAGAGTCCCGCCGCTCCTCCGTCCCTCCGTCGGTACGATCACTTCCTAGTTCCGTTCCCTGCAGCAGCAATGCTGCATGGGAGCGGAACTAGGGAGGGAAATTCAAAAAAAAAAAAAAAAACGTTACACAAAACACACTTTATATTATATTATATATATATATATGCATATATATATATATATATATACATGCATATATATATATATATATATATATATATATATATATATATATATATATATATATATATATATATATGCATATGCATATATATATATATATATATATATATATATATATATATAATATGCACACACATATATATAAAATTATATTATTGATTCAATTATAATTCATGCGTTATATATTATATATATATATATATATATATGTGTGTGTATATATATATATATATATATATATATATATATGTATATATATATATATATATATATATATATATATATATGTATATATATATATATATATATATATATATATATATACACACACACACACACATATCTATATATAATATATAATGCATGAATTATAATCTAATCAATAATATAATTTTATTATATATATTATATATTAAATAATAAAATAATATTATTGATTCGATTATAATTCATGCGTTTGTGTTTCAAATTTATCACATCTGGGATGTCTACTAGAGTCTTGTTTTGGTCAGGTTTAAGTCAGTAATTACTAAGAATTGTAGGCCTATAATACATAACGCCAAATTTCCATGAAAAGAATTGTACCGCTTTTGGTATGTAATTCCAGACATAATCATACCGCCAGGGAGGTTAAGAGGAGAGAAACCAGAAAACAGTCTCCCAATCTGAGGAAATATCAAAAATTCACCCAAATCCCCAAGAAACCTTTTTAAAAGTACATAAAAGAAGGCATTGGGACATTTTAGTGAGGACATATTCATATTCCTATATATATTTCTGAAAAAAACCTTTCTATTCCCAGTCTTCTCTAACCATTTTTTACCGTCTAGAACATAGGCTTATATTCTATTAAAGGGGTTACTCAGAATGCACACTACAAAACCTGATAATTTCTTAATGAAGGGCAAAAAAGTAAAACCCTTAAGCCTGATGGCGCATGCAAGTTTAACCGGAAAATCCACCTTGCCTCTGTTTTTAATCAATATTTATCCAGGATTCCCTTTCTTACACCCAGTTTTGGTTGTTCAATTGCCTAGAACTTGAGTTGGTATGGTTCCTTACTATGTACCTGTCGCATATGTCTAGCCAGAGTTCTATCTCTATTGAGTGTTATATCCCCAATGTGCTCCAAAACCTGTCGCCGAAACTGGCGAATGGTCTTGCCCACATATAATTTGGGGCACGGACCCTTGGCTGCGTAGATCACTCCTGAGCTGCAATTGAAAAATGATTTCAGTTGGATCATTGTATCATTCTTTGGGTTTACAAATTCCTTAGTTGTTGGGATGTATGTGCATGCCTTGCAATGAACGCATTTAAAGAAGTCAATTGGTTGTCACAGTAACCAAAGGGAAGTAGATGGTACTGGAGTTCTGTCGAGATTGCTGTTTACTAGCATATCTCTTAGATTTTTCCCCCTCCTATATGTGATCAATATATTCTGGGGAAGGACACCAAGCAGGTCCTTGTCGTCATGTAAGATATTTCAATATTGTTTTATGACATTAAAAATCTGGCCCGACCATTCCAACTGGGAAGTCACATTTAGCTTTTTGTTAAACTGGTTGAGAGGGACTTACAGATACTGTGGGAAAAGAGGGGGGAGGCAAAAACCCTTTAATTTATCGTTTGCGGAATGTAAAGCTTTAGAAGAATTGCGAAATAATAAGTCACTGGTAATAAGGCCAGCAGACAAGGGTGGAAACATCGTCCTGATGGAGAGACACTTCTACCTCAAGATGTGTGATGACATCTTGAGTAATGAAGTTAATTATGAAGTGGTATTAAAAGATCCCACACCAGAGTACCTTAAAAGAGCACTTGATAGAGGCATACTCTCCAAGGATGAACATGCATTTATTATCAATAATCACCCTACTATTGCAACCTTCTACACTCTCCCTAAAGTGCACAAACAGCTGGACAGGTCGTCCAATTGTATCCGGCAATGAGAATATGCAGCAATATTGGACACAATTTGGGCTTACAGGCATGCAGATTCTTCTTGGATGCGAGAGGAGTTGTTTTCTGGATGCACACAGAGTTCCTTTTGGAACTATTAAAGTTCATACTGAAACACAACTTCTTTCTATTTGATGGATAAATATATAGGCAGCGTAAAGGCAACGCCATGGGCACTGCATGTGCGCCGACGTATGCCAACCTATTTTTGGGTTGATGGCAGTGCACTCTGGTATGCATTGAAGCTATGGATCATTATACATCAAGGATCCTTCTCTGTGTACGCTTTATAGATGATATATACATCTTGTGGAAGGGCCAGAAAGAAACTTTTGTGGAATTTGTGAATTGTCTGAATGAAAACGAGATTCACATGTAGTTTACGATTGAGATCAATTGCAACAGTATCAACTTTTTGGATCTGTTGATCAGAAGGGATGCCCAGGGCTCAATTCAGACAACAATATATCAGAAACCAACATCCACAAAATGCCCTACACCACTGGGACAGCAACCACCCAACATCCCTTAAAAAGGGTATACCCACTGGCCAATTCAAACGGGCCGAACGAAATTGCTCAATGGAGCAGGCTTTCCAGACAGAGAGCTCCTTGTTACTGGAACGGTTTTCACGGAGGAGTTAAAAAAAAAACATGACTTTAAAAGATCATATCAAAAGGTAAAAAATATCCCAAGGGAAAGTTTATTGGTTGACAAACTGAAGAAAAGAGACACACAAGCAGGTCTTTAAATCATTGGCTCATATTCAAATCAGTCAGGCCAGAAGTTCAATGTCATAAAACAATATTGGAATATCTTACATGATGACAAGGACCTGCATGGTGTCCTTCCCCAGAATATATTGATCACATATAGGAGGGGGGGAAATCTAAGAAATATGCTAGTACACAACCATCTCAACAGAAGTCCAGTACCATCTACTTCCACTTGGTTACTGCGACAACCCATTGGCTGCTTTAAATGCGGTCATTGCAAGGCATGCACATATATCCCAAAAACTAAGGAATTTGTAAACCCAAAGAATAATACAATGATCTAACTGAAATAATTTTACAATTGCAGCACAGTAGGAGTGATCTATGCAGCCAAGTGTCAGTGCCTCAAATTATATGTGGGCAAAACCATTCGCCAGTTTTGGCGATGGGTTTTGGAGCACATTGGGGATATAACATTCAAAAGAGATAGAACCCTGGCTAGACATATGCAACAGGTGCATAGTAAGGAACCATGCCAACTCAAGTTCTGGGTCATTGAACAACCAAAACTGGGTGCAAGAAAGGGAAACCTGGATAAATATTTATTAAAAACAGAGGCAAGGTGGATTTTCCGGTTAAACTTGTGTGCGCCATCAGGCTTAAATAAGGGTTTTACTTATTTGCCCTTCATCAAGAAATGATCAGGTTTTGCATTGTGCACTCTGAGTTCCCCCTTTAATAGAATATAAACCTATAATGTTCTAGACTGTAAAAAATGGTTAGAGAAGACTGGGAATAGAAAGAAGGTTTTTTCAGAAATATATATATAGGAATATGAATATGTCCTCAGTAAATTGTCTCAATGCCTTCTTATATGTAATTTTAACCACTTGCCGACCGCCGCACGACTATTTACTGCGGCGGTCAGCCCCTCACAGGCAGAGTGACGTAGGTCTACATCGCTAGCCTGTGAGGGTCTAGGGAGCGAGCGCGCGCCCCCGGAGGCGCGCTCGCGCTCCCGAGTGGACACGGACCTCTCCGCGCGTGTGACCGGTGGACCCGATGTCCGCCGGTCACTCGGCGATCGTCGGGGGAGAGGGAGAAAGTCAGGCGGCTAGTATAAACAAGCCGCCTGTCATTCTCCCCGGTGTATGAAAGATGATCATACGGTTCTACTATGTAGAACCGTTGATCACTGTTCATACATCTGAAGCCACAGCCAATCACAGTTAGAATCATGCCCCTAGGGACACACATAGCCCCTCCCTCTCAAAAAAAGTTAACCCCTTCACTGCCAGTGTAATTTTACAGTAACAGTGCATATATATAGCATTGATTACTGTAGAAATGTCACTGGTAACCCCAAAAGTGTCAAATATGTCAGTCAAGGGTCCGATCTATCCGCCGCAATGTCGCAGTACCACAAAAAAAATCGCAGATCGCCGCCATTACGCGTTAAAAAAAACCAACAAAAATGACAAAAATCTTTCCCTTTGTTAGTAAATGCGATAACTTTTGCGTAAACCAATCAAAATACGCTTTTTGCGATTTTTTTTTACCAAACATATGTAGCATAAAACAAATTGGCCGAAAATGTTAAAAAATTTAGATTTTTACATTTTTTTGGGGGGAATTTCATATAAAAAAATGTGAAAAATATTGTTATTTTTGCAAAATTGACTCTCTTTTTTTGTTTATAGCGCATGATCAAAAAATCACACAGGTGATCAAATACCACCAAAAGAAAGCTCTGTTTGTGGGAAAAAAAGGACGTCAAATTCGTTTGGGTACAGCGTCGCACGCGCAATTGTCCGTTAAAGTCACGCAGTGCCGAATCGCAAAATACCTCCTGGTCTTTTAGCAGCCAAATCCTCCGGGGCTTAAGTGGTTAAAGAGGTTTCTTGGGGATTTGGGTGAATTTTTGACATTTCCCCAGATTGGAAAACTGTTTTTTGGTTTTTCTCCACTAGATGGTGACATTGTGTCTGGGCGTAAATTTACGTAATTACGAGATTCCTCGGTAGCATCATGACGTGAGGTGCGTGACAACGCAAATGCAGAAATTACATAAGAAAACCCTATAACTTGAGGGAAGAAGGAGGAAGCTGTCATTTTGGCTCCAACCATGTGGGGATAGTGAGTACACCCCTCACATTTTTGTAAATATTTTATTCTATCTTTTCATGTGACAACACTGAAGAAATTACACTTTGCTACAATGTAAAGTAGTGAGTGTACAGCTTGTATAACAGTGTAAATTTGCTGTCCCCTCAAAATAACTCAACACGAGTGCATTAATGTCTCAACCAATGGCAACAAAAGTGAGTACACCCCTGAGTGAAAATGTACAAATTGGGCCCAAAGTATCAATATTTTGTGTGGCCACCCTTATTTTCCAGCACTGCCTTAACCCTCTTGGGCATGGAGTTAACCAGAGCTTCACAGGTTGCCACTGGAGTCCTCTTCCATGATGACATGATGACATCACGGATCTGGTGGATGTTAGAGACCTTGCACTCCTCCACCTTATGTTTGAGGATGCCCCACAGAAGCTCAATAAGGTTTAGGTCTGGAGACATGCTTGGCCAGTCCACCACCTTTACCCTCAACTTCTTTAGCAAGGCAGTGGCCATCTTGGAAGTATGTTTGGGGTTGTTATCATGTTGGAATACTGCCCTGAGGCCCAGTCTCTGAAGGGAGGGGATCATGCTCTGCTTCAGTATTTCACAGTACATGTTGGCATTCACGGTTCCCTCAATAAACTTTCCAAGTGCCGGAAGCACTCATGCAACCCCAGATCATGACACTCCCACCACCATGCTTGACTGTAGGCAAGACACACTTGTATTTGTACTTGTCACCTGGTTCCTGCAACACATGCTTGACACCATCTGAACCAAATAGGTTTATCTTGGTCTCATCAGACTACAGGACAGTTCCAGTAATCCATGTCCTTGCTTGTCTTCAGCAAACTTTTTGTGGGCTTTCTTGTGCATCATCTTTAGAAGAGGCTTCCTTCTGGGATAACAGCCATGCAGACCAATTTGGTGCAGTGTGCGGAGTATGGTCTGAGCACTGACAGGCTGACCCCCAACCCCTTCAACCTCTGCAGCAATGCTGGCAGCACTTATACATCTATTTCCCAAAGACAACCTCTGGATATGACGCTAAGCACATGCACTCAACTTCTTTGGTCGACCATGGCGAGGCCTGTTCTGAGTGGAACCTGTACTATTAAACCGCTGTATGGTCTTGGCCACCATGCTGCAGCTCAGTTTCAGGGTCTTGGCAATCTTCTTATAGCCTAGGCCAGCTATATGTAGAGCAACAATTCTTGTTTTCAGATCCTCAGAGAGTTCTTTGCCATGAGGTGCCACGTTGAACTTCCCGTGACCAGTATGAGAGAGTGAAAGTGATAACACCAAATTTAACACGCCTGCTCCCCATTCACACCTGAGACCTTGTAACGCTAAGGAGTCACATGACACCGGGGAGGGAAAATGGCTCATTGGAGCCAATTTGGACATTTTCACTTAGGGGTGTACTCACTTTTGTTGCCAGCGGTTTAGACATTAATGTCTGTGTGTTCAGTTATTTTGAGGGGACAGCAAATTTACACTGTTATGCAAGTTGTACACTCACTACTTTACATTGTAGCAATGTGTCATTTCTTCAATGTTGTCACATGAAAAGACATAATAAAATAATTACAAAAAATGCGAGGCGTGTACTCACTTTTGTGAGCTACTGTACATACGCAACTTGTGCATGTGTTTGCATTTGCAGTTAAGTAAGTCAAAGTTAACAAGACTAGAAAAATATGGCTGTCTAAGCATGGTCAAGGCGTGCTTGAGTTGTAGTTGTGAATCTCAAGCATCTTTAGAGTTGCAGCCTGCAAGTTATCATATACGGTTTTTATTGTGTAGCTGATCAAGAGCTAGATGGTGATAGGAAAGGTTTATGAATGTTAATATTGCTAAGCAATAAAGGTACCGTGTGCATTTTTAAAACTCCAAGAACATTTTATTTCACCTTAGACAAGTAAATAAATATAAACAAATGTGAGCCACTATGTCAAATTGCCAAGAAAGGAAATGAAAAAGAAAAAAATACGGAGGAAGAAAATTGTACAAATTAATCAATGGTAAGTATGAAGAAGAATAATAGTGGAGGGAGATGAGGAGAGCGAGAGGAAAGGTGAATGGGAAAAGGAGGAAATGTCTACCACGTTATCTAATGTGCTGTCATTCATATAATGAGTTTCTTCTCCATTACAACTCATCCATTAGTTTTGCCGACATGACAGTCAACTACAGACTGGTGTCACAATAAAGATTAACGATTGCTTTCACCCTGCCAAGGTAATATGAAAAAAAACATGAGAACAACTCATCTAATGGACAGGAGTTTGGTGTCAAATTTGTTGGGTCCAAAGAGACACAAAACCGATAGTATATTTCAGTATATCTTATTATAGGGCTTTCCTTAAAACTCAAGGTCATAAAAGTGATAGTAAAGTCTCCTGACCTATTCTGCACCATGTAAAGCATTGTGACATTACTTACATCTAGGTGTCTTTTATGCTATCCCAATTCACATCGTGGAGATTTCGCTCTATTTGTGTCGGCATGACATCACTGGCACATGTGCATTTTGTCCCTAATTGACGGAACCCTAATTTTGCCATCAGTCTCTTCATGCGGGTGTTGTGCCTCCATCCTAGAACTTTACAGCATTGCATAGCAATCCCACAAGGTTTCATGCCCATTACTATTACTGATCACTGCGCATGCACGAGGTTATCTTGCAGACACAAGAGAAAAGAAGGGAGTATAGCTCTATATGGAATAAGACACTGCAAATATGGCACCAGCTTTGGACGAAACACAGGAACAAGATGTCAAGCAGAGAAATACAGTAAGAAACAAGTTATGGTAATAACTAATACTAAGGTATGTAAAGAAATAGTTAGCATAGTGGCCTTACCTTTTCTGAGGATTTGTGTGCTGGGGTTTATTGCTGCTTTAAGTATGGAGTTAATTAGAGTTTTTTCAGTCTATGAGGCTGATTTACAGAAGGAGTTTGGAATCTTCTTTTAATAATATTAATGAAGATTCACTTTAATCAATTAATGGTGTGAAAGGCAAATTATTGTTCTATTATTCTATACATCAGTTAGTATGCAAAGCAAACACAACTACAAATTATAGAGTGAAGATGACCTTTTCCTTTAACAAATTAGTCTTTAGGGGGGAGATTTACTAAAACTAGTGCAGCATTGCATAGTAACCAATCAGCTTCAAGGTTTTTCTAGCAAAGCCTAATATAACGAGCTGTAGTTAGAAGCTGATTGTTTACTATCCACAGCTGCACCCAATTCTGAGAGGTTCTATTCACTTCCTATCTGCAAACCAGGACAGGAAGTAAGAAGAAATATTTAGCAAAATTCTTCTTTGATAATATTGACTGCATAAAAGTTTGCATAAAAGCCTAATTTCAAAACAGAAGTAGTATAACACATTTTTTACCTATGAAAACTCTTTTTTACTATTTGCCCTAGGCATCAGTTAAATGAGAAAATTCATGGGGATAATTGTGCTCTATGGTTGGTGCAATTTAGATGGATGATCAGGCAGTAAAACTGTGCGAAGATGAAGAGCTATTTGCAAAAGGAACTGTATGCTCTAGGTGTTCTGATATCTAAAGCGGCAAGGAGCTAATAATCTCTGTGGGAAAACTAAATTTATAATTGATATCTTCAATTAAGGTATTTTTTCTTTTTATCCACAGATGTTATTTTATACTTTGTACATTTGCTATACGCACCCCATTGCGGAGAAAATAAATCCACAGAGCAAGAGTATTTAAATGCAATTTAAAACAACGCATCTTAATTATGCATATCAAACATGTTTTTGGTAGCTCCATTTCAGAAGTCTTCAGAATTACAGAAATATCTTTATTGAGCTCTAGCCATGTGCTGATAAAGTAATGTGATTTTACTTTTGGATACATAACCCCACTCTGTTAAAGGGCAACTCCATGAAGCTAGTAAGTAAAGATTAGCTGACAGATAAAAACATGAGTACAGTGTGAGATTCACTCTTGATCATCCAATGTAGGCCTTCAAAGTCTGGGTCTAAAGCCTTGTACACACGCACCGATTGTTGGCCGACCGATCGGCCGACTTTTGTCCAGTGTTGTTGTGTTGGTTGAAATGTGCTCTAGACTGCACACAAATTTTTTCGCCAACAACAACCAACTTCAGAAGTGTTGTCACGTGATGGTTTACTTTCCGTGTGTTTTTTCTTCTCTGAGCATGCCCAGTCTTGCTCATCAGATTTTTGTCGGCCGAAATCTGTACTGACTGACGAACAATCGGCCGTTCTGTTGACGGCCAACAAAAATTTTATAGCATGCACACCAGATTTTGTTCAGCCGAAAAGTCGCAGTCGGTTGTCGGAAGCATCATACTAACAAGCCGACAATCGGCCGATCGGACGTTGACCGAAAATTTACGGACAACAATCGGTGCGTGTGTACGGGGCTTTAGCGTCTTCAGCTAACTAACTGGCCATACACGGTTCGAATCTCAATCGAGTTTCAAACCGTCAATAGGCAGGCTGAATATTACCAGGTTGATCGATTGATCAACTTGGGTACAACCAGCTTGCTGGATTCTCTCATTCTCTTGGGATAATTACTGTCTTCTCTCGGCAGGGACGGCTTACCCCCCTGGCTTACCCCTCCACTGAGTGAAAACAATTGCTTGGCAGGAGGGGTTCCCCTGTCAACACTGTCTGTTCTGCTTGCAGGAAAAAAATCTGCACCATCTATGCCTTCCAAAGTCCTGCTCCTCCTTTTCACAGGTGCCTATCTTTCCGAGAAACATCTATGGGCTCAACAGAAGGTGTAGGGAAAGAGGTTAATAAAACCCACAAGTTGCTAATTAGGAATTTACTTTGATAGACATGAACGTAAATGCTATATATACACACTACACTTGCCTTCCTCTTGTGCCAACAGTCATCACTTTTAAGGCTTTCTATTTTAGCTGTAGCTTTATGCTGTACCTAGTTAGTAAAACTTCCACATTAAATTAAAACTTCAGGTAGATATAAAAGGCTACTGATGGGTGAGGAATTCATTGTACATATGCTTATATCCTAATCTGCTAAAAAACATAGACATTGCACAGTGGATCAGACACTTTTGTTGAACACTTAGTTTTATTAGGGTAGGGGAGGTTTGGAACCGCTGTCAGGTTTTTGGAATGATCAGTGTGCCCATTGAGATATTCTTATTTTCTGTATGCACTGTCTGTGTGACAGGGCAAGAGGTGATAGCAAATCCCCTTAACGGGGATTCAGACCACCATATAATTCTGACCAAGTTTCTAACCCTTCCTATCTCTATTAAAACAAAATAAAAAACATTTTGGCTGGCGTTCTACTTTATTTTGTTTAATTTAAAAAAAACAAAACCTTCCTATTACTTTTCTTTAAATCAACATATTAAAGAAATGCTTCCTTTTAATCATCTTCCAGATTATAATACTTGAAAGGAAGGTTGAGAAAAGAAGATTTCCTACTAAATTGTGTACTACATAGATATAAAGACCAATCATCTACTTGTTTTGATTCATTACTAGGGCTGATTTGGTCTTATAGCTATGTATTGATGGTAGGACAGGTTTTCCCTGCCTGATCAATGTGCCCAGCTTTTCCTCCTGACTGGACGCCAATATCTCTTTAACTTTAGATTAATGGCATTCATTACATTAAATACTGCTAAGAAATATCTCTCATAGAAGGAAAGGGAAAGCCCACAGAATACAAGATGAAAAACTTATATTTCTCAAAAGTGTGCAATGTGATGAACCATGGGTATCAAACAATCACTGATCTGTGCTATACTGCTCTAATTTCTATGAAGAGAACTTCAAAAGAATCATTTTTTTCCATTATCCCTCAATCTCTCATGTATTTCTTTCATGATTACAGAACTGCACTGCAGCCGCACTACCACCAGTCTCCTGCAGGTCCTCTGTAATCTGCAGCCTTCAAAATGTATAATGCAGCATTAATGTTCCTCATGATGTACATGATGATGCAGAGGCTCCACCCACAAACTAGAGCTTTGGGTGGCGGCAGAGAGTGCTTCAGCTAGCCACAGGGGGTATAAGGTAAGTAATATAGCCTGTTCTGAAACCCCCTAGGCATAACAAGCAATTAACCCTTTCTGTGCAGAAAGGCCCAACTGCAAAGGTGGATTTATTTTCTTGTCTTAGAATTGGGTTTTAAATGTGGCAATTCTACCATCTAGGTGGATTGTAAAACCAACATAAATAGAGTTTGATTTTTAAATGGAAATGGTTTAAGCAAGCACACGTTATGATATCTTGCAGCTTATGTTTAAAAACTGGAGAAAAGAATATCAGAGGATTTGTATGTGTTTGTATATTTACTTTCCACATTTATATATGGTATTCAATCACATTCTAGGGTTAAGGTTAGGCCATGCATTAAAAAAAGGTTAAGGCTTAAGAAGCCTACTAGGTCCATAGTTACATAGAGAGGACGAAACTATGCACTGATAACTTGTAGTCTTAGAATCAGTTTTCTGGGTCCCCTTGACTACTGAAACTCAAAAAGTAAACATTTGCTATTCCATCGGATTCAGAAATGGTAATTGTGCCTAAGCAGTGCCCTGAAAAATGTACCTTTTTCCTAGAAATACCCCATTAAAAATATCAATGCGTTTCTCACATGTAAGTGTGTCCAGACACGCATGTGCTGTAACCTAATAGCTGCATATTTGCAATGTGGGGACAACTACTTCACTGCTGCCTCTGACTGCTAGTCTTTAAAGATCTATCTCTGAAGACGTCACCGGATGTGACGAAACACGTAAGATTGGAACGCACGGCGTGACGCGTGACGGCAGGTGGAACGCAAGCCGGAACTCTCCCGCTCGCCACTCTGCCGCTAGCTGCTTACTAGCATGCACACGATCACAGATGGCCCATGTTTTTTAATTTTTGTCATTTGATTTGTACTTGCCTTTATTTACCCATGGAATGAGAATAAAAATTACATTTTAACTGCTACACTATCCGGAGCACCTTTTCTTTTTTCACATCCTTTCCCCATACCCACGAGATGAGAGGAGAGAAGGAATCCACAACCCCACCCACTCCACGACTGGAGAGCCACGAGGAGATTCCCATTAGCCTGGTGGCTATTTAAGCATTACTGGTCTTGATGCTATAAGGCATACAAGACCCACTCTATCTGGTAAGTGTCCCACCCTTACCTCACCTCGGTGGAGAGAAATCAGAACTACACTATTGTCACAGAGTGGACTGGAAAACCTCCACATTGAGCACCTGCACTTTTTGCGTTGGATGAGCATTATTTGCACAAGAAATCTACCATTTTGAACTTTGTCACTACAGTCACGATATATGGACTTGATTTAGTATTTTTGAGCCACAAGCACTTTAAAAACCACTATTATAATATTTTACTTATTTATAACTTGCACTATTGTATGGAATTTATATATATTATTTATATCAATATTTATTGTTCTCACTAATGAATTAGATGTTTTATATGGTGTAAAACAGTTATTATATTGTTTACAAAGCACAATCCTCAAGGGTTGCACTTAGGTTTTTATTGGTTACAATCTTTTGTCACAGACACATATATATTTCTTTGCATAACAAAATTCCTGCTAAGGTTGTGTACATACCAGCAAGCGCTATAGGTAGCCTCACTATAAGGCTACTATTGCCAAACATTTCACTCACCCTTCTATAGCTGCTGCTCCTTATTATTATCAATTTTAAATACACCTATTTATTTATTTATTTATATACCATCAGGCGCAGGGAATATACCTCTGGTATATTTTTTACTACACAGTCTTTAAAGTTTGCAAGGAGATTTGGTGATGTCACTACTGTGTTGCTCACTCTCCCCCGAGAGCATGGTGGACTGAAAAATGTACATGAGGAACTACATGGCAAGGGAAACTTCCTCCTTCCTGCTTCATTCTTTCTGTGGATCTGTGCTCCTTCCACCTTCCTACAGCTGTTTGGTCATGACCTCACCAGCCATTAGAATACCAGTCTTCTGGGAGGCAACCTCTACAAAGAGACATGATAAGGAACAAGGTATGGTAGGTTGGTAACGGGAAAATGATCAGCTGCAGGGAGCCTACAAGCAATACTGGTGACTAGTCATTTGCCCCCTGCCTGCATTGTTTTGGGCACAGCTTCTACAGTGCAGGTCATTAAGTATGCTATTCTTTGTTCTAGGTTTTATACACAACAATTTGAGTGTGACTAACATAAAATTAAGTTGATGGCCCTTGGGTTCTCAAAAAACCTTCCCAAAAAAAACAGAGATGTATAGTAACTAAGTAGAACTACTTCACTACTGTACTTAAGTACCGAAAGGCGGTATCTGTACTTTCCTGGAGTAGAATTTTTTTCTCCTACTTCCACTTTTACTTCACTACATTTTTTCAATGATTTCAATACTTCTACTCCAATATTTTTTTTTTTGTGCTGCATAGTTACTCGTTACAATTATAAAAATTACCACTGCCAGAACAGTAGATGGCAGGTTTCATGAAGCTCAAAATATGTGTATTATCAGTGTATACAAAAATAAAAGCTACTGTATGTATAAATAAAAGCTGCATTTGAAATAATAAAAAACAATATGATGTTCAAACTTTTGACTTCTTTCTTTAATAACTACATAACACAGTAATTGTACTTTTACTTTCAGTACTTGAGTAGCAATTTTTTTTAAAACGACTGGTACTTTTACTTTCAGTACTTGAGTAGCAAAATTTAAAAAAAAACTACTTGCAATACTTAAGTACAAAAAATGTTGAATACTTTAGTACTTCTACTCAAGTCACTTTATGATCGAGCACTTCCACTTCTACTCAAGTCACTTTTTGATCAAGCACTTGTACTTTTACTCAAGTATGGGTTTCGAGTACTTTATACATCTCCTAAAAAAACTGAGCTCTTCCAAGTAGGAGTTCCACAAATGTAAGGAAATGTGCTAAAATGCTTTTTCCTAATAGCATCCCAAAAATGGGTCGCAGTCGTGCATCTTATTGCACATTTTCTTCCACCAAAAAAAAATATTACTGAACGTGATTGGCTCGGAGCCAAAATTTGGTACTTGGTGTGTTTTTCATGTGACAGGCAGCCCATTCAAGTCAGAAGGCTGTCACTTCCAAAAACCGATAAGATGCGTGTCGCTACATTCAGAAGTGAACATAGACTACTATATAAAAGAAAACATTTTCCTGTTCTCTGGTACGCTGTAAGCACTGACAATTAAAATGACCTGAGCTGAAAACCTTCTACCCAGTGGGCATCATTTGATTCAGAAGAGAGTCAAATGCAGCATGCAGTATTCTTTCGGGTGATTTAAATTGTTTCAGTTTGCCTTTACACTACTCAAAAAGTTAAGCTAGCAAAAGATGACAGCCAGTAGGCAGATGGAAAAAAGAAGGGGGAGTGCTCCCTGCTGTGCTATTGTTTTCTCACAGCGTGGACTCCCCCACTGTCAGAATACACAAATCAGATGTATAGCCGATTGGCTGCAGTGTTTATCAAAAGACATCAACTTCAGATGGCCTTAGATGGATTGAAATCAGGCCAGTTCCTTTCTGAACAGACTGAATTGCAATCCATCTGTGGGCAGCTTTGGGCCCCTTTCACACTTGGAGTCCGTCGGCGGACTCCGTTTTTCTCAGCGGGGGATCGATCTGCCAATCCCCCGCTGAGCAGGTGGATGGCAGCTCGGTCTCCGCGCTGTGTGCGGAGACAGAGCTGTCAGGTCCCCGCTGTTCTCTATGGGGGAATCGGATGAGAACGGACCGCCTGTCCATTCTCATCTGATCCCATCCGATCCAATCCTCTGGACGGATGGAAATTAGGGTTTCCATCTGTCCAGATTTGACATGCCTCCACTAACATCCGATGCCCCATAGAGATGCATGGGGCATCCATTCAGATCTGCCTGAAAAACTGACAGGTGGATCTGAACGGATCGCAAGTGTGAAAGGGGCCTTACACAAAGAGGTGGATTTACTAAAGGCAAATAGACTGTGCACTTTGCAAAGTGCAGTTGCACTATTCAAGACCAGTTGCTCCAGAGCTTAGTAAATAAGCAGAAGCTCTGCTGACTTCCATTATCCAATCATGTTCCAACAAAAATGCTTTTTTTTTACATTTCCTTGCACGTGACTGGGTAATCTTTACAAAATCTTTTCCTCATTTACTAAGCTCTGGAGCACCTGCACTTGCATAGTGCAACTGCACTTTGCAAAGTGCACAGTCTATTTGTCTTTAGTAAATCAACCTCTCAGTTACTTCAAGTTGCTTTGAGTTGCTCTAGTATTTGCTCTAGTATTTGCATTGGGTTGTGTGTGGGGAAAAGCAACTTTAACACAAATGCTAAAGTAGTGTCGTATCTTCTCCAAAATATAGGAACAACTAGGAATCAGCCTTGTTTCCTTCTCACTGTTTTTTTTTATTGTGGTAATTATTGTTGGATTTTTGCATACTAGAATCATATTCATTGGTATAGGTAAAATCTCTCAGTGAATATACTGTAGATACCTTTAGCATTAGGGCAAACTGGACAGGAAAATTTATGCTCACTAGTTCTTGGTACAGGTATAGGTATACATAAACATACAGTCAGCATCCCAAACAGCAATTGCTAAAGTCAACAAAGTCTGGTTAATCAAATTTGTTGATGCAAGTAATTAAAGCTGCTGGCGCAAATAAAATCATTTATAAAAATAGCCTAATATAAAGTACATGCTCTAGAGCTCCATTGCCTCCCTATTTATCTTTTAATAGAATGATTCATAATCATATTTTTGGAGAATTGCAATGATTTTTGCTGAAGGAATATTAGTTTACCTGCAACTCAATGAAACTCAATGAAATACACCTAATTCTGAGCATACCACAACCATGGTATTGCACAATATTCAAGCCAAGATATTTTTTCCACTAACCTAAGTTCTCTTCTACACCATTTTGACCCAGATGGCCGGCAGTTTCACAAATGTATCAAAAAAAAAAAAAAAAATATATATATATATATACATACACAGTCAGTTCCATAAATATTGGGACATCAACAATTCTAATCTTTTTGGCTCTATAATGGATTTGAAACAAACAAGATGTGCTTTAACTGCAGACTTTCAGCTTTAATTTGAGGGCATTTACATCCAAATCAGGTGAAACGTGTAGGAATTACAACAGTTTGTATATGTGCCTCCCACTTTTTAAGGGACCAAAATTAATGGGACAATTGGCTGCTCAGCTGTTCCATGGCCAGGTTTGTCTTATCCCATTTACAAGCAGCAGCTAAAAGGTCATTTCAAGTGTGCTATTTGCATTTGGAATCTGTTGCTGTAAACTCTCAATATGAGATCCAAAGAACTGTCACTATCAGTGAAGCAAGCCATCATTAGGCTGAAAAAAACAAAACAAACCCATCAGAGAGATAGCAAAAACATTAGGTGTGGCCAAATTAACTGTTTGGAACATTATCAAAAAGAAAGAACGCACAGGTGAGCTCAGCAACACCAAAAGACCCGGAAGACCATAGGAAACTAATGTGGTGGATGACCGAATAATTCTTTCCCTGGTGAAGAAAACACCCTTCACAACAGTTGGCCAGATCAAGAACACTCTCCAGGAGGTAGGTGTATGTGTCTCAAATTCAACAATCAAGAGAAGACTTCACCAGAGTGAATACAGAGGGTTCACCACAAGATGTAAACCATTGGTGATCCTCAAAAACAGGAAGGCCAGATTAGAGTTGGCCAAACAACATCTAAAAAAGCCTTCACAGTTCTGGAACAACATCCTATGGACAGATGAGACCAAGGTCAACTTGTACTAGAGTGATGGGAAGAGAAGAGTATGGAGAAGGAAAGGAACTGCTCATGATCCAAAGCATTACACCTCATCAGTGAAGCATGGTGGTGGTAGTGTCATGGCGTGGGCATGTATAGCTGCCAATGGAACTGGTTCTCTTGTATCTATTGATGATGTGACTGCTGACAAAGGCAGCAGGATGAATTCTGAAGTGTTTCAGGTAATATTATCTGCTCATATTCAGCCAAATGCTTCAGAACTCATTGGACGGCGCTTCACAGTGCAGATGGACAATGACCCGAAGCATACTGCGAAAGCAACCAAAGAGTTTTTTAGGGAAAGAAGTGGAATGTTATGCAATGGCCAACTCAATCACCTGACATGAATCCGATTGAGCATGCATTTCACTTACTGAAGACAAAACTGAAGGGAAAAAGCCCCAAGAACAAACAGGAACTGAAGACAGTTGCATTAGAGGCCTGGCAGAGCATCACCGGGGATGAAACCCAGCATCTGGTGATGTCTATGCGTTCCGGACTTCAGGCTGTAATTGACTGCAAAGGATTTGCAACCAAGTATTAAAAAGTGAAAGTTTGATTTATGATTGTTAATCTGTCCCATAATTTTTGGTCCCTTAAAAAGTGGAAGGCACATATACAAACTGTTGTATTACACCGTTCACTTAATTTGGATGTACTGTAAATACCCTCAAATTAAAGCTGAAAGTCTGCAGTTAAAGCACATCTTGTTTGTTTCATTTCAAGTCCATTGTGGTGGTGTATAGAGCCAAAAAGATTAGAATTGTGTCAATGTCCCAATATTAATGGACCTGACTGTATATGTATATATATATATATATATATATATATATATATATATATATATATATTTTTTTTTTTTTAATTTTTTTCTCTAGGAACACTGGCACGCAGTTTTTGAAAGAACTCGGCAGTAGGGATGGGCTGGATGTTCGAGTCGAACATAGGTTCAACTCAAACATCAGGTGTTCGTGTGTTCTCCGAACAGTGTGATAGTGTGTTGATTTAGTTTAGTGCAGTCAGTGTGGTGTACAGGCATACCCCACATACTAAAATAATGGATATGTTGTAGTCCTGTCGGTGCTCCCCAAGTGTTTTGTCCCTGTCACTTATAGTTCGTGAGCAGTGACATGCCAAGCTGACCAAGATTTCCAATAGATGCCAATATTAAAGACTAGGAGCTGTGCTATGCCAAGCTGACCAATATTTCCCATAGATGCCAATGAGCACTGAAAGCTGAAAATTGGTCTAGGCAGGGAGGGGGTGAATGTGCCCTGTATTTTAGTGGTTAAGGAGAACCCTATGACAGAATTACAAAAAAAAAATGGCAAAACGGCATGGGGGCCCCCTCTAAATCTATACCAAGCCCTTTGGGTCTGATATAGATTTTAAAGAAAACTCCACGCAAAAAGTAAACAAAAAGACAAGGGATCTCCCCCTCAAAATCCATACCAGGCCCTTTGGGTCTGGTATAGATTTTAAGAGGAGCTCCACGCCAAAATGTAAAAAACAAAACGGTGTGGGGTCCCCCCAAGAATCCAGACCCTTATCCGAGTATGCAACCTGGCAGGCCAGTATAGGGGGGGCGAGCGAGGGCCCCCTCCTGAACCATACCAGGCCACTTGCCCTCAACATGGGAAGGGTGCCCCCCAAATCACCTTGTTTCCATGTTGATGGGGACAAGGGCCTCTTCCTGACAACCCCTGGGCTGTGGCTGTAAGGGTATGCGGGTGGGGGGCTTATCGGAATCTGGAAGCCCCCATTAACAAGGGGGCCCCCAAATCCCACCCCCCATGTGAATGGGTATCGGGTACATCGTACCCCTACCCATTCACCAAAAAAGTGTGCAAAAAAAAAATAAACACAAAAGACAGTTTTTGACAAGTCCTTTATTCAAAAATAAAAATAAAAAAATAGTGCCCCTCAATGTAAATCCATCGTCAATCATGATGCTCACTGCACCTGAAAAATAGATAAAAATTTAAAGACGCTTCACCTCTTCTGAGGCCTCCTGCCGTATGCCACTCTTGAGCTTTGACAGCTGTTTTATAGGCAAGGGGCGGGGCCGCCTTCTGACATCATATGACGTCGAGGGACACTATTTTTTAATTTCAATTTTTGAAAAAAGGACTTGTCAAAAACTGTCTTTTGTGTTTATTTTTTTTTGTACACTACAGAGCACCTACTGCCATTTTTCTGTACCCCAATTCATATGTTTTTGCGCATAGTTGATTTGCTTAGCTTTTTTTCCATGTTGGAGGTATGGCTTTTTGCCTGCAGTTCTTCCAAAAAGACCACTTCTGGCCAGACTTCTCCAGACAATAGATGGGTGTACCTGGGTTCAACTGGTTTCCACCAGTTCTGTGCTGATGGCACTGCTGGATATCTTCTGATGTCGAAGGGAAGTAAGCATGATGTGCCTTTCATCTGCTGCATTAGGTTTCCTTGGCTGACCACTGCGTCTACGGTCCTCAACATTGCCAGTTTCTTTGTGATTCTTCAAAAGAGCTTGAACAGCACACCTTGAAACCCCAGTCTGCTTTGAAATCTTTGCCTGAGAGAGAACTTGCTGATGTTGTATAACTACCTTGTGTCTCATTGCTGTGCTCCGTCTTGCAATGGTATATGACCTGTGACATGAAACTGTCTTCCACAGCCTCTCCTTATTAGCAGAGTAGAGTAGAGTAGAGTTTGGATGTTCCTCATTCAGGTTTAAGCCTCCTACACAGCTGTTTCTGTTTTAGTTAATTACTGTGTTCAACCTACATATGAAATTGATGATCATTAGTACCTGCTTGGTATAATTGGTTAATCATACACCTGACTCTGAGGCTGGGTTAACACTGGCGCAATTGCAGAAATCACATGTGATTTGCACCACATTTCTGTGCACATCACATGTGATGGTGCAAATTGAGCCATACAGTTTCTATGGCTGAAATTGCATCACATTTGCACCAAAATGGTGCAGGACCCATTTTTTTGTCTGCACTGGAATCAGATTGCATAGGTGTTCAGTCCTATGCATTCCGATTCCATCTGATTCCACAGTTAGCACTGTGTTCTGCGAACTGATTTGAGAGTATCATTAACTTTTTTATTGCCACAAGCAGCGCTTTACAGAGTGCAGTGTGAACTGCCCGTGATTCTGATGTAATGCGGGAACCTGCACAGGAATCGCTGTACTGCAGAACCCAATCTAATCCTAAAAAATCCCTGACTTTGGAAGTGTACAAAGTGTGCAAGTGTACAGATTAATGCTGGTTTAAAGCCAAAAGGCCGTCACACCAAATATTGATTTGATTTAGGTTTTTTCTTGGTTTGCTCACTTTGTATTTTGTAAATTGATAAAAAAAGATCAATAAAAATAAACAATTAATATGTATATTTTTGAAAGCATTCTTACTTTACATTTCTTCACATCTGCTTAAAACCTTTGCACAGTACTGTACTGTATATTTAAATATTACTGATGGGCCGAACAACCCCCTGTTCGGTTCGCACCAGAACATCTAGAACAAGGAAGAAGTTCTAGCGAACATGCAAACTCTATAAAAGTCTATGGGACAGGAACATGAAAAATCAAAAGTGCAAAGTGGCGCATCTGTATGAGGTATGGAGCCTGCTGCAGCAATACTGACATTTCTAAATCACAAAATGTAATTTAAACTTGCTCGCGGCTGTAATGTATTGTTGGCTCCCAGCAATACAGATAAAAAAAATGAAAAAAAACGGCGTAGACTCAATCTATAAACTAAAAATCTATACCAGACCCAAAGGGCCTGTGCTGTGCAAGCAGCAGCCTTATATAGTGTGAGGCGTGGACTTAGCCACTTAACCATGATTGGCTAAAGGCATTACAGGTCAGGTGTATGCTTTGGACAATCATCAGCAATCAATGCACTGCAACAGCGCAGTGCATTATGGGGCGCTCATCGGCAGGCAAACTTCCCGCCAATCGCCCAATTTGTATGTGTGTTCAGCGAACACACAAACAGCTGATGTTCGAGTTGAACTTCACTTGACTCAAACACAAAACCCATCCCTAATAAATATATAAGAAAACAAGAAGATTGAAATAACCATAGTGTTCATTTTGCCATCTTCTAGATCCTGATCTGAATTGTGATATTTGTTAAAAAAGTATGGTTCTGACCTGAGATCAGGGGCTTTCAGAATGTGATTATAAGACACCCATCGCTGCACTTACATTACGAGAGAACTGCAGTTGATCACATACACTAAAGCATGAGTTCCTTTTATAAAACTAGTCATGAATTTAAATGTATAACTAAAGGCCAGACTTTTTTTTTGCATAGAGTGGAGAGGGGTTAGAATATCTGTCAGGTATTTATTGTTATCTACATACCTAATACAGAGAGTCACCCTCTCTATTTTGTCCAGTTTATTGTTTTTCCTGTGAATGAAAGTGAATGAAAATCACACCAAATCAGGACTAGATGGGAAATATTTAAATGGCAACACTGGTTCTGGTGACCCTGGTTACAACCAGGGATCTCCTCACTTTGAAGGTATTTCCACTCACTTGCTGGTTTGGCTATGGGACATATAGTAAAGAAAAATCTCTCCAATGGGATACAGATGGAAAAAAAACAAAATGGGGTTATAATCCTCCTTTATGTTATCCAAAGTAAAAATAAAAAAAGATTTTCCTTTAGTTCTACTCTAAAGCAACTCTTCTAGTGGTAAAATGCAATAGTTTCCACAGGAAAAACCCAGGTTAAGAGTTTCCAACCAGTAAAGCTGACCATACACTGTTAGTGGTGGGTACAGCTGTCAGAATACACTAATCAGCGTCTGCAGTCGCTGATCAAGAAAAATTTTCCAACATGTCCCTTTAGCAAACATTTATCCAAAAATCAACTTCTGTCAGCAGGGACTACCACACACTAATCAAAATTTGGCCAGTCTTTGCTGAACTGGCTGAAATTTGATCAGTATATGACCAGCTTTAGCATGGGGGATTTATTTAAAAAATCACAGTTGTTGCCATAGTGACCAGTCAGGTTTCATCTCTTATTCTCTGGGGAAGCACAAGGAATTTAATGATTTACTATTGGCTACAGTTACACGTTTATTCTTATTGATTTTTACAGTTTTTCATACATGGCACTATTACTTCAGTGATGCTTGTTTTTGTACATTTCTGTGTGTTCATTCATACTCTATTGCAGCCAAACTTCATATAGTATTATTTTGTTCTAACATACCACACATACACAATGACTGAGATATTGATAAAAAACATAATTAATTTACCAGCAGAAAAATGTGCATTGCCTTTCTATGTACAGTGAGGAAAATAATTCTTTGATCTCCTGCAGATTTTGTAGGTTTGCCCACTAACCAAGAAATGAAGGGACTATATCTTTTATTATAGGTGTATTTTAAATGATAGAGACAGAATATTAACCAAAAATCCAGCAAAAACAAATTATACAAATGTTATAAATTGAGCTGCAGTTCAGTGAGTAAAACTAGAATTTGTTCCCCAAGCAAAACATGACTTGGTACCTGGTGGAGAAACCCTTGTTGGCAAGCAGAGGAAAGACAATTCTTGTAGTTGGTTACCAGGTTTGCAAACATCTCAGGAGGGATTTTGGTGCACTCTTCTTTACAGATCTTCTTTAAATCCTTAAGGTTTCTTAGCTGTCGCTTGGCAACTCGAAGGTTCAGCTCCCTTCATAAATGTTCTTAAGGATTAAGGTCTGTTGAATGGCTAGGCCACTCCATGACCTTAATGTGCTTCTTCTGGAGCTACTCTTTTGTTGCCTTGGCGGTATGTTTTGGGTCACTGTCATGCTGTAAGACCCATCCACAACCCAACTTCAGTGTTCTGGCTGAGGGAAGAAGGTTCTCATCCAATTTCTTACAGTATATGGCCCTGTCCATTGTCCCCTCAATGCGGTAAAGTTGGCCTGTACCTTTAGCAAAGAAACAACCCCAAAGCATAATGTTTCCACCTCCGTGCTTGACTGTAGAGATGGTGTTCTTAAGGTCATAGTCAGCATTTTTCTTCCTCCAAACACATCGAGTTAGTTCCAAAGAGCTCACTTTTGGTCTGATCTGACCACAGCACTTTCTCCTAAATCATTTGTATATTCATTTGCAAGCTTCAGATGGGCCTGTACATGTGCCTTTTTCAGGAGGGGACCTTGCGAACTCTGCATTGTTACCAATGAGCCTTGAGATCATTCACAGGTTTTCTCATTAAGATCCTTACCCCATGAGGCAAAATCTTGCATGGAGCTCCAGACCAAAGGAGATTGATGGTAATTTTTTTATTTCTTCAATTTGCGAATAATCGCTCCAACAGTTGTCCCCTTCTCACCAAACTTCATTCTGATGATCCTGTAGCCCATTCCAGTCTTGTGCAGGTCTACAATCTTGTCCCTGATGTCTTTTAGCAGCTCTTTGATCTTGCCCATAATGGTAAGGTTTGAATGGAAGAAAGAGATTCTGTGAACAGGTGTCTTTTATACACATAATGAGTTGTTTTTAGGAGCATCTACTTCAATTAGCAGGACGAATCTGTGTAACATACTGTAGCCAGTCTGTGGGAGCCAGAATTATTGTTGGTTTGTAGGGGATCAAATACTTATTTTAGTCACTGAACTGCAACTCAATATATAACATTTGTATCATGTGTTTTTTCTGGATTTTTGGTTGATATTCTGTCTCTATCATTTAAAATACACATATGATTACAATTATACACCCTTTATTTCTTTGTAAGTGGGCAAACTTACAAAATCTGCTGGGGATCAAATAATTATTTTGGCCACTGTTTGTGGTAGGAATTTGTGGGCATCAGACAGACTTGTCCAGCAGTTTTAGCTACAGTACATTTTAAAAAGACTAAAATCACCTCTTGCCTTCTATTTAACACTTGTATAAGGATTCACTATAGGTTAAAAATTGCAATTTACGGTGTTTGACAGCTGCAGTTAATTTATATTTGATAGGTATAGTGGAGAAGTTTAAATTGCATGCACAGATAGTATCACATATGCAATTTTATACACAAATCTATGTATTTCAAAAAAGAGTAGGCAACCATTTAATGAATAAATTCTGCTACCTTTCCTAATAGTTTTGCACCTAATGAGTGCTAGATGGTTTACATTAATCTCAATGAGGAGAGGCAGTGACAAGTGGTAATAGACCCATGGTACTGTGTTAACTGTTTATCTGCTTTCAATCACTGAATCCCCCGAATCCTGGTTTAAAAAATGCTATGACTTAAAAACAGCATCATAAAGCAGAGCGACATAACAGCTCTATTATAATTTATAATGGAGCAATTATATATTTGGAATTAAACCATAACTGGAATTTATTCAAATTGGTTTAAATAATGTATTGTTGTACCAAAAGGATCAGACCTGAACCTTATTTTTTGACAACTGAACAATGCAAGATAAATCAGAATAGGGCACGTGCTTATTCTATTTATTCTACAAACACTGTACAATGCCAACTTGGTCATGAAAATGGAAGACGAACCTATGACTATTTAAACCTTAAAATGCACCTTCTATCAAAGCATTAGACAGCACAAGTTAGTATCAACAAAAAATATGTTTGCATACAAAAAGGGAACAAAGGATAATAAGATTTTTGGCTAGACAAAGATGCTGACATGTTTTATCAACATCCGCAGAAGGAACAACATTTTACTCATCGTTGCCACAAATCCCAGCAAATACAAACACATGATCTTTTAATTCAATGTATGCATAATATAAAAAGATTTCCAATTGAGAAAGGGAACTTTACTTGAATTCAGGCATACTATAAAAAGATCTTCAAAGAAAAATGGAAACTTTTCTTAAATAACAATACCACTCAACAACTTCGCCTTTCATCGAGGAAATGCCTACAGTAAATCGGAAGTGATGCAAGGGAAGGTGGGATTCAAAATTCTGGCTTTAATGCTTGGCACAGGAAGAGGCATTCTGGGATGGCTTCATCTAATTCCCAGTATTGGTTTAGTAAGGAGGAAAGGAAAAAAAACAACCACTAGAAGGCGCATCTTAAAAGATATTTTTAGAAGGTAGAAATTAGCAGTACATTACACTTTCATCACTTTCTGTTCTAGCCTTGTCTGAATCATCATTATTTAGAAATATTTGGTTAATTACAGTACATTCAGTAAGTGATAACAAGCAAGAATAAATAAGCTATTTCACTTTTGGACAACAAACATATACATGCACATATTTCTTGAGTTGTAAATGTAAAAAAACAGAGAATATGTGACAGTCATTACAATCTTTTAACAGTTTAAAATAGAAAGTTTTCACTTGCAATGAACCAAAAAACATTTGTTTTGCCATCACTGGTGTCCAGCAGTGGGTGGTTACCCCCCCCCCCCCCCCAACTGAGCACTTTTGAGCTTACAATTAATTAAAATAGATTTTTTCCTATTTCAAAACATGTCATAATTTATGGTATACCTATTTCTGAATGTCAGAAATAATAAGGCAAACTCCTATGGGTGGTTCCATTGTCATACACTGAATTATGGGATAGCAAAATGATCACAGGGTATATATAATAAATATATAATATTTGTGATGTATAATTCTTAGACAGTGGTCATATGTATACATTTCCTCTGTAACATAAAAGACCTCACATTGCTTAGGGCAGCTGTCAGTCTGGTTGTTCTCTACAGATACTGTGTCCAAAAACAAGTGCCAAGGGAACGTCCCTGCTGTGTTCAGCATAACGAGAAAGGTTCTTGATGTGCATCTTTGATCAGGCCTCACTTTCTCAGGCATTGCCCAAAGGGATCGCTTCAGAGGCATTTCCCAGCTCAACACATGTTCAGCAATCACAGAGGAATAGGGACATTTTCCCAACTCATCAGCAAATAGGAGAAAAGCTGTCAGACATAAATCCCTTAGGTGAATCGTACAAATATTTCATTGATATTTATGACACAACAAATTAATTTTCACTTACTGTAAGTGGCTTAATGACCTACTAACCCTTGTGGAACCCTTATGTTGCTCTGCTGTCTTTTGTAAACATTTTGATAGAAAAATCTATTGGCAGATTGTTGTTATTATATCATAAACTGGTATATGATCCAAGGGCCGTATACAGCAACTTAAAAAAAGATGCAGATTCCCTATACCTTCTGTTCCTTCACCTACATGATCAGCTTCCAAAACAGCTTTTACTCCCATAATGTTAGCATACTGCTGTTTGGTGTGCACTGTGTATATGCACAGCTTAAAGCGTAACTCCACTTTTGTTGAGAAAAAAACATTCCCCCCTGGGTGATCTCTGTACATTACAAGGATTCTAACAAACTTTGTTGCAGATTCCTACCTTTTGTTATTCTGAAGAAATCATTGTTTGTTCCTCTGTGCCTCTGTGCTGAGTGGGTCAAATGGGAGTGGTTTCATAATGATCTGTCAGCTGTGGCAGCTGCAGGGCACTAATAAGGAAAGCTGCTGGGCCTGCATCCCTTTAGATGTGTTTCTATTGGGAGTATCTCACCAAAAATGACATTTTTGTTTCAGGGGAAGACTGAAATCTGACTTGTATCTTAGGCAGACTTCTGGGAAAATTGGTGAGCCAATCACACAAGCAGAAAATGATGTTTCTGGGGTGTGGTCAGTACACATTATGTGTACAGAACAGCTCCAGGTAGCCATATTGCAGTGCATTTTCAGAAAATTACAACAGCTGCAGATTGAAAAGGAAAGGTCATTTTTATTAACATTCAAATACAATATGATTTGTGTCGTAATTGTATACGCTATATTGTTTTTTCTTTATTTGTCTTTTTTTCCCACAAAAGTGGAGTTACCTTATAGTAGTTACATAGGCCCCTGTAGTTTAGGCATGCTTCAGTGGGCTTGAGGTGTCACCAGGTGGTAAACATAGGCTTTGTGCAGTAGGACAGCATTGTTGCCTGTTGCTCCTTGTATACACTTTTCTATCCCATACCATGCATTGTGATTGTTGATCTAACTAGCCCTGACTATACTGTATATCTGTGCTTTGATCATATCTATACACCTTCTAACAACAATGTTCTATTATATATATTTAAACCTAGAACAACACTCTCACATTTAATAAAAAAGCTGAAAAAATATGGAGAACTTTCAAACTTAAAGATCAACCCTGTAAAGTCTGAAATTTTAAATTTAAGTTTGGGTAAGAAGGAAGAACTAGCCTTACAGAGGGAATTCTCATTTATATGGGGGAAAACAGACCTAAAATACCTTAGGATAAAACTAACACAAACCCTAGAGAATTTATACCAAGCAAACTATATTCCATTACTTAATGAGATCAAAACCAACATTAAAAAAAATATCAACACAAACCCATATCGGAGATGGAGATCCACAGCGCAATCAAATCTCTTAAACTAAATAAGAGACCGGGCCCAGGTGGTTTTACTGCTTCTTATTGTAGACATTTCTCAGAATTTCTCATCCCAATGCTCTCCAAGGCCTACAACTCTATCCTTAAGAGTCACACCTTTAGTGCTGATTCAATAGGCGCAGCCATATCTATGATCCCCAAACCACAAACGGGCGACTCCTCCAGGGCAAATTACCGCTCAATCTCATTACATCACACAGACATTAAGCTGCTGACCAAAATTCTTTCCACACATCTCAACTCAATTATAGGCTCTCTTATACACAAAGATCAAGTAGGTTTCATCCCAAGAAGACAAGCAGGAGATAGCATACGCAGGGCTGTCCTCCTGGCTCACCACGCGCGTTCTCGCCACATCCCTACCTGTTTTATCTCCTTGGATATAAAAAAAGTGTTTGATACCTTATCATGGTCATATCTTCAATTTATATTACGTAAATAGGGCTTTGGGCCCCATTTTCTGTCCTGGATCTCCTCACTATATTCAACCCATTCAGCCTATATCCGCTATGTTGGCTTTAAATCCCAATCCTATCCTGTGTGCTGTGGCATGAGACAGGGGTGCCCGCTGTCCCCTCTCCTTTTCACGCTCGCTACAGAACCCCTTGCCCCAAAAATCTGTTCAAATCCTAATATACAAAGGCTTAGAAATTGGGGCCACCAACACAAACTATGCTTACTTGCTGATGACATTCTCCTGTTTCTCACCTCCCCCCTAACCTCCACCCCTAATCTTCTTTCCACTTTAGATCAATTTGCTAAAATTTCCGGACTAGTCATCAAAACCCACAAATCCAAAGCCCTCAACGTATCCTTACCCTCCACGCTACTTTTGAAACTGCGTTCTGGTCTCCCTTGGCTACCCACTGTATCCCCTACTTAGGTGTTGAATTTACTGCAGACCCTTTGGAACTTTTTACCACCAATTATCCCCCTATGCTAGCACATCTTACCATGCTTATGACTTCCTGGGCCTCTTTACCCTTGGCCTGGTTGGGACGCATCACCGTAATCAATATGGCCATTCTGCCTAAGATACTGTACCTATTTAGGGTTTTACCCATCCAGGTCCCATCATATTACCTATGCCAGCTACAACGTAGAGCTCACATCTATATCTGGGGAAAAACTCAGCCCAGAATACCAAGGAGGGTCTTGTACCTCTATAAACTTCAGGGTGGATTAGGATTTCATCACTTTGTGAAATATTACCAAGCAGCACAACCTGCCCAACTCACTAAGTGGCATGCCACACAAGAAACACCCCTCTGGGTAGCCCTGGAGGCAGTAAATTGCGATCCACTATCCTCAGCCAATCTTCTCTGGCTAAAACCGACTGACCGTAGGTCAATTATCAACCCCGCAATGCACCATTCCTTGCACCTCTGGGACACTCTGAAATTCAAATACAAGCTTCAATCACCCCATAATCCCCTATTGTCCTACTTGCACAACCCGTCCTTCGCCCCCCACGTGGGAATCTTCATCTTCATTTCACCGTTGGTCCGCTGCCGGACTTATCCAGGCCCACTAGCTCATTGCCTTCAACTCTCTCAAACCATTCCCGGTCATTTGCAAATCCCATGGTTTACTGAGCTCCGAAATATTTCGTTATCTCCAAATAAAACACTTCCTAACCCAATGTATTCGTACTGACCTTACTTTGCCTAGCTTGACCTCGTTTGAACATATCTGTTTACATGACCCACATGCCTGGGGACTTATCTCCCTTCTCTACTCTAGACTCCCTCAACCCTATGCCAACAAATGGGAAATGGACTTGGCCCTAAAGCTAGAACCTGAGATTGGTCTAAGATTTGGCAAACGACTAAGGCTGCCTCCCAAAACGTTGTAGCATCCAAAACCAATTACAAGGTCCTAATGAGCTGGTACTTGGTACCTGCATGAATATCAAAATACTTCCTACCCCTCAGCATGTTTTCGGGGCTGCCCTGATGCTGGTACTCACTTACACATATGGTGGACCTGCCCTATAGTGCAAACGTTCTGGAAAAGAATCTTTTAGATTCTCTTCACTTTGACAAATACCACCCTCACTCCAGACCCTTCCCTTGCTATATTAAATATGAAGCCAGCTGACCTAACCAGGCCCCAACACAAACTGCTTTTACAAATAACCACGGCAGCAAAACAAATCATTGCGAAAGCGTGGAAAACCCCACACTTACCAATACCCAAAGTGAAACATAGAATCACGAAAGCAACGATCCATGCTAAGATTGAAGCAGTAATGTTGGATAAAATTGATAAATATGAAAGATTATGGCAACCATGGGTCGAACATTTCCTTTCACCTAACTTTGACACTTCCCTTCTATTGCCCTGATACCCCCCTTCTCAATAAGCAAGAACCAATTAAGCCGGACTGGCTCACTCTCCCCAGCGACCTCCCCCCCTTCACTGTCCCCCCTACCCCCCTCTTTTCTCCTTTACTAATCTCCTTCCCCTGCTCTGTTTCCTTCCCCCTTATGAACTCACTTTATTGTTGATACTCCAGAGAATGATGGACCTTTACAGGAACTGTTATGGCTACGAATTTCCATTCCCATTACCACTCAGTAGTTCCTGTTCGGTTTCTGGCTTCACCAACTCAAACAATACTTTTTTCTGTATTGATCAGTTGTTACATGGAAGTACTAATATTTATAGGACGGCAGGAGTGCTGTTGCTCTACCCCATGCTGGCACAGCTAGATCCCTTTAAGGGGTGCCCGGGGGTGTGGCAGCACTTCCGTAGATCCATCCTCCTCTTTCGTTGAATATTGTTGATGTTCCCTAGCTTCGTTTTCATGTACCATTTATTTTTGCTCATGTAACTGTACACTTTCCCCAATACTGTATTCAATATTGCAAGTTGTAATATGCTGTTTATTATTCTCTGATGTTTTTTCTCCTTTGTATACCCTAATAAAATGTTTGAACAAGAAAAAAATATCAACACAGCCACTCTCATGGGAGGGACGGATAAATATGGTAAAAATGGCAATACTACCAAAAATCTAAATTTCAAATGTTACCAATAGCTTTACCTCAGACATATTTTAAAACATTAAAGTACAACTAAATAAGAATATTTGGACTCCACAAAAATACAGAATGTTTGATGAAAATACGCATGCATTGACTAGAAATGATTTTAAGGTATGGGATATAATTTAAAGGCAAGCAAAATGGGAATATAACTCACCACTAATTTCATTCAGGGACACAAACATTTTTTTTACCAGGAAATGGGGCATATTTTGGAGACTGGATTAAGAACACATAGTTAAAAGATATTACAAAAAAAAGGAAAGCTATGTACATATCAGGAATTAAAACAGAAAGGAGAACTGAGGTTTTGAATGAATGGAGGTATCTGAAGAGAACTTAAATCCATTTGAAAAAAGATGTAACTCACGGACATTCATTGAAAAATGGGAAAAGGAATTAGGATCACGTTTACAAGAACAACAAGTAAATAAAGTACTTAGAGCTATACATTTTTTGCGGTAAATATAAACATGATAGAAATTAATTATAAATGTCTGGCAAGATGGTACATAACACCTGTTAAAGCCCAAAAATGCCAACCACATAAATCACCACTGTGTTGAAGAGGTTGTAATCTGAAGGGCACTATGGCCTATCTATGGTGGGAATGCCCGAACATTCGTGAATATTGGCAGAATGTGCAGCAATACTTAAGGGAGATCACAGGCATGGACATTACTGATGACCTGTGGGTTTGTTTATCTCAGGGACACAAACATTTTTTTACCAGGAAATGGGGCATATTTTGGAGAGTGGATTAAGAACACATAGTTAAAAGATATTACAAAAAAAAGGAAATCTATTTACATATCAGGGATTAAAACACAAAGGAGAACTGAGGTTTTTGAATGAATGGAGGTATCTGCAGCTAAAGCACTTTGTGAGAAAACTACCGCAGCCAATTAGATCTGACGAGAACTTAAATCAGTTTGAAAAATGATGTAACTCACAGACAAACTTGAAAACTGTATATCTCAGATATATAAAATATTTACGAAGTTAGTGAGGCCTAGAATACCCCCATTCATTGAAAAATGGGAAAAGGAATTAGGATCACGTTTACAAGAACAACAAGTAAGTAAAGTACTGAGAGCTATACATTTTTTTGCGGTAAATATAAACATGATAGAAACTAATTATAAATGTCTGGCAAGATGGTACATAACACCTGTTAAAGCCCAAAAATGCCAACCACAGAAATCACCACTGTGTTGAAGAGGTTGTAATGGAAGTAATGGAAGGTGCTGCTGATTTTAAGGCCTCAAAATATGTGCGCAAATGTTTGCCAAATCAATATTTTGGCTAAAAATGCATTAAAATTATTATTTGCAGATACAAACACAGCAAATTTTACAAAATCCCTGCTAAGTTCCTTCTAAATATAAAAGCTAAACCTGTATAGTATAAATCGGACATAAGCAACAATTTCTCAAAAAATCTGGAGGTTTTCCTTTTTCACTTTCAGCATTCAGATTTTATAAAAGACCCTCCAAACCATATATTTTCTGAAAGCACATGGGTAGTAGAATAAAAATAAGGCACTACTGATTATTAAGGCACCGTAATATTTGAGCAAATGTTTATCAAACCAATATTTTTGCTAAAAATACACTAAAATCATTAAATGTACAAAATTCCTACTAAATATAAAAGTTAAAACTGTTTCCAGTTAATAAACAACAAATATTTGAACAGATATTTGTACATTTTACATTGCACCTTTTTGTGAAATGGTGAAAACTGAATGTAGGCCAAACTATAAATAAAAACAATTTACTCTAAAAATCCAAAGGTTACCATTTTTCACTTACTTTTTTTCCAGAATTTGAAAAGTCCCCTTAGGCTTGGTTCGCACTTGTGCGATACAAAAAACCCTGCGAATCCAGTGCGGGTTCCTGCATCGCACCTGAATTGCCAGCAGTTCACACTGCCGTCTGCTGATCGCAGCACAGTGTGAATTCGAACAGGAATCAAACCGCATAGTGTGAACACCCATGCGATCCAGTTCTGGTGCTGACAAAAAAAAGAGTCCTGCAAAAGTTTTGTTTGATTGCGATGCAAATTCAGCCATACAGTTTGTATGGCTGAATTTGCATTACACAGACATCACATGTGATCTGCACAGTATTGCGGTGCGAATCACATGCGATAACTGGCATCGCACCAGTGTGAACCGGCCCTCAAACTAGACATTTTCTAAAAGCACATGACCTGTAGAATAAAAAAAGTGCTACTCATTTTTTGGGTGCTGCAATTATTGCACAAATGTTCATCATATCGTTAATTTCACTAAAAATACACTATAATCATTAGAAGTGCACATAAACACAACATAACTTGCAAAATTCCTGCTAAATTACTACTAAAGCAACGTTCACATGTGGCATACTAAAGTGTATGCCTATGGAGGGCCATGTTTACCCACGCAGGGATGCACAGGTGTTACGGCAGTCCCTATTTATGTCAATTGGGATGCAACAGCTGCACAGGCATAGCTACTGTTCCCAATCTGACATCCATGTGGGTGTAGGTGCACGACCCTGAACGCAGACAGTGTGAGCTCAGGGGCATGCACGCAGACCTATATGGATGTAAAATTGGGAGCAAAGGCTCTGTTCGTGTAGTTGCTACATTCCAAATGTCATCAATGGGACTGCCTGCACAGAGATGTACGGAACACCTGTGACTCCCTGTAAAAGTACGCTGTTTATGCCTGGTGTGAACAAGGCCTTAGGCCCCTTTCACACAAGCAGACCAATCGGGTCTGCCTGTCTGTTTTTAAAGAAGGTCCAATTGGACCACCCATTGTTTTCTATGGAGAGGCTGATGTAAATAGACATGTGTCCGTTTACACCCGTCTGCATCTGATTCGATCCACTAAAAACAGACAAATGAGTATCCCATTCCCCCTTTGTCTAGCAGATCGGATAGAAATGGACAGACGACCACCCCATAGAGAACAGTGGGCTGCATCCGTGTCCATTTTGCATCAGTGGAGCGGACGTGGACCTGTCATTTACCTGCTCAGCAAGGATCAGCAGAGAGATCCCCTGCTGAGCAGGCGGATTCTTCTTGACAGAGTACACTTACTGTTTTTTTTTGTTTTTTTACTTCGTTTTTTTTTTTTTACCTTTAATTTTATTTTTACAATTATATACAGTATACAGTATCTCACACACACACTTTTGGAAATATTTTATTATATCTTTTCATGTGACAACACTGAAGAAATGACACTCTGCTACAATTTAAAGTAGTGAGTGTACAGCTTGTATAACAGTGTAAATTTGCTGTCCCCTCAAAATAACAACACGCAGCCATTAATGTCTAAACCGCTGGCAACAAAAGTGAGCACACCCCTAAGTGAAAATGTCTAAATTGTGCCCAATTAGCCATTTTTCCTCCTCTGTGTCATGTGACTCCTTAGTGTTACAAGGTCTCAGGTGTGAATGGGGAGCAGGTGTGTTTAATTTGGTATTATCACTCTCACTCTCTCATACTGGATCTGAAAAAAAGAATTGTTGCTCTACATTAAGATGGTCTAGGCTATAGGAAGATTGCCGGGACCCTGAAACTCAGCTGCAGCACGGTGGCCAAGACCGTACAGGTTTAAAAGTAGATTCCACTCAGAACAGGCCTCCCCATGGTCGACCAAAGAAGTTGAGTGCACGTCCTCAGCATCATATCCAGAGGTTGTCTTTGGGAAATGGATGTATGAGTGCTGCCAGCATTGCTGCAAAGGTTGAAGGGGTGGGGGGGTCAGCCTGTCAGTGATCAGACCATACGCCGCACACTGCATCAAATTAGCCTGCATGGCTGTCATCCCAAAAGGAAGCTCTTTCAAAGATGATGCACAAGAAAGCCCACAAACAGTTTGCTGAAGACAAGCAGACTAAGGACATGGATTAGTGGAACCATGTCCTGTGGTCTGATGAGGCCAAGATAAACTTATTTGGTTCAGATGGTGTCAAGCATGCGTGGCGGCAACCAGGTGAGGAGTACAAAGACAAGTGTGTCCTGCCTACAGTCAAGCATGGTGGTGGGAGTGTCATGGTTTGGGGCTGCATAAGTGCTGCCAGAACTGGGGAGCTACAGTTCATTGAGGGAACCATGAATGCCAACATGTACTGTGACATACTGAAGCAGAGCATGATTTCCTCCCTTCGGAGACTGGGCAGCAGGGCAATATTCTAACATGATAACGACACCAAACACACCTGCAAGACGACCACTGTCTTGCTAAAGAAGCTGAGGGTAAAGGTGATGGACTGGCCAAGCATGTCTCCAGACCTAAACTCTGTTGAGTATATGTGGGGCATCCTCAAACAGAAGGTGGAGGAGCGCAAGGTCTCTAACATCCACCAGCCCTGTGATGTCGTCATGGAGGAGTGGAAGAGGACTCCAGTGACAATCTGTGAATCTCTGGTGAACTCCATGCCCAAGAGGGTTAAGGCAGTGCTGGAAAATAATGGTGGCCACACAAAATATTGACACTTTGGGCCCAATTTGAAAATTTTCACTTAGGTGTGTACTAACTTTTTTTGCCAGCGGTTTAGACATCATTGGCTGTGTGTTGGGTTATTTTGGGAGGACAGCAAATGTACACTGTTATACAAGCTGTATACTCACTACTTTACATTGTAGCAAAGTGTAATTTCTTCAGTGTTGTCACATGAAAAGATATAATAAAATATTTACAAAAATGTGAGGGGTGTATTCACTTTCGTGAGATACTGTATATATATCTGTATATCTATATGTATATATATTTTTTTTTTTTTTTAGGGGCAGGGGTCTTTGGTGAGATATCAGATCTAAACAGACCCCCATATCTCTTTTTTTTTAGACAGAATAAGAAAGTCCCGTTCTCTGCAGCACTTTACATGAATGAATAATGAGTCTGTATAGAGACTCATTTTCCATTGAAAAACTAACAGCCTGACACATAGTAAACACTCACCATTTACTATGATCAGCTGTCAGTAGACATAGGAGCCATCAGTACCAATGGCTGCCCCTCAGTCCAGTGTACTACTGTTTGCCAAGCCCCAGCTTTACCCACACCATGCCCCCCCCCCCCGCTCAGTCTGACAGCTCCCCGGAGCGCTGGTCAGCAGCTACAGGCAGCGGAAGGGAAAGGGGTACAGAGGGGGATCGGCCTGGCAGGGGGGACATGCTGAGATGCAGAGACATGCTGAGATCCCCGCTAAGCCCCTGCAGCACCAGAAGATGGCGGAAGTGGCAGAGGAGGGATGCCGGTTTTGAGAGGTAGCTGCAGGGATCGGGTTTGTGGGGGGGGGGATTCAGTGCTGGGGGTGAAGAAGTGGGATCAAGGGGATAGGAAAGGAGAGTGGGGGGAGTAGTTATAGGTGTAAGAGAGCGGACAGGAGGTGGAGAGGCTGGGGACAGGGAAGTGGCAGCATGGGGAGAGGGGGGGCAGTCACATTTTAGGTTAATAACTCTGATTAGCGGACTTTAATCCGCTGAGCAGAGTTATAGAATTGTTTAGCAGAGTCTGCTGAACAATTCTGTTATAAGTTCATGGTTGCAGTATTTCCTTTAAGCCTAGTACACACAATGAGATTATCAGACAAATGATCATCCTTTTTAGTTTGCACGCTAAGGCTCCATATCGAAAACAAATAGGTGACTAAAGAATGAAAATTCTCGTAAAACAGAATAAAAATTCAGATGTAATGTATTTGTATTGTATTTTTGGTTTGAAAACTGTACTGATTAAATGAAAATGGAACTATCTGGTATTATATGAGAAAAATGGCCATGTTTGTCCCTTCGGAAAAGTTTGGACAAAAGCTATGTACTAACGATCAGCTTATCGCTTATTACGATCGAGCCGAAAGCAGTATTTTTTGTATGATATTCTGACTGTGTAATATTCGGATTGTGTGTACGGGGCTTTACACGGTACATAATTTATCGAAGGATCTAGTTACACCATGGTGGGCAGCGTGGAGACTATCAAATGACATGCGCAATCTGAAATAATGTTTGCAGTGTTTTTATGCCGCGTATCAGGAAATCCATTAGCAGTTATTTTTTACAACACTCATAGAGGGGTGAGAATCCTTAAACTCCAAAAAAATAGCCTATTAGGTGAGAAAGAATATCTATTAAAGCATTTACTTACACTGAATCACAAACAAAATTAAAAGTTAAAAAAATATGTAACTTTAGGGCATATTTTTATGCCAAGGTTTTAGATACAATTTAATGGCATAGTGTATGACCTTTGAAGATAAGGAGAGCACAAGCATTGCGGGTATGTTTTGACGGGATTTGTACTATTACTAATTGTATAGTAAAGTATGCTTACTTACTATGGAAGTAAAACTCACCATAAAAATGTACTTTATCTACACTGTCCTTCAAAAATTATTCAATTTATCAGCCAATGTTATTGGTTTAATAATCTAATGTAGCTGCCACTTAGGAAAGCATTTTTTTTGTTTTGTTTTTTTGTTATATAGCTAAACTCCAGCCAAACAGCTAAATACATAAATTAAATACATATATGGGAGCTGTTTTCACCTGCCAAAGGATTTGTATTTCTGTTTACCTAGGCTGGAGATTTAAGCTGGTCATACATAATACAATTTCCTTATTCAATTTCCTTTATATTTACCTTCAACTATGTAGTGCAACGATCTCTGAAGACGTCACAGGAAGTGACGAAACGCCTTAGATGGAACGCACAGCGTAACGGCTTCACGTTAGGGCACGTCTAGGTGAAGCGCAAACCGGAACCTCCACTTGCCACTCTGCAGAGAGGACGTGCAGCCTATATGTTTGACTGCTTGGCATTTGCTTTTAAATGCTTTTATGCTACTTTTACCCATGGATTGGGAATAAATACTTTTTCTACAATACTACCATATCTGGAGCATTTCCTTTTTCCTATATACTTTGGCCCATACCCTGCGTAAGGTGACAGGAGAGGAGGAGAGGAGGAATCCTGTACCATCCCACCACCCAACCGGAGAGCCAAGGGGGAACCCATCCTGGCCCAGGGTGCCAATAAAGCATAAGTGGTCCTAATGCTATAAGGCATATAGGACCCACTGTATCTGGTAAGTCATTCAATTTACCCACACTACGGTGGAAAGATCGTTGTCACAAAGGATATTGGAAGTCAAAATTGACCACCTGCACCTTGAGCTTACTGGTTAAGCACACTTGCACAAAGGACTTATATTATTTGAACTGTCTGGTCACTACAGTCACTGTATTTGGACTTGATTTATATATTTATTTTTATTATATATTTTTTTATGGACCACGCGCACTTAACCTTCCTAGCGGTATTCCCGAGTGTGACTCGGGGTAAGATTTTAGTGCCAAAAGCGGTAACCCCGAGTCACACTCGGGGTAGCGCTAAGAAGATCGCTGGATGCTGGAGGAGGTTTTACTTACCTTTTCTCCGGGATCCAGCGAAGACTGCGAGCGGTATGCGGCGGCGGAGCTCTCTCCCGATCGTCTGCGAGCCCCGGCTTCCGTCTCCGGCGACGTGACGTCCGCCGGGGGGTGGAACCGGCGGCAAATTCGAATGTAAAATGCACCAAACACACTGATACCGTTCAAAATAAAATAAAATCACATTACATTACCCCCCAGTGCCCTTTCCTGCAGTTTTACTGTACTTTTTATGTAAATATATGTATATATATATACATATATATACAGTATATATATATATACATATATATATACATATATATATATATATACACACACACACACACATATTATATATATATATATATATATATATATATATATATATATATATATGTGTATATATATATATATATATATATATATATATATATATATATATGTATATATATATATATATATATATATATATATATATATATATATATATATATATATATATATATATATATATATATATATACACGTATATATATATATACACGTAATTCTTGTGAATGAGCAGCCCAAACCAACTGTATACATTATATATATATATACGTATATATATATATATATATATATATATATATATAATATATATATAATATATGTATACATAATATATGTATACATACATATATATATATATATATATAATATGTATAATAAATGTATACAGTTGGTTTGGGCTGCTCATTCACAAGAATTACATGCTTTCAGCACCTAAAATAATGGTACCGCTTTCAGCACCTAAAATCCAAAAGAATCATACCGCCAGGGAGGTTAATAGCTCTCACCACAGTTATATATAATTTTATTTGAGCATTAATTTATGAATTCGCAATCTGAACTGCTATTTATATTCAGTGCATTTATTCAGTTAATTTATGTATTCACTTGCAGTTTTTGTATTTCACATGCACTTTGCACTTTATTATTGGCTATTCACTTAGAGTGTTTTTATTACATGGGGATTGTTTATTTATCTATTTTTAGTCTATATTGTATTTATTAATTTATATACACATTTGTAGTGCACATTTTACACCACTTGCATTATACTATTTATTGATACCCACCATATAGGCAGCGCCAATTACCCATCCCCTATATTTATATTGTACTGCTATATATTGGTTCAGTCAGGTATTTATTGCACTTAAATACTTTGTTATGCTCAAGAGTTTGATTACTTCTGGGCAATATTTCACATAGTACATTTACCACTAGAGGCACATCCAGCAAGCGCTGTAGGTAGTCTTACTATTAAGATTATTACGGCCACAGTACAAGGACCTGCCTGATTGCATACAAACTGAAAATGTTTAGGTTTGACCTCATAATATATGGTTTTGGTAAATCTAAAGGAAAGTTGTACAAGAAAATTTGTATAATGTATGGGCAGTCTAATACAACTCTGGCCTAAATCACAGATCTGGCTGGTAAGGCAGAAAATCTGATTTTTTTTCTGTTGCAGTTATCTAACACTAATAGCTCCCTCCCCTAGCCTGTGACTGAAGGTGAAGCATCAGGCTGATTAGCGCATCTCTGTTCTCCTTTCGTATCAGCATGTCCCTTGTTAGCACATAAGCACTGCGGTACAGCTAGCTGGCTCCTTGTGCTGTTTCTCCCTCTCCCAGTCTGAGCTTTACTGCACAAGAACTGCATGAGGCTAATACCAAGCCATATAAAAGTACTTACACTGCTTGCGTTTAATAAAATACATTCAATTATGCATTACTAAATTGCTTTTATATCTGACCAAAGTTCAGCACTGAATTTTAACTATGTTGCCATGATATTAGCTAACTTCAAAATAAAGTATTCAGGTTTTATATATGAAATTTTAATCCTTTTATTTTTAATACAATTTTATAGATATGCGATTATGTGCACTCCAGCTTATTTAATGCTACACTATGTACTTTTTGAAACCAATAAAATCTCTGGCATCTGTGGTTATAAGTATCTAATTTAAAACTGCATTATAGTGGTTAAAAACTCTTGCATATACCCATTGACGTGCCTCAGGATTTACACAGAGATGAAAAAAATCATCCTACATAAGTTGTACCTGTTTATCTACAGTCTTCCAAAAAAAAAAAAAAAACATTTTGCACATCATCTTTCAGCAGCAGAGAGCAGGTGGTGGGGGTCTGATGTCACACACACTGCAGAGCTAGAGCACAGAGCTCCTTGAAATATGATCACTGATTGAAGAGAAGGGACAAAACCTCCTCTAACAGGCTCATAGAAAAAAACATAGAGCTGAGTCATCTGATGTGTCCTGAAGGGGGGGGGGGCATCATCTGAGACACTGAGGTGTTGGCTCAGAGTTCTATCAGTGACTAATGCAAAGAACAGAGAGAGTAGAGATCAGAGAAAAACCACACTTAGTGCTTTGTATTCAGGCTAGTAAACACTATGAAGGGATGTACTTTGTCCGCTTTTCATGTCTGAGGCTTACAAATACTTTAATGTTATAATAAGGATGGGGAAATGAAAGTGGATTTGCACTAGCTTTGTGTGTTTGTGGTTTGATTATTGTAAGAGCAGGATGCAGGAAACTGATGTTATATTCTACCTTAAAACGTTTCCATACTATCACTAAATTGGCAAAAAAGAAAACACGTAAGAACACGATAATTACTGTATAACATTGCTACATAGATTTACAAATGTGACCAAAAGTTGAATATTTTATATTCGAGCTGCTCCTCTATACCATGACTATTTTTCTAATCTATTTATATTTTGGAACATTATTGGTATTATTATCATAATAATACAAATGCTGGTTTTAAATCTACCCATCACCAAGATAAATTCTTGAAATACTGGAAACAAACCAAAAAATGCATTGTTAGAATGTAACCTGGAACAAACTGATACATTTTGAAACAAGAGGTATAGACGAAACGCGTCGGATCTACTGCTAATGCCGTCTTTTATCTACTTGTACAAGCTCCATACCATCAAATCTGTGTAAGCGTGTTTCTTCTTTTTTACTATTAAATGTTTTAAAAAGATACACACTATGTGAGCATTTTATTTTTTGAGCGTCCAGAAGAGGATTTCTTGCTGCTCTTACTGCTAGTGGCTATAATATGCCATATTAGTGGATGACGTTGAAGGATTGAGCCATTGATCTTTGGATGTATTACTAGTATAAATCCCATCTATTTCTTAGAAGCCCGAATGACCCAAAAGGTGTATACTTTATTGGGTCCACTACAGCTGGTAAGCCTTCAATACAGTTGTTCTGTTGGTGGTGGTCAAGCACCTGAATTCACAATAGAAGACTTATCAGCACCTTTGCACATCTATGTGTGGAATTTGTGGACTTTATGCTATGATGAGCATTTCACATTAACAGCATCAGCCACCTTATCACTTATGCACTTTTATATATTTTTTATATATATGTTTTTATGATTTTGTGGTCCATATCTAATTTTGTACTTTATTGTTTAGTGCTGCAGTAATTTTGTGGTTCTTGTGCAATTTTGCACTTTATGTATTATAGTATTTAGATACTTTCTAAGTTGCACATTAAAGCAATGTAATTATGTGATTTTGCACATAGTTTATGCACTTTATTTTTTGGTTAGCATATATGTATATGCATTAGCACCGTTGCACTTTATAACATAATCTAACAGCGCTGCAAATTTTTGCTTTTCCAAACAAGAGGTATAATGGTCTAGTGTGGATAGCTAATTTATTAAAAATACACAGTAATATTATATCTGATCTAATTACTTATAGCACATAACTAAAGAATGATACTCTGTTATTTGTGGGAACTGAACTGGACTTCTACATTTTTAAAAATTCTGATTTACCAAATAAGTTGGGAATCTTCACACAATAAAATGTGTAAATACAGTATTTATAATTATCCAATTATGTACAGGTGAAATAAGTGAACAGAAATTTGGATAATTGAGGCAAATGTTTACACAATTTACTGAGGCTGATTTTTAGAATGTGCATACATTTTAAGATTAACTTTAATTATCCAATTATGTGAAACGAAAATCACTGTTTACTAATCTCATCTGAAAATGACTGGATAATTGACGTGAATAACACATTTTATTTTGTGAACATTCTCAAATCCTTTATTAAATCAGCCTTCATTGCATGGGGATTCTCATCTCTTTCAGTAATCTATTTTAAGAATTTTATTTTACAGTTCTGTTCCCTATGAGACAAGGTATATGTAATATATTGTCCCATGTTTCTAACTCCCCCCTAATCCTAGTTACATAGTAGTAGTTATGAGGTCCAACCGCCCCCTCCACTCCTGCCCCTGCTGATCTAACAAATGCTATGAGGGAGGACAGCTAATTTATAGCTGAAGCTTGTCCTTGCTGTGAGCACTTTCCCTAGTCAAGAAACTGTGAGTAGAATGCAGAAGATGGTGGTATGTGCAAGCCTTTGCATTCCTCTTTCCATTGATTACCTTAGTTACATAGTTTGTGAGGTCGAAAAAAGACGCCAGTCCATCCAGTTCAACCTATGATGTGTGTGTGTTTGCTGCTAACCGTACATTGTATAGCCCTGTATGTTGTGGTCTTTAAGCTGCCCATCTAATAGTTTTTTGAAACTATCGATGCTCCCTGCTGATACGACTGCTTGTGGAAGATAATTCCACATCCTTACTGCTCTGATAGTGAAGAACCCCTTACGTATTTTAAGGTTAAACCGTTTTTCCTCAATTTTTAGTGAGAGGCCACGTGTCTTATTGTATTCCCTTTCTCTGAAAAGTTTGTTCCTTATGCTAGGGTCGCCAGTACAGTATTTGTACATTGATATCATATCCCCCCTCAATCGTCTCTTCTCCATAGAAAATAAGTTCAGTGCTTGTAGTCTTTCCTCGTAACCGATGCCCTCCATTCCCCTAATTATTTTTGTTGCCCTTCTCTGAACTCTCTCCAGTTCCAGCACATCCTTCCTGAGGACCGGTGCCCCGAACTGGACAGCATACTCCAGATGTGGCCGGACCAGAGTCTTGTAGAGTGGGAGAATAATCTCGTTATTGGGAAAGTGCTCACAGCCAGGACAAGCTGCATCCATGAGTAAAGGGGGGTGGGTTGACGTTTATAACTAGGGTTAGAAAGTGCTTAGAACAAAGGACAAAGTATTGCATGTACTTTGTCCCATAGGGGACAGAACTGTAAAAAAAATTATAATAATAGATGTTCAATAGTTGATTAGCTCGAATGAATATGGCGGTATTACTACCTTTGTACATATGTATATATATGTAACAATTCAAAGGTCTGTTTATCAATGTAACAATATAACAAAACACATTTTAAAACCCTCTGGTTTTATTCCTCTGAAAACGTTTCTGTAATATGTTTTATTCATATAGTATTCTCCTTGTTAAAATGTAAAAGAGAAGTATGGCAAAAAAAACATTTTCAGAATTATGCTTACCTAGGTGGGTGCAGCATCGGTCCAATGCTGCATCTGTCCTCCACGGACTCTAAGATCGCTCAGTTCTCAGGGCTCCCTGAGCAGAGAGCTGATGACTGTCAGTCACTGCTCTTGTCTCTGCTCCCCTCTACACTCACTGGAGCGCTGGGGCTGTGGAGAGGGCATGAGTAGATGTCTGAGGCTATCAGCGCCTTGCTGAGAGGCTGAGCCAAGTGCCAGTCCAGGGGAAGAGTATATTGGGTACACATCGCTCAAAAGGCAGCCTGCGAGATCCCAAGCTGTCACAGCAAACCTGGGTGCCAGCTTGGTTCACAGCCAACTGGGTACATTGAAGAAAGAGAAATGTGCAGCACATCCAAAGATAAAAGTGTTCCTTTATTCGATATCCATTCAAAAGTAACATGAAGACATGCACATAGCCCACAACCAATCAGTAGATGCGTTTCACACTGCTGTGCATGTGGGCGGATCCTGACTTCATTGTAGCAATCTTGTCTAAGCCTGGACTGGCTCTATGATGTCAGCCACTGTCTGCTGAAAACTGGTTACAGGAGTGCAGAACAAACTGCTCCACAGGAGATCCACAGGAGACATACAGCCAAACAAGCTTTGGCTGTACTTCTCTGTTAACATAGAATTTTAATTTAAATTGAAAAACCTTACCACATATTCATCTCAATTAATTAAAGGAAGCATCAAACATTTGAGGGGCGTTTTTTAATTTTCTATTTTTTTTTTTAAATATCTGGTGACGCTTTCAGTGCCTATAACTTCCTTCAGCATGATAATAATGCTGTTTCCCCACATTGAAATCACTGCAGCAATATCACCCTGTTGAATACCTTACCTTGAATACCTTGCTATCCTGCAAGTAACAAAGAAGAATTTTCAGTGTTGTCACCACTAGAAACCTTTTTTTCTAATTCTAGTTAGCACTGGCCAAGCTATTCCCTCCACAGGTGTTATGAATGATAGCATAGCACTGCCTACATCTCCTGGGAGCACACCAGAAGAAGTGACTCAGGGAACCTGCCTTCATCCCTCCTCCTGACTTTGATGATGAGTGCTGTTGCCCCCTTGATGATGTCACTGGGGATTTAAAAAAAAGATTTCCAGTGTCCCTGGACAAGATAAGTTAAAAAAAATAATAGAATTGAAGGCATCAAAAGGAGCAGGGAAGGGGAAATGGAAAAAAACAAAAGTAAAAAAAAAAGCCTATGGATGGACTTTTTGTGAAATACAAAATGAGAAGGATTACCTGGTGATAATTGCTAGGTGTGGAGGGCTCATGCAGGCTCCCATGAAGAGTACCACATTCTCATGCCGTGTCTGTCGGTAAGCCATCACTTCCCGCTTAAATGCTTTTAGCTGGTCCTCATTATCCCGTTCAATGTCAATAAGTCTAATTGCTACCTCTCCATGCCAGCGTCCATGGTACACTAACCCAAAGCGTCCTTTGCCAATCATCTCTCCAATTTCCAGCTGTTCAAATGGGATGTCCCATTCTTGTAAGAATATGCTGGTTTGACTGGCTTTACGGGGGAAGTTCCTGGCTGATAGCAGCAAGTGGTTCATCTCCTCAAAGTCATCTTCAGACTCGTCTGCTTTCTCATTGCTTTCTTCATTCTGAGATGGTCAAAGATAGAATGATACACTTAGATAAGGGTTGGTAATTTATTGCAATATCTTCACTTTGGTTGAGAGAGAGATTACCAAATATTATTTAAATATAGTACTCTTTAGAAGTTATCAGGTAGGACAGAAATGAAAACTTTACTACACCTTACAATTCAAACGCTGATACAGTTTTGGGTACTCTATCAGTTATTGAATTGAAAGGTGAAATTGGTATTAAAAATGTTTTAGGGCTTGATTTCTTAAATGCCAATACCAACTTAATTCATTTTCATTACTAAACTGTTTACAAGATAAACATCATTTTAGATAACTATTGGCAGAAATATACTGACCATTGTTTCCCTTTGTCCCTTCTTATAGCCTGTCCACCACAAGAAAAGATACAGTGAATGATTACTAGATAAACTAGGGGAATTCAATAGAGGCCTAACAACACTTTTCTGTCAGTAAGGCCCTTCACAATGGCCTGTGCCAGATTAAAAAATCCCTGCTGTCTGTTTCAGTAGCTTTATCAACATAATCAACAGATTCAAGTAGCTCTTAATACTGACACTTTTACAAAGTTATACTACTACTGCACCAAATTAACCACCTTCATTTTGTAGATAAAGAAATTGGGGGTAATTAAGACTATAAGCTGGTGTACAGAGACAGGCAGAATGCCTATCTCTGTACGCTGTGTAGTGGCATATTTGCCGCCACTACCCCCTCCTCCCCTGTTACTGGCTGCTAGGGGGATTACTGGCTTCACAGCCTAAAGCCTCCTTGCAACCACTGATAATACCAGTGGGCAGATCCTTGTGGGGAAGTTGGACAATAGTTAGCCATTAGGCCCACTCTTTCCTTGTGATTGACAGCAGGCAGTGGGTGTATTTTATAGCCAATATCAGGCTGTCTATTGGCTATGGATCTGTCCACTGTCTGCTGTCAATCACAGGGGGAGCAGACCTAATGGATAATTAGTGTCTCAGCTTCCCCATCATGCTCCACCTACCCACCCACAAATCTCCTTGGCAGTGTGGTGTCTGTGTGACAGTTGCCACAGTGAGGAAGGAGCTCAGCTAGAATGGGGACAAAGTGTTTCCACATGCAGTGCTTGCCACTAATTCACATACCGGTTTACAACAGGTGCATGAATATATCACCACACCGACATATGCCATGCAGAGCAACAATGGAATTATAAAGAGTGTCATAGACACTGTTTATGAATTTCCTACATTGTCTTTTGTGCATTTTGAGAACTCAGAACAAGGGTATTGTGAAAGCATTGCTTCAAACAGATTTATACCCAAAATATGTACTTATTAAAACACCTACTGTATACAGTGAGAACAGAACTAAATGGAAAACTGGGGACCTGTTTATCATTGTTTTCACTTCATATTAACACAACTTTCACCCAGTATTAACCAATTTTTCGAATTGAACCTTAAGTGGAGCATCTGTTAAGTCTTAGGTGAAATTTATATGATTCATGGGTGAAAACATTGATCAACAGACCTTTAATATTTAGTATTGGTATAGGAGCAGACCTTTAATAATTAGTATTATGGTATATGAGCTTCTATACCATAATCACTATGGTATAGGAGCTCATATTTACTAATTTATAAAATTATAGTCATGTGCAAAAGGTCAATACTGTCATCTACAACAAGTTTATTTTCATTTGACAGGGATACGTATAATAGCTACTCCATTTTGATAATAATACCTAAATGACTTCTAATTAAGCAGATGCAATACTGTAAGTAATGATGTTCCCATATTTACTAAACAGTACGTTTTGCTACGAATTGTCAGCAATCAGGAAAATAATGGAACATTTTGTTGTTCTCCACCTAATTAAATAGCTTGATTATCTTACCTCAGATGTTGGTTCCACTTCAATTTGAAGTAATGGATTTCCTTCATTACTGGAATAAATAATAAAACATTCAGTTATAATTACTGATATTTGTATGATCTCATAAAATTTGGGAAATTCAAATAAGAGAAACTTAGATAGCCTACTGTCACATAGTAGAGGCTAAAGCATTAACAGCTCTTGTTCAGTAAATGGGAAATTGTGTATTTAAAGTGAAACTTCAGGCTAACCGCTACAGACACAGGAGTAGCTCATACATTATGTCAGGGCCTATAGCTATTCAGAAATCCAACTGCTCTGCTCCAGCTCTCAAGGATTAGCTAAGATAATGCAGAGGTTTTTTTAAGCATCTAGGAGATCAACTGTGTAGACTGTGTCAGAATAGTGGAAAACACACCCCTGAGACCACCTCAGGAAGCCTTTAAGTCTGCCTTAAAGCTGCACATGGTGTTATAGAAGAGTATGATGTAGTCCTTTATTACTCATTCTGAGAAATAATTAAAAGTAACCAAAACAACACCTAAAAAAGGTCCTTTAATTCCAATACAATAAAACATTTTTGCAAGCAGACTGGTTGGTTAAAAGGTAGGTCACACAGCAACCTTTACCATACCAAGCCACATGGCTTTCAACAGGTGGGAGAGAGGGTACCTTGCAGAGCCTACCCCACTTGCAGGGCACCTTGTCCCAATGTTGCAAGCAGCAAGTGCCACCTGGAAACCGATACGATAAACAAACTTATTTGTTACCAGCACACCAAGAATCATTGAAATAATGTCCAAGCATTTATTCAGTAATTACATTACTGGGGTAAAGTGCAATGTTTCGGGGCTACACAGGACTCATTTGTCAGGCATGTTATAAGAGCATGATACAGTGCAAAGAACATTTAAAGTGGAATCCCTCAGTATTGGAGGCCACCCCTGACCTCTTACATGATATGACATCATAAAACTAGCCAAAACAGTCAAATAATGACCCTGTCATATAATACATCCCATATGTGAATGTAATGTCAATAGAAAGGTCCTGGGCCCAGTACATTGAGCAGATGATGCATGGCCAAATAATTATCCTACTTTAGAGTTCTGGATCATGACACAGGGCGGCCGAACCACTGACGCCATGGAAACCCATGATGGCAAGGCACCTGCGCACCATTTGTCAAAACAACAAGTGAGACTTCTGCAAGTTAAATAGGAAGAGCCTGTCGGGGAATGGTCAAAAAAGAGAGAAATTGATAGACCACACCAAGTAACGTGTAATGTGTAGGCAGACAAAAAAACAGTAGGAACAGAACAGCAAAACTGAACAAAAAGAGAGAACCCAGGACATTAATAAAGTTGGGAGATATGGAGAAGGGAAAGAGAGTGGGTTGCAAGAGTGAGAAGGGTAAAAAGCAAGATTAAGATGAAGGCAAGATGAAGAACACTAGTGAGGTAGAGGAAAAAAGGAATAATGAATCAAAATAAATATAAAACATGGGGAAAAATGAAGGGTATGGGGGGTTGGTAGGAAGGGGAAAAGAAGAGAAGAACTGAAGAAGAGTATAGAGGAATGGGAATAAAAGAAAAATGGTTAGATAAAAAGGGGGAAAGATGGTAATTGAAAAGAGGGATGGGGGAGAGATGGGGGAAAAAAAGTAATGGGGAGGGGAAAAAAGGAGGAAAGGGGAAGAGAGGTATTAAGGATATGTGTCCAATATTGACTACCATACTGGGAAGAGTTGTGGTCAAAATCAATAAAAAGGAGAGTCACCAACAGTGTAAATCCAGAAGGCCTCACAATCTGAAAGGATACAATACTGGCCTCCACCTCTCATGAGTTGTTTGCAAAATGCCCCTGAGTTTATGGACCTGATGTTTATTTGTGACAAAAGGTACTGCTACTGGTTTATTCAGGTTGATTTTTTTGCCCTTCTCTGTTTTTGCCAGGGCACCCCTTCTGTGATGCTTCTGTGACATTGAAAGTGCCATTTAGATAGACCAGTACTCTTACCCACATATGTCAATGTGCGTAGGCATCTGTAGCACCCTCTTCTTTATGAAATTTTATAGGATATCTTTGCATTTTTTTTGTCTGGGAACAGGCTGTACCAAAAAGTCTCGAAAGGTTCTATTTCATCTATGCGCCAGTAAGAGTGAAACCTTAAGACTGGGCATTGAGGAACTGTCTGTTCAAAGTATGTAAGGTTGTTGTGTAAATATAGAGGAAAAAAAGAAGACCAACTCAGTACAATAAAATCAATATTCTCTATCTTAATACCCCCAAACAAAACAAAATAAATAAATGCTACACTGCTGTAGATCTTCCACCCTCAAAAATAATACACGTAAGGTTTAGTAATATCCAAGCTGAAAAGCAGCAACGTGAGATAAACTCCTGTGACAGCCCGGTCACTCATTGACATCAGAAAGGCAGCAGGACTAGACGGGATGTCAGGCTATATACTGAGGATTGTGTAATTGAGCTGGGGCGAAGCTGACCAGAGGACTTTTGACAGCTCTGGATATAAAGTGATGCCTGCCTTCCTTTATTCAAAGAAGGCTAGGCAGTCTAGTGATTGGCTTTCCATTTGTCAGAGGAGGTTATAAACACTGAATGGAGCACTGGTGGAAAGATAATTGTTTGGAATAAGAAAATATTGACTGTAATTATTTAGCCTGCAGTTTTTCTGCCTGTGTATTCTTCCCTTCTTGCTGCTGTGCTTCTCCTAGTCCTCTAATTCATTTTATGTGTTGTTGGCTTCTGTGCTCACCTATGGGCGTCACCTGCTATTCTCTGGGTTTATATTTCCTTTCCCTTCCATCACTTCCTGACCAGCCTCCCAGTTTGCTTCCTATATATACAGTACAATACAGTACATGTGCTCAGTCCAGCCCGTGTTGCCTGGGCAACTTCACAGTTCTCTGATCTCGCATATGGTTACTACTACTTTGTGTATCCTGTCTGACTACCTGTGTACCGATTACGGCTTCATCCACTGTCTGTGCTTACTTGACGCCCACCCTGACCTCAGAGTGTTTCCTTGTTTTTTACTTCAGTCTCCTGCTGCCATACTCTGCACATGCTAAGTGGTCTCCGTGTTCTCAGCTGGGCCTACCTGGGGGCCACGACCTAGTTCCAGCTTGCTACAAGTCTATCCTCCCCATCAGGGGCCCTGGTGAAGAAGCAGGCTGGGGTTTAGACTCTGTGCCCTGGGGAACCCTGAGTTGGTGAACTACAAGGGCTTACAACCGAAATGCACTACTATCCACTATAATATATGACTTTCTTGGCACCACTCCTGGTGTCTGTCTCCCACACAGCTGCTGGATGGTTTACAGTATACTATGATCATTTCCCATGAAGAGAACCCTGAATCGGAATCTGGAAGCCCACTTTACCAAGGGGGCCCCCAGATCTTGCCCCCCCCCATGTGAATGGGTATCGGATCCCAACCCATTCACCAAAAAAGTGTAAAAAAAAAAAAAAAATAAACACAAAAGACAGTTTTTGACAAGTCCTTTATTCAAAAATAAAAATAGAAAAATAGTGTCCCTCTCTGTAAATCCATCATCAATCACGACGCCCGCCGCACCCTAAAAATAGGAAAAAATTGAAAGACGCTTCCGCCTCTTCTGAGAAGTTCCCACCGTATGATGCTCTTGAGCTTCGACAGCTCTTTTATAGGCAAGGGGCGGGGCCACTAGGTTATGTCACTGTCCCTTCTGATGTCACGTGACATCATGTGATGTCAAAAGAGGGCGGTGTCCCCTGGTGACGTAATTTGGTGGCCCCGCCCCTTGTCTATAAAAGGGCTAACAAAGCTCAAGAGCGTCATTCCGCGGGTATGCCTCAGAAGAAATGGAAGTGTCTTTCAATGTTTTTCTATTCTACAGGTGCAGTGGGCGTCATGATTGAAGATGAATTTACATTGAGGGACACTATTTTTTTATTTTTATTTTTATTTTTAAATAAAGGACTTGTTAAAAACTGTCTTTTGTGTTTATTCTTTTTGTACACTTTTTTGGTGAATAGGTAGGGGTACGATGTATCCGATACCCATTCACATGGGGGGGCGGATCTGGGGGGCCCCCTTGTTAAAGGGGTCTTCCAGATTCCGATAAGCCCTCCACCCGCAGACCCTCACATTCACAGCCCAGTGTTGGTGGGAAGAGGCCCTTGTCCCCATCAACACGGAGACAAGGTGCTTTAGGGAGCACCCCAAAGCACCTTCCCCATTTTGAGGGCAAGCGGCCTGGTATGGTCGGGAGGGGGGGGGGCGCTCGCTCACACCCCCCCCTTTCCTGGCCTGCCAGGCTGCATGCTCAGGTAAGGGTCTGGTATGGATTTTTTGGGGGGGGGCCATGCCATTTTTTTTTTTCAATTTTGGCGTGGAGCTTCCCCTAAAATCTATACAGGACCCAAAGGGCCTGGTATAGATTTTTTTTTGGGGGGGGGGGGTGCCCACCATGTCGTTTTTTTTTTTTTTATTCTGTCCTAGGGTTCCCCTAAACCACTTAAAAACAGGGAACTTTCACCCCCTTCCTGACTAGACAATTTTCAGCTTCCAGTGCTCATTGGCATCTATGGGAAATATTGGTCAGCTTGGCATGGCACTGCTCCCCATCTTTAACATTGGCGTCTATGTGAAATATTGGTCAGCTTGACATGGCACTTCTTCTTGTCTAACATTGGCGTCTATGGGAAATATTGGTCAGCTTGACATGGCTCTGATCCCTGTCTTTAATATTGGCATCTATGGGAAATCTTGCCAGCTTGACACTGCTCACGAACTATAAGTGACAGGGACACAAAACTTGAGGAGCACTGAGAGGGCACCCAGGACTAAAACATATCCATACATTATAAAAGTGGGGTATAACCTGAACACTTCACTGACTGCACTAAACTAACTCAACTCACTGTCCACGAACTACCTGCCTAATCTATTATAACACACTATACACGGCTGCCGTGTAAGCATCAGCCTTATATAGTGTGGGGGGTGAACTTAGCCCCTGAGCCATGATTGGCTAAATGCACCATGCCTCTGGCTCTGACAGGACATTTTGCTGTGATTGACCAAATCATACAGGTCAGGTGCATGCTTTGGCCAATCATCAATAATTAATTCACTGCACCAGCGCAGTGCATTACGGGGCGCTCATCAGCAGGCAAACTTCCCGCGAACGCCCTATTTGTTCGTATGTTTGGCAAGCACACGGACAGCTGATGTTTGAGTCGAACTTACGTTCGACTCGAATATCAAGCCCATCCCTAATCACTATAATCTGCTTAGAACATGTTACAAAAGCACCATATGTAATTGTTGTTGAACTAAGGCTGCAGTGGATTTTATTGTGTTTCTAGTTTGAGCTAAAGACTCACAGTTTTTATTACAAATCTGTTCATGTTGCTTCATAGCATAATAATTTGAGGCACATCCAACACAGCTTATGAAAAAGCAGCTTTACTATTTAGAGAAGATGGACATAATTACTGGCTTTAGACAGGTGTATGAAGGAATACTGCTGGCTAACTCAAGGTATAATAAGTACTGTACACCTAATTTATGGAACATGTTTATTTCTTATCTTGCTATATTTTTTCTATTACTGGTCACTTGAACAAGAAATGACACATTCCTATAAGATGAACTTCTGTAATGTCTGTTGTATAAAAATGTTTATGCATTTTAAAGAGTTTCTTCCCACATAACTCATATGAATATTTCAATTGAAATAGGGACAAATATTATTTGGACATGTATGAAAGTGTGTCACAAATTTTAACAAGCAAAAAAAAAAAAAAAAAATGTTGATAAATATCTAACATCAGTTATGTTAGATATATACTGTGTAAACTGTATATATACACACACCAGCCACTTTATTATGTATACCTTGCTGGTACCAACTTGGACCCCCTTTTGCCTTCAGAGCTGCCCTAATTCTTCTAGCATAGATTCAACGAGGTGTTGAAAACATTTCTCAGAGATTTTGGTCCATATTGGCATGAAAGCAATCTCTGCCTATTCTCCTCTGACCTCTGACATCAACAAGGCATTTTTTGTCCACACAAGACCCGCTTACTGGATATTTTATCTTTTTCGGATCATTCTCTGTAAACGCTAGAGGTGGTTGTGCGTGAAATCCCAGTAGATCAGCAGTTTTTGAAATACTCAGACTAGCCTGTTTGGCGCCAAAAACCATGCCACGTTCAAATTCACCTAAATCGCCTTTCTTTCCCATTCTGACGCTTGGTTTGAACTTCTTCACCATTTCTAGATGCCTACACATGTCTAGATTGAGGTGTTGCCATGTGATTTGCTAATTAGCAATTTGTGTTACCAAGCAATTGAACAGGTGTACCTAATTACCTGGCCGGTGAGTATGTGTATATATATATATATATATATATATATATAGTATAGTTTATACAAACAATGGAAAAAAGAGAGGGAGGCCCTAACTTTAAGAGTTTACATTTGAAGGGGGCAGGTGTGTGATACATAAGGATGTGGTTTTTATTACAATACATACATATAAAAGCTCATCTAGTTATACAACACCATTTTGTATGGAAGTTAATGAACAAGTAAAAACCTGATAGAAAGTAAACTGATCTGAACACCAAGTGAATCCGCTGATCAGCAAATTGCAACTATTTTGGCTCTTGAATTTATACATGGTGATATGTCCAATTTTCAGGAAATCATATAATTTAGCAAGAACTGTTCTTCTTTTTGATTATTATTACATTTAATAGAAACATTGAGAAATTGGTCACACTCATCCCTGTTTGTAACATTGCCCTCACACAATCTGCTCTAATAAGATTGTATAAATACTGCTTTGACAAATAATAGTGTATTGCATTTTATTTATTTGTAATTAATTATGTTATGAAAAAACCCTAAAACAATCACATGAATTACTTCTCTATTTTCTTTATATTTTGAATTCTTGGAATGAAACTAGATGCAAATAAATACTTGACAGAATCAAGAGCTGCAGATATTGCCAATTCATTTTCTTTTTCCTGTTTATACAGCTGCCACACTGCTCCCTGCCGGAGGATTAATTTATGTCTGTTATTTTATTTCATCTCTGAAGCTAAACACTAAATCTCCTTTTATACTTCATCATTAGCTGATAAGATGGACATGCAGCTTTTAAACATATTTATAGTATCCGGGACTGGAACTGCTTGTGGGTAGGTGCAGCATGGTGCTGCGGCAGAAAACACTCAGTACCAGTGCACAAAAACAGAAATATATTGTAACTGAAGTTCAGCAATACAGGCTAGGCCCGGTGGCAAGGCAACCTGACTAGAAACATTCACAGTATGTAACAGTGATGTGTCCGGAGAAGTAGATCTCAGATATGCTGACACCGTCTGTCTGAAGGGGTGGGATGCGATCTGGCTAGCCCGTACCTGAGTGGGGAGGCTTCAAGAAAGGATGGTGTATCAATGCACTTTCCCTACTCCTCCAGAACTCCTCCCTGATGCTAAGCACTTTTCCTGCTAGATGGGTGTCCTGTCCCTATTCTAGCCACACACAAAATACTCGCCAAACCCGGGAGCCAGGGTCTTAAATAGACTCTGTATGACCCAAGATGGCCACCAAAGAATTCAGCATCGACCAAATAAACACAATGGGAGGTGACTGCATCAGGACAGACAAAAGGAGCATAGGAATAGGGCAACCAAAAGCTGTGCTAGTAATATAATTTTAACCATGGTGGTCTGTAAGGGTTATAGTCTTCTCCTGGCGGGGGAAGCTGATCCCCGCTGGGAGAAGACAGTGATTATCGCTAGTGATAATCACAGGAGAATCCGGCAGGCTGTCTGTACCCTAGTTTATTGATCAATCAACTTTGTACATTCAGCATGCCCATTAACAGTTTGAATCTTTGTCGGTTCTTGCTGACAATGTTTGGTCAGCCACAAATGAGGTGGCTATAGGAACCCCCTGCTAGGACACTGTATTATGACAGAGGGACTGGCGGCTGTCAAAATACACTGATCAGCACCTGCAGGTGACTAACTGCAGCCGCTGATGAACAAAAGTTTTCCAGCATGTATCTCTCACAGAAATCGATGAAACGATTGATTTCTGTAAAGCGGGGACAACCACACACTTATCTGAATTTGGCCAGTCCCTGCTGAACCAGTCACTGTATAGCCAACCAATCTTCAGGAGATTTTGGAAATATAAATTATGAATTGATTTTAGACAGTTATATTAAAAGTATTATAAAAGTTAATTTATTAAAGTGATTGTAAATGATCGTCTTGTAAAACAACCCATTCAGTTTAAAATATAAATAAAAGATAAAACCTTTGTGTATAGATATAAAAGAAACATTATAAACACCTTTTTTTAAAAAAAAAAATGTATACAGGTGCATCTTAGAAAATTAGAATATCATCAAAAAGTTAATTTATTTCGGGAATTCAATTCAGAAAGTGAATCTCAAATTTTATATAGATGCGTTATACACAAAGTGATATCATTTAAGCATTTCTTTCTTTTAATTTTGGTGATTATGCTTTACAGCTAGTGAAAAGCCAGCAATTTAGTATCTCAGAAAATGTTAATATTACATAGGACCAATAAAAAAAAGGATTTTTAATACAGAAATGTTGGGGCTTACTGAAAAGTATGTTCATGTACAATATAGTCTGCACTTAATACTTGGTCGGGGCTCCTTTGGCATGAACTTCTGCATCAATGCGGCATGGCATGGAGGCGATCAGACTTTAGCACTGCTGAGGTGTTATGGAAGTCCAGGTTGCTTTGATAGCGGCCTTTAGCTCGTCTGCATTGTTGGGTCTGGTGTCTCTCATCTTCCTCTTGACAATATCCTACAGGTTCTCTATGGGGTTTAGGTCAGGCAAGTTTGTTGGCCAATCAAGCACAGTGATACCATGATCATTAAAGTGTTACTAAACCCACAACAGTAAAATCTGTCTGTAGATGCAGGATATCATGCTTGTTATACTCACTGGGTAACTTAGATATAAGTAACACTCTGAGATTCCAGAGTTCTCGTATATACGAAGAAAAAGAGGGCTTGGCTATACCAATTTGTTTGGGACTTTTAAGGTACCAATAAAGAAAATTTGGATAAAGACAAAAGACATATAAAAAAAATTATACATTTTATTCACAACTTTAAAAGATTCATCTCATTAGACGTTTTTTAGGATGAATGTTGGCAGACAAAGAGACATACAAAAAACATAAACAGAAAAAACATATATCTATAAACAGTGGAATATATCACATAGTTGAATATTGTTGTATGTATAGAGTCAAATGGCTGGTAATTGCTCAGAGTGAACAAGCAAAGGATTCGTCCACTAGGGCAAGAAACAGCGCCCGCCCGACATGTTTCACCACAAAGGCTTCTTCAGGGGCATAGCATACAGTATATTGCAGGTTATATTGCTATATGATACATAAAACAGAAACAAAAACAGAAAAAGAGAAAATATTTTAGCAACAAACCAACATCAGAAACATTTGTATTGCTTAAGGTGGTGCATGCCAAAGGTCGTGCAAGTGTCCAGGGGAACAAAGTTTCCTCTACTGCTAGGGGGACCCCAGACACCAAGGGGAAACACCGAAGCGTAATGCGCATGCAAGACAACCAGGGGTGAAATTCATACTGGGGGGGGGACGGATGCGGGAGCAGATATTAATGGATAGAATCATATAGGTGTATAATAGAAGCCTAACATAAGATGTTTGAAACTGCATGCAATATGCAGAAAAGTCTAAACAAAGGGCATATTATACCTCAAGAAGAATAGTAGAACATCTTCATATAATATAGATATAGAGGTATTTAGGATGTTTATTAGGAGTGGTGGGGAATGCGGTTGTGCACCGTCTGTTGCTCAGGTAGTTTCTCCGTACGGTAATTTATAATAGCATTATCTAAAATAGCAATATCAAGGAAAAAATAGGGAATGAGTGAAGAGAAACTTGGTACTTGGAGCCTTTTCTCTTCACTCATTCCCTACTTTGTTTTCTATGATCCTATGGATCCAATCTAATGGCTTTTTCCTTGATATTGCTATTTTAGATAATGCTATTATAAATTACCGTACGGAGAAACTACCTGAGCAACAGACGGTGCACAACCGCATTCCCCACCACTCCTAATAAACATCCTAAATACCTCTATATCTATATTATATGAAGATGTTCTACTATTCTTCTTGAGGTATAATATGCCCTTTGTTTAGACTTTTCTGCATATTGCATGCAGTTTCAAACATCTTATGTTAGGCTTCTATTATACACCTATATGATTCTATCCATTAATATCTGCTCCCGCATCCGTCCCCCCCCCAGTATGAATTTCACCCCTGGTTGTCTTGCATGCGCATTACGCTTCGGTGTTTCCCCTTGGTGTCTGGGGTCCCCCTAGCAGTAGAGGAAACTTTGTTCCCCTGGACACTTGCACGACCTTTGGCATGCACCACCTTAAGCAATACAAATGTTTCTGATGTTGGTTTGTTGCTAACATATTTTCTCTTTTTCTGTTTTTGTTTCTGTTTTATGTATCATATAGCAATATAACCTGCAATATACTGTATGCTATGCCCCTGAAGAAGCCTTTGTGGTGAAACATGTCGGGCGGGCGCTGTTTCTTGCCCTAGTGGACGAATCCTTTGCTTGTTCACTCTGAGCAATTACCAGCCATTTGACTCTATACATACAACAATATCCAACTATGTGATATATTCCACTGTTTATAGATATATGGTTTTTCTGTTTATGTTTTTTGTATGTCTCTTTGTCTGCCAACATTCATCCTAAAAAACGTCTAATGAGATGAATCTTTTAAAGTTGTGAATAAAATGTATAATTTTTTTTATATGTCTTTTGTCTTTATCCAAATTTTCTTTATTGGTACCTTAAAAGTCCCAAACAAATTGGTATAGCCAAGCCCTCTTTTTCCTCGTATATACGAGAACTCTGGAATCTCAGAGTGTTACTTATATCTAAGTACAGGGATGTTGGTACCGGATATTCTAAATATATCTAAAATCAATTTATGTTTGACACACCTTAAACTTTTTGAATCACTGGGTAACTTAAGTAATTAATCCTCTGCATTGTGTAAAAAGGCTGTGTGATCCTGTATGCACAGATCCTCCCCCTCCTGCAAGTTCACTCTGTACAAGTCCAGATAAGCACTGTATGTGTAGTTCAGTGTAGGTCACATGGTATCACATAGCATACATCAAGCATTTGGGTGTGTATACAGATCCTAAATGACAACTAAGTCCCTCCCTCCTCCTCCATGCCCAGTAATTTAAAAAAGAACCCAGCGGTGGGATGTCACATCTTGATTTGTGGATGATCCACCTCCCATAAAAGCATGAGGACACAGGCTGTAGTGGATTTCAAGAGGCAGTGATTCCATAAAGGAGATAACATCACTGTACTGTACATGTTCTTGCAGGGTTCTTTTTTGACTTCTCAACAGCATCAGTTACAGCCTGCATCGTGCATATTGAGGTCAAAGATATTTCTAAACTTTAAAAAATACATTTATTTCCCAATTTCTAAACTCATAAATAATACAGATCAAGCAAAACATGTGGTATGTCTTATTTTCTTCATATTTTTGATCCTTCTTTTTCTCTCTCTGTGCCTTTCCTCTTTCTCTCTCTCTCTCTCTCTCTCTCTCTCTCTCTCTCTCTCTCTCCCTCTCTGTCATCCTCATCCCACCTGGCAACTAACACCCACCCCCTGCCATCCTCTTCCTCATCACTCCTGGCAACCCACTAATACCTTGTTAACACCCACCCCCTGCCATCCTCTGTGTTTTCCCTCTGTGTGCTATCGTGGCTGTGGTGAACCAGGTATACATGCTCATATTTGGTGGGCATGCCTGCTCGTGAAGCTATTTTGGGTTGAAATTTTTAAGATGTTCTCAACGCTGCTTAAACAATAGAGCCTAACTCAGCTGTCGCTCTATTGAATCACTATTCTCTTTAACTAACCAGAGCACAGACAAAGCTGCTACAGCAATTTATGACTGCCTCTAAACAAACCATAGCAATGGCCTGGAAGACCGCAACACTTTGTATACTTGAGACCAAAAGTAGGATGACCCAAGCAATGATTCATAGCAAAATAGAGGCCACCATATTAGAAAATATTCCCAAACATCCTAAGATCTGGCAACCATGGATCGACAATTTTCTACTGTCCGGATTTGATGCCTCCTCCCTTGAGCCCTGATGCTTGAGACCTATTCAGAATTATTATATGTACCTGGGACATGACCGGAGTGACTGACCCTCTTCTCTTCTCTTCTTCTCACCGCTTACCCCATACTTTCCTCTCTCTTTTTCTTTATATGCCTTAAGGGGGTTTTCCCCTTGTCTATTTTATGCCTTATACACTAGATACCCCAATTGCAATATATTTCCAAATCTATGGACTTATTTAACGTGTGTGTTTTCGGAGGGCTTGAACCTCCTTTTCAGTTCTACCTAAAACTGATAACTACTTTCTGTTACTGTAAGTGCTTTCAGCTCTACTGTTTTGCACATACTGCAATTTCTCCAATAAAAATATACTGAACGAGAAAAACACTAATAGTTAAAGACCTAAACAAGCCAATACTTTTTCATTTTTGATAGACTTTCTTTTTGTTTTGTTGCAGTCTGTGTCTGACCAGGAAATTTGCCAGGAAATTTACATAAGATGCTTTCAGTACCTATCCAACTCTGTCTAAAACAGAAAAATAAGTTTTCACTGAAAAAGTTTAAGTGCCTTAAATCTAATAAAACATAAAATGACAGATTTAAAATGTATTAATGCTTCCTAATCCCTCTGTTCATTTAATGTTTTAAAGAAATTCAAAACACATGTTTAATCTTTTTGATAGGAAAAACAAAAAGTTATATGACGTGATGTTTTTAACATTTTGCTTGGTAGTAAATTGTGCCTATCAGCCAAATATCAGTTGATTTAGGATCGCAAACCAGCTTTTCCACAAACTTGCATTAACGCTGGCTTTTAAGACATGCTACAAACAAAATGCTTTATATACAAAGATTTTGTGCTAGCTTTCTCTTCTGTATCGATCTGTAGGACGTCATCAAGCATGCATTGTCACATCAGTCAGGAGGTAAAGAATGCTTTATTCATGTCTTTGTTGCAGAAGAGGTTTTTTTATTTTTTCAGGTAAAGTATGAACCCTTATTAACTGAATACAGCGTATAGGAGAAAGGATCACATACCCTGTATTAGAAGTCACTGGATGAAGGATTACTTGGGGTGCTCGGGGAGGGACTTCAGGCACAACATCTACAAATAAAAAAGAAGAATACAAAATAAAGAGATACTAAAAAGTTTAATACATTTAAGAATCATAGCATTACACAGGTTCTCCAATTATCTATAATTTTTGTTACCTGCCTGTAGAAGAGGATACAAGCTTACATATGACATTTAACTCTTCTTGCGTATCCTTCTGCTGAGCTCTGGGATGTCAATCCTTCCATTACCTACCGCAACCTTCTTAACCGCTTGCCGACTGCTCACAGTATATTTACTGCGGCAGTCAGCCCCTCACAGGCAGAGTGACGTAGGTCTACGTCGCTCGCCTGTGAGGCTTTGGGGAGCGAGCGCGCGCCCGCGGAGGCGCGCTCCCGCTCCTGCGCGGTCACGGACCCCCCCGCGCATGTGACCAGCGGACCCGATGTCCGCCGGTCACTCGGCGATCGGCGGGGGAGAGGGAGAATGTCAGTCAGCTTGTGTAAACAAGCCACCTGTCATTCTCCTCGCTGTAAAGACACCGATCACACGGATCTAGTATGTAGATCCGTTGATCAGTGTCCTTACAGCTCAAGCCACAGCCAATCACAGTAGAAAGCAGGCCCCTAGGGACACACACAGCCCCTCCCTCCCAAATAAAGTTAACCCCTTCACTACCAGTGTATTTTTACAGTAACAGTGCATATATATAGCACTGATTAGTGTAGAAATGTCACTGGTAACCCCAAAAGTGTCAAAAATGTCAGTCAAGGGTCCGATCTGTCCGCCCCAATGTCGCAGTACCGCAAAAAAATTGCAGATCGCCGCCATTACACGTTAAAAAAAAACAACAAAAATGACAAAAATCTTTTCCTTTGTTAGTAAACGCGATAACTTTTGCGCAAACCAATCAAAATACACTTTTTGCGATTTTTTTTACCAAACATAGGTAGCATAAAACAAATTGGCCGAAAATGTTAAAAAATTTTGATTTTTACATTTTTTTGGGGGAATTTTATATAAAAAAATGTGAAAAATATTGTTGTTTTTGCAAAATGTACGCTCTTTTTTTGTTTATAGCACAAAAAGTAAAAATCGCACGGGTGATCAAATACCACCAAAAGAAAGCTCTATGTGGGAAAAAAAGGACGTCAAATTCGTTTAGGTACAGCGTCGCACGACCGCGCAATTGTCCGTTAAAGTCACGCAGTGCCGAATCGCAAAATACCCCCTGGTCGTTAAGCAGGAAAATCCTCCGGGGCTTAAGTGGTTAAAGACCTCCTTAAAGACCGAGCTAGTCATTAGGCATTATGTTCTCTAGGAACCACTAGGGTCAGATTTTAGTCGGAGAGGATTCACAACTTTATATGTGTCAAGACTCATTCTCAATGTGTACACATTCCTCCCAATATAGCCACCCATAGCGGTATTTCAAAGGTGCATTGGGATATACTATAATAACTGCAATACACAGTGTCTAAGTGGTTAGCACTTCTGTCTAAAAGCACTAGGATTGTTGGTTTGAATCCCAACCATAGCACTACCTGCTTGAAGTTTGCATGTTCTCCCTGTGCCTGTGTGAGTTTCCTCCAACATCCCAAAGAAATGCTGGTAAGTAAATTGGCCCTAGTATGTGTATGTAAGAATGTGAGTTAGAGACATTAGATTTTAAGCTCCTTGAGGGCAGGGACTGGTGTGAATGTACAATATACAGTATATGTAAAGCACTGTGTAAATTGATGGCTCTATATAAGTTCTTGCAATAAATAAAAACTATAATAACTGCAGTTACATGTGTTCGCAGCGGCAGACTCCAGCAGGGCCATTCGTTTACCCAGTAAGTCTGTAGGAGGTGTACTGACAAGGTTTCTGCTTGTTAGGCATCACAGTGCCTGATGGCCGGACTTTTCGGGCAGCTACAGCAGATGATGACAGTAACATGTTAGAAGCATTGCCACTCAACTCCCCTCTCATGAGCAGAGAATAGGAGTAGGGCTCTCTTAAACACAAACTAAAACAAAAAGAGCATAACTGGCATGAACATTCAAAATACTTTACCTAATGAGTTTAGACATGAACACTAAAGCCCACAATCTTTGAAAAGCAATGTTCAAGCATATATAGTAAAATGTTATTTATTTAAAGAATGTGGATTCGATTTTTCTAAAGTCATTATTCGTTCTCATAGTAAATACTGTAGAGATTACATGACTTATTAGAACTCTGTATATATGACAGAATACTTTGGCAGCACAGGTCTGACCTATATGAGACATGGCCCTGTGACTTGGTGAGCTCTCACACTATGTTAAGGTGCTAGTTGAACACTAGTGCATTATTTATGCTTGGCAATAAACATTAAGGCAGATTTTCCCATAGCCTGCTCCTATTTCAGTATGACACTGATTAGCTTATTGCATTGTCTGTGCTATTTCAGTGTGTACCAGTAAAATATGCTAAGTTTCTGCCATAAAACATCAAATTAGACTATGAGTTAGATGACTACACTTGCAATGTCTAAGTTATTAGTAACAACACATTTTATTGATTTAATGAGCTATAAAGTTAAAAATAATAGTCCTTAAAAAGGTTAACTAAAAAGCAGAATTATTGCAATACTTTCAATTCAGCGCTGTCCCCCAAAGAACTTATTTTCCGCCACTAGATGTCATCAGTCTTCTGGGTTGAATGACAGCCAGCATAATTCAACCTGTTTCTTTTAAGCCTAGGCTGTCATAGACCCATCCTTAGCCTGTGACTGGACAGTGAAGGAGATGCAGCATGGTCCTCAGCTTTTCTCTCTTCCACTCTGCTTTCTACTTTTATTAGCATGTCTCTTGCCAGCAGATTCATTTATTGGCTCTTTGTCCTGCCTCTTTCTCGCCATTTGTGAGCTCTGCAGTATGGGGACTATAACAGGTTGGTCCTAAGACAAATTCAAGTACTTATGCAAAATACATTTAAAAAATGTAAACCCAGACTTTTCCATTGTGTTACTATATTTGTTATTCATCTCCGTTATACCAAGCGATGAAAAAAAAATACAGTATTTTGCAAAAAAATTATGTATTAATGACTATAGATCTCTGTCTGTGCATTTTATATCTGCCCAGATTTCAGCTTTGATATCATGCTACTAAACAATTACACAAACACACATGTAGCTGATTTGAAAAGATTTGTAATATATAACTGGTGTACCTTTGCAAGCTTGGTTCCAGAAAAACACTAAACATATCAAACGTGAAGGCAGGAGTTCCTAAGCAGAAGCATGGGATGTAACTGTACATGACACATTCAAGGCATGCCATTGAAATATTGATCAAAAGCAACACAGAGATGAAAGGATAAAGAATGAAGTGAAGGGTCCTGATGTGTGGCTGACCTGTACCTAAGTTAACAATATCACCTGCCACAGGTTTCCAGAACATTACATTCTATGGTTAAAGGAAGACCATCTAAAGCTTCTTGGATAATAACCCTACCTGGAAATATGAACTGCTGTTTATACTTGTAGTAATGAGAACCTTGCAGCAAAGAGGGACACGGATGAGTCGTACTGTTGGACCCTATAAGAAATTATAAAACAGAGAGATTTTATTCATAAAGCATATCCTGCTCTACTACCTCAAAAGTGTGGTAACGTTCTCAGTATCTTTAAAAAATAGCTTTGCATGTGAAACAGAAAACCAATATACGGATTAAACTTCCAAATCACCTGGCAAATTAGCACTATATTTAGCAATTATGAGACAAACAGTTCTGCTAAATTCAGCATTTACCAGAAGACAAACTGTAGGAAAAGAAAGCTCGCGAACACAATCTGGTTGTAAAAACATTTTTGTGTGCCCATATTTATTAATGCAGGTTATCAAATTATAGAGCTGATTAATCTTTATGTCAATGTTCATTTGCAAGGTTAAATCATGCCTTCATGCTTTCCATTATCCCAGGGTAAGTTATGGCCACTAAAAAGGGCCTTCTTCCTATCCCTAGGCACTGGAGATTCACAACAATCCCAGACGTTTGATAATGGGTGAATGAACTCAGTCACATTATGTGGAATTAACAGCTAAAATACATGATCAGCACTCACACTTCATGAAAACATTGAGCATTTGGATAGATTTCTCTACCTCTTCACATCTTTAGCATTTCCTACGATTTGCATAGCATTTTCACTGCAACAGAATTGGTGCTATTGAGCCAGCCCCTAACTAGACAACCTTCCCTTACCTTATTTCCCCTCTGTTCTTCATTGCTCGTTGTTTAATTCCCCACTTATTCATGGTAGAAGAGACAGTTGGCTCCCTATCTCTATCAAGTACTGTGATCACGTGACCTACTTGTAATTGCTTGACTGACCCAGTGTGTCATTTAATAATTGTGTGTAATTTGTATTTTGCTCTCTGTTAACCTCTGATGGGTATTTGCTGTAATCTTCACAAGGGGTGACTTAGCTTTTACCCCTATGCACTCATTTTCCTTATTTCTTGTGTGTATGCATCTAAGCTTGAAAAATCCTTAAGCTTTATTATTTAAAAAAAAAAAACTGTCCTCTTTCCTGTTCTCTCTCCCACCTCTTCCACCTTTGCTGCCTTCTCTTCCTACATTTCCCCACATCTTCTTTCTTGGTTGACCGTCTTGGTCTACCTGCCCCATACGAATGATGTGACTCTTGACATCAAGACTCATTGAGCTGATTTAATATTCTTTGCAGGGGTTTAGAGTACGCTCCAGAAACAATGTCACATCTTTACCCTTTGCTCTACAGTGCTTATTGGATATTAATTTGACATCACGTTGATCCATGTATTTTGGCTTATTATCTTTGTACCTGCAATGCGGAATGTTTGATGTGTACCACAGGTTCAAATTATTAAATATATTGAAATAGGAAAAATAATCATGTCTGTACATCAACAGGTAAAGAAGGCCTATGTTCTTCTTTTACATTAAACCATATGAGTTTAAAGTAGCACTGTGGTCAGGTTACAGACATTAACATATATTTATACTCATAGTAAATAAACTTTAAACAGGTGCTTACTGACCTCTGTAGCTGTAGACACTGTGGAGAGGTTTATCTTCCAAGTTTAAAGAAAACACTTTTATATCTGAAAAGCCTGTGGTTTCTCAGCAATGCCCTGCTGTTATTCAAATTTCATTGCTCAGCAATCAGTAGCTCAAGATCTCATTAGCAATCCTCCATTCCCTACTGCAGCCAAACTGAGAGGTCTACTCTCCCCTTCCCCAAAACACACACACACACACACTAATCTTTTATAAAACTAGTCAAAAGATCACCAGTTCTACGGATTTTCCTCTGCCACAGAGCAATGTGAAGAATAACTGAAGAGAGGACCCATTGTATGTAGATTTTTCATTATGTGGAAAACTCCATTCATCAGTTGTGAGAGGGGGCTACAACAGTATGACCTATCAGCAGCGACATACTGAATTTGGTTGCGAATATAATCATTTATATCAATAGAACTTTTTTTTTATGTCATTAGAATAGAAGTTAATCCCCATTTTATGTATTTTCTTGTTTGCATATGAAAACTAGTTTTCCAGTTTTCTTATAGAAGGACACACTTAAACAGACTTAGCTTATGATCACATTTTTATAATAATTTAAATCAGTGAAAACGTTCTGAAAAGCTTTTGAGCCAAAAAATAAACATTGCAGCAGATGGAAGCTTTATCCCAGCAGCAAAATGATAAACCATATAAAATGATAAAATATAAACACGTCTGCTCAACCCAAGCCAACATTTTATACTAAAACTAATATATTTTAGGAGATGTATACTCCGCAGGACACACAGCAGTATTACCATTCAGATTATGGGTTAGATTGTTAGTTTATTTCTTTTAGGTCATGGGGATAAAATTGAACTGCAGAGAAAATGTTTCTTAAAATTTTTCCAAAAAGACTAGTGTCATTCTAGGGTCTCAAAAGAAATAAACTAATGGCCTATCCTTTATTTAAGCAAAATACTGTACCTCTAAGTTCTACTGAGAAGAGGGGGCAGTTAGGGGAACGATCTTTGTATCCAAATTATGAAACTTGGAAAGACGCTATATACTTGTACTGATCTTCCAAAAGGGAGTTTCAGCCATAGTGCAGAAGATAAATTTATTTTTTTATTAAATTATTGTGAAAAAAATACTAGACACTTGAACCTGGTCCCCTTACCTTGCTCTTAAGTACTTTATCACTGTCTATGTGTGGGTGCTGGTGAGTCAATTTTCTCTCTGTCTTTTTATATTTGTCCTGGATAACCTCTGTCTTGCCACTTTACCTTGCCATAGATTAGTAATAATTCTGCTGCACTGTCCATAAACATAGCAGGGAACTCAACTATGGCAGCCTACATGCTCATCTCATAATACATTTCCTTTAAATAGCACATAGGAAGTACAACTATAAACAAGTGAGCGCATATTCGATGTTATGACGTTTTAAACTTCAGAACTTGCTATCTTGTTAAAAGAGCTCCAAAATTTAAAGAATCCCACTTTTTTGCCTGGGTAAAATGTTTTGTACAAAAGGCTTGAAAAAAACATTCTGCTGATAGAGAGTTTCCAAAATGCATCAATATGTATTTGCCAAACTGAATAATATACAGTAATTTTAAGGCAGTACTTAGCCAGCATCTACCCCAAACTCTTTTAACGGATACTTTTCTATTAGAGATTCAACTGTATCTGCAAAAAAGTTAAAACCCAGTCATGCACATACAAGAGTATGTGCAAAAATGACTGCTGTGTACCAGGCATCCATAACCTTTAGGAGTTAGTGCAGATGCAAAGATAAGCCTGTATATTTGGTTGGCTGCTGTTTCTTTTAGAGTTTTGCTAAGAAAAAAATGGTCTGATCTACTAGTCGCTGACTGAAAGCATGCTTTTAGAAATATATTGGTAACATTAACCACAACTTAACTGCCTTAATGAGGATATATCTGTTCAATATACAGTATTATCAGTAAAATAAAAATAAACCTTGGAAAATGCTATTCTGGCAGCAAACACAGGGGTTACCATGGTATAATACATAATTTACAAGTGAACAGGAACCAAAATAAAAGACAATTACTTCAACTGTGTTACATAATAATTGTAGAACTGGGCAAACTTAAAAGTAATTCATAATTTTGCAGTTTTGCAAAATTTTCAATTTAAATAAGACATATTTTGGTGGGTAAACATTAAAGATTCTGCAAATTCTGCACTGTTCACATGGGAACCAGCTGTATGCTATTCACCCTAGATCTATTAAAAATGAATATGCAGGGCACTTTGTGTACTTTTAATTGTTTAATATGAATCAAGCAACATCTTGTAAAACCTTGGCATTTCCCCTTACATTTTAGTTACTATAGCTCACAGCAGCACTGCAATAAAACATCAAATATAACGTATTTGAAGAAAACACTACTAAACCAAATCCAGTTGTAAGGGATAGTGTGAGTGGGGTGTGATAACTTTACTGCAATCCAAGCCCCAAATCTTATAATAAGCAGGCTAAAACTCTTGCAGATAAAACACACCTGTGGCTGCCCCTAGCTCAGTGTCATAGAGTTTTTTTTTAAAACTTCTATGAAGCAAGTCATTACCACAGACAGAAGAAGCCATCAGCTGATGAGACCCAGGCACTTTAAACCAGAAAAATGGTAGAGGGGTGAGTAACTAATCTCTGCCCATTCAGCATAACAATGTTTTATGAAGTTGCCTTCGAATTGATTTAGAACCACTTCAGCTATATTTATCTTTCCTGTGCCACTAGTTCAGCAGAGAATTGGGTAGAAAGCTCTGCGCATGCTCCAGGTGGGTTTCGGTACCTGGTAAGTTGAACGGCTTCTGCTGGCGGGTGCATTGTGGGGATGGGTGAAGAGGAGAGGGTGGGGTGGCGCTGGGGGGAAGCGGAGGAGCAGGTGAGGACGGTGTGGAGGATGTCGTAGAGGAAGGGTTGCTGCTGGAATCTGGCTGGTAGGGCACTGGAATGTGGTCCTGGGAAAACAAAAGAGATAACACATTGGGAGGCAGATGAGAGGAGAGCAGACGTACTGTGACAAAAAAGGACAATATTACTAAACGACATCCTTCATAAAACAAATATGTACAGGCATGGCAATAATAACTATTGTGAGGCCTACTAATATTCATGCCGCCTATAATAAAATAAAAGCTCTGTGATTCTTCATGGGTGCTTGGAGAGACACCCTTATTCAAACCTCTAATGTTCCCATCTAATACATGCATCCCCTTTTGAGAAACCATTGACTTGGTGGAACCAATCAGTGAACTATGACACCTAGGAAACATAATATATGCACTATCGTTTTTGGTTCCTAATGAACTCCCTTCAATGTTTCAGTGAAGGATTCACTTTAAGTTTGGTTAATAAATCCTTTTTCAACATGACAATCTATATGGTCCTAGACTCATTATTTCTCTATCCCACACATTTTCTCAGCTTTAATTGTCCTCCCCCTCACCAGTGTTTGTTTTGTTATTATCTCATTTTATTTATATGTAAAGATACAATGCCTAAAATCTCTACATACCATCTGGAAAGAGAGGGTTAGCAGATGGCTCTGCAGTCATACAGTTACTTTGTACCATGAAAGATGTGAACATTGTGCCCTCAGCACAACCCCTTCACCCACGAAGCTCACAATATTAGGAGTACACCCTAGTCCTTGTAACCCTTATCACATTCCACAAAAAGTCCTTTTTCAGATAGTTACCTCAAGCAGGGAATTGCCTCTTGTACCTCCATAGAATTCCAACTAATAACACAGTTATAGTTTCAAGCATTGCGAATAACATGCATTTATAGAGTTAAAGGGCCTCAATCATAAATTATGAAAGTAAGCTTTTGAGGTTCATGATCAATCATTCTTACTGTTCTAGAAATGTTGGTGAAGGAACTGAAATGTCTATTTTTCAAATATATGTCAATAATCAAGATAGTATAAAGAATCTACTAAATGGCTATTGCAGAATGTTTAATTTTAGTTTCACTAAGGCAAGCACAACTTACAGTATAGTTGAAGTTATTATGCCTTTGAAAAACATAATGTGTAATGAACCCGCAAGTACATGTGCCAGCCAAAGCTCTCCTTAGTGCTGTTTCTATACAGTTTCACAGTTATGCTATAAAAACTCCCTGGATTTCCATGTGCAATAAAGCTATTGTATTGCCAGAATCCCACCTCTCAGCTGCAGTGCCATCTTAAGAGCATTAAAGGGCCCCGGGCAATACAGTACACTGGGGCTCCGCCTACGCAATCACCCACGAGAAAAAAATGCAAATTATCGATAAGGCGATATTTATTGGCACAGCAGTGCCAGGCTAATGACAGCTTCCAAGTTTGGTGCCTGGGTCTGGTAAACACAGACTTGACTGCCCTGTGTGTGCTTGTTTCCAAGTGGCCTGACAGCAGTGCAGGGTAAGATCCCCGTAGCGATCACTGCTGGTTTCCGTTACTTACAATGCTGGCTGATGCCTGCATCTGAAGCCGATTAACGAAACGGCTCAGGGTGCTGACATCGGGGGATCCCTGAAAAGGTAAGTGTCCTTATATTAAGAGTCAGCAGCTACAGTATTTGACTTTTTCTTTCCAGACTGGAGCTACTCTTAAGGACAACACCTGGTGTGGACATTACACACTTTCAGATTCCATAAACTATGTTTTATTAAAGTGGCTGTACACCTGAAAAACCAAACACAAACAAAACATTAAATCTAATAAATAACAAGGTCTATGCACAAATCATCTATGCATAGTACAGATGAAGGAAGAACAGCCTGTCATCTGTAATCCTCCCCTTTCTAATGACTGAAAAAACCCAACGCCATGAAACAAATGGTGACAGTCTGTGCAATGAGACACATGAATGAGCCTGTGGGAACAGGGCATGTCTTCTGCTGCTCTGCACCTTACTGGGACTGAGATTGGAACCTGCAGTGTTTACTTTCTCTATCCTCCCCCTCACCTCTGGATCTATCCAGGTACAAAGCACACTGAAATTCTTACATGGCATATTTGCAGCAGAGAGAGAGACAGACAGAGAGACAGAGACAGTGAGAGTGGCAGAGAGAGAGAGACAGTGGGAGATAGAGAGAGTGCGAGAGAGAGAGACAGACAGAGAGACAGAGACAGTGAGAGTGGCAGAGAGAGAGGGAGATCGAGAGAGAGACAAACAGACAGAGAGACAGTGAGAGTGGCAGAGAGAGAGAGAGAGAGACAGTTGGAGACAGAGAGAGAGACAGACAGAGACAGAGACAGTGAGAGCCGGCAGTGAGAGAGAGACAAACACAGAGCGAGAGACAGATAGAGAGAGAGAGAGAGAGAGACAGTGAGAGACAGACAGAGACTGACCAAGAGAGTGAGAGACAGAGAGAGACAGACAGTGACAGAAAGATAGACAGTGAGACAGAGAGACAGACCGAGAGAGTGAGAGACAGAGAGAAGAGAAGAGGAAACTCCAAATCCTACTGGGAGAAGAGGAGCCAATGATAAAAATAGCTGCACAATATGTGACAGCGTGTCACAGACTGAGAGGGACACGAAAAACTGAGCACTTAAAAATCCTTTACATGGACCCACGCCCCATTCCCCTTTATATTACCCATTACCCCCCCCCCCCCCCAAACTCAACTGCTTTGGCAATGCAAAAATGTATTTGGTCCTGCCAATAAAGCTTATTTGAATTGAATTGAATTGACAGAGAGAGAGAGAGAGAGAGAGAGAGACAGACACAGAGAAAGAGAGAGAGACAGACACAGAGAAAGAGAGAGAGCGAGAGAGAGACAGTAAGAGACATACACAGGGAAAGAGAGAGAGAGAGAGAGAAAGACAGTGAGAGACAGACACAGAGAAAGAGAGAGAGACAGACACAGAGAAAGAGAGAGAGAGAGAGAGACAGTAAGAGACATACACAGGGAAAGAGAAAGAGAGAGAGAGAAAGACAGTGAGAGACAGACAGAGAGAGAGAGATACAGTGAGAGACAGACAGAGACAGACAGAGAGACTGAGAGACAGACAGAGACAGAGAGACAGACAAACAGAGAGAGAGTGAGAGAGAGAAAGAACGAGAGAGAGAGACAGTGAGAGGCAGACAGAGAGAGACACGGTGAGAAAGAGAAATACAGACAGAGAGAGAGAGACAGACAGATAGAAAGACAGAGTGAGAGAGAGAAAGACAGTGAGACACAGAGAGAAACAGAGAGAGAGTGAATAAGTGACAATGAGAGGCAGATAGGGACACAGGGACAGAGAGAGAAAGAGAAGCAGACAGAAAGACAGAGAGAGAGAGACAGACAGACAGAAAGAAAAAGAGAGAGACAGACAGAGAGACATTGAGAGGAATAGAGACAGACAGAGGGAGAGAGAGACACAGAGAAAGACAAGGAGAAAGAGAAAGTTTGAGACACAGTGAAAAACACAGAGAGAGAGAGAGAGAGAAACAGAGAGCAAGTGTGTGAGAGAGAGAGTGACAAACAGAAAGAAACAGAGGGACCGTAAAAGACAGAGACAGACAGACAGACAGACAGAAAGAGAGAGAGAGAAAGAGACAGAGAGTGAGAGACAGAGGGAGAGAGAGAGCAAGAGACAGGAAGACAGAGAGAGAGAAAGAGACAGAGAGTGAGAGACAGAGAAAGAGAGAGACACACACACAGTCAGTGAGTCAGCGAGAGACACAGCAGAGATTAGAGAGAGAGAGACCCAATGTATAAGTGGGAGAGGGACACTGTGGTGTTAGCTCTAACCCCCCCCCCCCAAGCGCTTTGGTACTATGCCACACCCCCCGGTTCAGCAGATTTATGAAAGATACAGATAAGATGTGATTTAGGTTATAACAACATTATCCACTAAACTATACAAAAAAAAAAAAATGGTGTTTCAGGCATTTGGGTTTACAACCTCTTTAAGTCAAGAATATTTAATTTATTTTTAAGTTTGTATACAGGTTGTTTTTTAAAAGTGGTATTAAACCCTGCTTGTCTATAATTTTAGTAGTAGCCAGCAACGTCACGGATGCATGTGAAATGTGCTCTCTATGGACGATTTGCCATCCATTGAGAAAGCTGTGCCATGACTTGTACATGGGAGTGACATCATCACAGCTTAAATATTTAATATGCCAAGAGCCCACAAACCCAGAAGGAAGACCTGGTGAAGATGGAAGCCCGGTCAGTGGTGAAAGGGTGCCACTGGAGGGCTTTGTTTTAAGTTAAGTCTTTCATATTGTGCTAGTATGTGATGCATACTCGCACATCATGCTCTTAAATTGCAGAAGGGGAAATTTGGGGGGGGCTTTTTTAATAATTTCCAAACTTGCTATATTGGTTACTAGTTTACCATTGGGAAATGACCATCTACTTGCCACATCTGGGCATCTGGTAGGTTTTGTAGATGGAACAAAACCAACCACCCATACCTACATTACCTACTATGTACAGGGGGTTTTGAAAATTCTAATGCTTAATAATAGGGGGCTGCACATTTACTGTCCTTCTGCAGTATAAATACCAGGCCACATACTTAGCTTTCTGAATTGGTATTCTCATGTTTTTTCAAATTTTCAACTCCTTTCCAGAAAAATAATTAACCACTTAAGCCCCGGAGGATTTTCCTGCTAAACGAGTAGGGGGTATTTTGCGATTCGGCACTGCGTGATTTTAACGGACAATTGCGCGGTCGTGCAACGCTGTACCTAAACAAATTTGACGTCCTTTTTTTCACACAAACAGAGCTTTCTTTTGGTGGTATTTGATCACCTGTGCGCTTTTTACTTTTTGCGCTATAAACAAAAAAAGAGCGTAAATTTTGCAAAAATAACAATATTTTTCACATTTTTTTATATGAAATTCCCCCCCAAAAAAATGTAAAAATCAAAATTTTTTAACATTTTCGGCCAATTTGTTTTATCCTACCTATGTTTGGTAAAAAAAATCGCAAAAAGCGTATTTTTATTGGTTTGCGCAAAAGTTATCGCGTTTACTAACAAAGGGAGAGATTTTTGTCATTTTTGTTGTTTTTTTTTTTAACGTGTAATGGTGGCGATCTGCGATTTTTTTGCGGTACTGCGACATTGCGGCGGACAGATCTGACCCTTGACTGACATTTATGACACTTTTGGGGGTACCAGTGACATTTCTACACTAATCAGTGCTATATATATGCACTGTTACTGTAAAAATACACTGGTAGTGAAGGGGTTAACTTTATTTGGGAGGGAGGGGCTGTGTGTGTCCCTAGGGGCGTGCTTTCTACTGTGATTGGCTGTGGCTTGAGGTGTAAGGACACTGATCAACGGATCTACATAGTAGATCCGTCTGATCAGTGTTTTTACACCGAGGAGAATGACAGGTGGCTTGTTTACACAAGCCGCCTGACTTTCTCCCTCTCCCCCGACGATCGCCGAGTAACCGGCGGACATCGGGTCCGCCAGTCACACGCGCGGGGGGGTTCGTGACCGCGCGGGAGCTCGCCTCCGCGGGCGCGCGCTCGTTCCCCAGACCCTCCCAGGCTAGTGACGTTAATTAACGGCAAGCGGTTAAGCAAGTTTTCTAATGCAGACACCCCTGTCAAAAATCAAGGTCAACATTTAAACTCACTTTTCTCTACTGTATTCAAGCAAAACAGCTTGGTTTTTAAATAGCCCCACCATGTGTTCTCCCAGCCTCATCAGCTACTTGTGTCAGGCCTGACTGGTTTGCAGTGCTGCCCCTTCCTCTCTTAACCTTTTGCCCACTGGGCACTTTTAGCCTGTTCCTGCCCAGGCCAATTTCCAGCTTTCAGTCACACTGTCACAATTTGAATGACAATTGCCCGGTCATGCAACACTGTACCCAAACAACATTTTTATAGTTTTTTTTTCACACAAATAGAGCTTTCTTTTTGTGGCATTTAATCACCACTGTTTTTTTTATTTTTTGCTACATAAATTAATAAGCCCTAGAATTTTGCAAATAGGTAATTCTTCTCCTTCACTGATGTGCGCTGATGAGGCTGCACTGATAAGCACTAATAGGCTGCCCTAATGGGCAATGATGTGGTGAAACTAATGGGCATTGATGGGCACTGATAGGCTGCACTGATGGGCACTGCAAAGGTGACACTAGTGGGCACTTATGAGGAGGCACTGATGAGGCTGCAATGATGGGCACTGATAGGCAGCACTGATGGGCATCGGTAGACATCATTGATGGGCACGGATGAACACTAGTGGGTGGCACTGATGGGCACTGATAGGCGGCACTGGTATGTGGCACTGATAGTTGACACTGATGAGGAGGCCCTGGTGGGCACTGATTGGCAGCACTGGTGGGCACTGATTGGCAGCACTGGTGGGCACAGATTGGCAGAACTGGTGGGCACAGATTGGCAGCACTGGTGGGCACTGTTGGGACTGCATTGATAATCAGGACACTGGTAATCAGTGCCCTGATTATCAGTGTAGATGTCCCTTTTAGAGAAGCTGGTTATCGGCTCTCTTCTCCTCTCCTCATGCTGTCAGCGTGAGGAAAACAGTGCAGATAATCGACTTATTTCTTTTGATATCCATGATCAGCTGTGATTGGACACAGCTGATCAGGTGGTAAAGACCTGCTGATTGACTCTTTGTCTCAATATGTGATCAGCAGTGTCCTCCAGACACTGTGATCGCAGATCGCACCGCTTGCTCCCCGAAGCGGGTGCACAGCGGTCGCACAGCGGGCGCGATCATGGAACAGCATCCCAGAACTAGACAACCGTGCTGTATTATTAGCCGAGCCATTATTTAGCTATAGCGAAGTCAGCAAGTGGTTATGGAAGTAAACCCTCCTATCATTTTCAGCCAAGGAAGCTGCCATCTTGGTCTCTGATCTTCAACTGCCATGATGCTGCACATGTGATCAGTTATGACACCAGTCAGCCTTCCCGGCATTCCGGGAATGTAACTGTTTTTTAAACTTCTAAATCAATGGGTTTACTTTCACTTTAACCTGAATAATGTATTTTTAGCGGGGACACTGACCTCAATACAAACCTAATAGAGGTTATAACCCTTCCTTTACTGTAACACTATATAGATAGAGGTATACATTGATGGTCTTTTAATGCTTATATAACTAGTGTAAATTGGGGCAGTTTTTATCTTTGCTTTCATTTATTTTGACGTTGCATCTCTCTTTTATGGTTATAACCAGATCTATGAGATTGTTAGCTCATATCTTGTTCCTAAATGATTCTCTAAACAAGGCTTTCAGCTGAGAAAGGAATTTTGTGCATTGAAAACTTGCTGTAATTTCTACTAAAGCTAATCATTGTAGGCCAACACCAAACCACACAGTAAAGAGGAACTAAACCTTTCTATCCTTTAAGGGGGAGCACTGTAGACATTTGGCTTCTTGTCCTGCTCCTCACTGACACTGCAGTGTCACTCCTGACATAAATAACAGGCAGTTAGGAGGTGACATCTCATCTCCTTTCCACCACAAGTGACCCGTTTCATAGGGGCAGCAAACATAGCTGCATGTCTGAACCCTTTCGGCCTATCATTCCCTCCTCAGAGCCCTTTCAGAACCCTGTAGTTCCATGAACCCTACAGAGCCCACCTGCCATCTCTTCATTCCTCCATCCCACTGACAAAGATGCCAATCAGGAACATTTTTTCCTTCACGTGACGCCATTGATGCAAGGATGTATTTTCCTTTCACTGACACCACCAGTGTTGGGCCATTTTTTTTCTTTCAAGTGACCTCACCAACTCAGGGACATTTTTTCCTTCTAGTGACACCCCCAACACAAGTACAATGTTTTCTTTCAGTGACTTCCTCAACATAGGGACTGTTTTGCTTTCAATGACACCACCCATACAGGGACATTTTTTCCTTGCAGTGACACCACTCCTTATTGTAATACAGTGATACCTCAGTTCACGAATGCTTCTGTTCACGAACATCTCGGTTCACGAACAGAAAAATTCATAAAAATATGCTCCGGTTCACGAACTCTGCTTCGGTTCACGACCAGGAGCCGCGGCCATTTTAATGCTATTTCCAGGCTGTCACATGGTCGTGACTTCCTGTAGGAAGATCGTGGAGAGAAGAAGAGACACAGAAAGAAGTACTGTGAGTACTGTGAAGACACTTTTTGCTTTTTGGTGTGCTTTTTAGCAAATACAGTACTGTACTGTACAATACTGTACAGAACTTCTGTACAATACTGTACTTACTGTATTGAATTTCACAGCCTCCCACCTGCCTTCCTCCATGCCAGAAGTCATCTCAAGCAAGGTTAGTGTTCTCTCTTTATACATTACTATACTGTACTAATGTGTATTGTAATTTGTTTCATATTTTTTGTGCTTCAAAAACCAAAAAAAAAAGGTCAGAACGGATTAACCGGATTTACATTGAACCCTATGGGAAAATGTGCCTCGGTTCACGACCAATTCGGTTTGCGACCAGAGTCAGTTCACGAATTAAGTTTGTGAACCGAGGTATCACTGTACCACTGAAACATGGACTATTGTTTTCATTAGTGACACCACTGACACAGGGGTAATTTTTATTTTTAGTGACACTACCAATGTTTGGACATTTTTTCCATCCAGTGACATCACTGACACAAGGAAATTTATTCCTTCCAGTGACACTGCTGATGCAGGATTATTTTTTCTTTGCCACTGTTAGCCCTATATTAGTGCACCAATTTTAAACTCTTCAGTTTGGTGCAGTGTACCATAATTATTGGTACTATTTCAACGCATGCTGCAAACATTACACACATTACATACCTTTCATTGTGTGCTGCTGTTAGCCTTATCCCCTCCTCCACCTGGAGGGTGGAGGCGGGCACAGTTTGCCATCTTTGCCTTTGGCACTGGATAATCTTATCTTGGCAATGATGCCAGACATTTGATGGCTTGACAGTTCAATTGAGAGCACAAGAAACTGTGACAGTTATAATTGACAGCATGCCTTAAATGTAACTGTTTTGGGAAACAGTTAAATCGATGGGTTTAGTTCTGCTTTAAGTCGATTCATAAAGTATCTATTTTTGGAGACTAATTCGCTCAACATGTAATACAAACACAAGAATGCCACAGGATTGTGTTTTGGATATATGATTACAAACTAAGTTGCTTTGAGTATTAGTGCCTCCCCCTACTATTTTCTCTTTTTGCAAACACTTTGATTATTAACTTTAGCTTATTTTTTTTGTTATCACAGTTCTGTAGTTTTCAATTGGGTGGGCAAGCAGAAAAGAAAGATTTAAGAGTTTTGAAATCTGGAGGCTAGAGACAGAAGCTAAAAGAGACAACATATTCAGATAACGGGTAATATGGTATGAAGGCACTGGAAAGTACAGTGCTTCCGATCGTGATATGACCATGAGTCGTATTTTACATTATAAATAGGAAAAACATGCAGTAATTGCCATGACTGGCACAAAGCAAATGAATGTAATGCAATCAGCCCTACGTTTCCTGTTATCTGTTGCGTGGTGTGGATGTGCGTATTTATCATTTGTCCCTGACTCTATTTATCTGTACAAATGGATTATTATCTGTGCCAGGCCTGTACATTCTCCAGCACGTATATCCATATGCATTTGCTATTGATGCTGATAATAGATATAAACATGATCAGCTCACAAGGCTTTCTAGATTAATCCCCTCTTTGCTATACCTTACTAACTAAACCAAGACTTACACCAAAAAAACAAATAAACTTCTTCTAAAAGAGAAATTACTTCTAAATGTCATTTTGCAGGTAGGGCATGTAGATGATTTTCTCACCTATTTTTGTACCTTTACTTAATTATCTAACACAATTATCAGTAAAATTGTTGAATATTACTGTAGGTCCAAAGCTGTGTGTTTTAAGTCAGCAGAGACCATATAATACTTAGATATCCTGTCATCAATATAGAAGTGGCTATTAAAGTGGACTATCAATTAGCACAACGGCCAACTGAAGGAACTTACACCACAAGCTGCTGATTCCAAGATAGCAATTTAGCATTGTCTGTAGTGATGAGCCGAACTGTCCTGGGTCCAGTTTGGCAGAGGTTTGCTGAACTTCAAAGAAGTTGGATGCCAAACCTCATTAAAATCAATGGGAGCAAAATTTGTCAAATTCAAAATGCCCATTTTCTGGGCTGATGATATTCAAGCGGATGTCAAGAAATAACATGTGGAGTGAGCCACTGCCAGGACAAGGTCACCTAGCATCCAGGGCAAAGATGCCATGCCCTCTGTCCCCCCCCCCCCAAAAAGTGAACACTAATTTTCACACTTACTTTCTAAGCATAATTTCCCTTTGCAAGTCAACACCCCCCCCCCCAAGTAATACCCCCTCTTTGAATATAAACCCCCCCTCCCAGCTCAAAACCTTTTCCTCCCCCACTACCCCCCCCCCCTACTAGCACAAATCCCCCCCCCCCTAAATCCCCTCTCCTCTGACTTATTCTCCTTCCCCCAAAAAAATTGCCCTGCTAACACAAATCCCCCCCCAAATTTCCCCTCTGAGCATAAATTTCCCACCCCCCTCCAAATCCACCTCTCCTAGCACAAATTCCCCTAAATTCCCTCTTCTAGCACTTATCCTCCCAATCATCCTTACTAGCAAACTGCCCCCCAACCCCCTTTACTAACAGAAATCCACTCCCCCTCAAACATCCCCTTTGAGCATAAATCCTCTCCACCGCCTCCAAATCCCCCACTCACAGAACAACCCCCCCCCCCAATCCCCTTTACTAACGCTAACCCTCACCCCCTCTAGCACAAATCCCTTCAATCATCCCTACTAGCACAAATGGTCCCCCTCAAATCCCCCGTCCTAACAGAAATCCACTCCTCTAGTAAAAATCCCCCCCCTTCCTAATCACCCAGCCGAGCCCAAGTAAAATGTATGTGCTACACTTTATAAAATAATCCAATCACACAGATCAAAATCATATAAGTGAATAATATGGTAATCTCATAGTATGAATTAATAAAATAAGCTCCTAAACAGACTCGCAGATGTCCCACCTGTCACGATGACATCACAGCCCCACTCAGTTTTGATGGAGTGATAATTTTAGCTGAATATTTGTGAATGGGCGTTGTCACTATTTTATTTATTTATATTATGAGATTAACATATTATTCACAGTATTCTATTTCTTTATCCACATGACTGGAGTATTTTATCACGTATGGCACATACATTTTATTTATTATATTTATTTTCCCTTTTTTATGTGTTATTTTTCTTTTCACGAGTATTTTTGTGATATAAGAATTTAGATAGAATTTATGTAGAAAAGTGCTGCACTATTATTTAGAGATTTTTCTGTTTTGAGTTGGTGATAAATCAAAGGTGCTAGTTTTTTCTTTTGCACATTGATGTTAGTGGATATCTGGAGGTGAGAGCATTGGCTCAGTGACTTGGAAAATATAAGTGCTATTGATCTCTTATCATTTTGAGATCATCTTTGTCTGGAAAGAGGCTGTTTAAGCACTTTGGCGAACTTTGTGTGATACGAGCACTTTTTTTTAGACGAGCACCATTGACTTTATTTTCTTTTATGAATGAATTTTCCATGAACTTTGATTGATGAACTTTATGCAATTACTTTATTTGCACATTGACATATGAAGACGTTTATTTACTAGTTTTTATGATAAAAATGGTTTATATTGTATTGTAATGTTTTTCATAAGGCAGAGTCTGGTATGGATTATAAAGGGGAAAAATAAAAAGGCACGAGAACCCTCCAAAAATCCATACCAAACCCTTAATCTGAGCATGCAGCCTGGTTGGAGTGCCTTAAAAACCAAGGCATTGCATGTCTGTATTTCTGTAAAAACCTGCCTTATAAAAATACTATTTAGGCTCCAATGCACATGATAATGCAACAGGCAATAGCACACTATTCACATGTTGGTGCATTGGCGTTGAATTTGCATGAGCCCTTACCTAAGCATTATTTCAATTTAGAAAGGTTCATGCATAAAGCACCAGATACATTGTATAAGGCCTTTTTTATACTTAGTACTCCAGTAAAAATGACTATTATGCATGGATTGATTAGCATGTATCCACTTACGTTTCTAGTCTGCACATCCACTCTTCAATTTTGTAAAAGCTAAATGAAAAATATCTATTTGTGTAGCTTAATTTAATAGCAAAAACGTTAAAAGTTTATTTTGAGGCATGTATGGTGGCTTACCTTGTTTATTTTGTTGGTTTTGGGAAGGGTTTGGCTGACATGGAGGTCTGAATACCGTGGAGGTTTTCTCAAGGGATTGTTGATGTCACATGGTACAGATTCAGTCCTAACTAGCCGCGCTGAAATTAGAGAAAAAATTTAATTTTTTTGTTAAACTGATGCTGGGTGAAAGTTGTTCTATTGTGGTAAAGATAACTCGGACAATAAAAAAAAAAAAAACAGTGCAAATGGCAAATGTGATCTTTTTGCTTTTTCTTTAGAGGTTTTAGAAGCCTTTTCATTCACTCCAAAATCTGCCAGAATATGGGTCAACATCAGAAGTATCTACATCAATTAGAGAAACTAGACTAAAAACAAGAGAAACTACAGCTTATATACCAGTGGTGAAACAAAAGCCATGGTAGCCTATGCAGCTGTCATGCAACCTGGGGGTTGATGTCGGTCCCATGATGAGTGCCATTGAGGCGATTTAGAGCTTCAGATCTTCTTCTTTAAACATAGGAAGTCTTTGGGCATGTAAAGATAACACAAACCCAGTGGTGTATCAATAAGGTTTGCAGAGATTTCTGTTGACACTGTCCCTCTATGCCCCCTGTGACATTTCCAGCCAAGAAGAGATGACATCAGACATACAGGAGGAGACTTCAGAATAATTGCCACTAGTTACAGGTCCCCTTTGCAGGCTGTGCTGTAAGGGAAATTTGTTTAGTTGTCATAGTAGTGTCGATTTTTTGGTCTTAGAGCTTCAGGTCTTCTTGGCCAGCACTGATATTAACCCTGTATGCCTAATGCAGTCTTACTCAGGCTGTACAAATCCCACAGTGTCTCCCCAGCTAAAAACCGACAGGTGTTATCAGTTCTGAAAAAATAACCCTACAATTTAAAAAAATTTGTATTAGACTAGAGTAAATGTTGGCAGTTACCCTAAAATTGTGTCATAATATCAAATATTATGATTGTTATTATTGCTACTACAAATTGATTTAATTTATTTAATTTTTACTCTCTACAACCCTACCTCTTCCAGCACTTGCTTGCTGTGATGTTGAAAGGGGTGGGAGGGCTTAGAATTTACACTTTGAGATGCTGAAAAAGACTTGTGAGTTACTGAGGACAGAAGAGTAAGCTGGAATATAAAAGTGATTGAAAAGGTAATATATTTTTAAAATAACAAATATGTTATATTTACCTGCTCCGTGCAATGGTTTTGCAGCTCTGATCCTCTTCTGGGCGCTTCTGGCTCTTCACTGCTTCCCAAGCCAATCGTTACGGAGGCACTCATGCAGGCTTGTTCCTGAGCCAAGCTCTCTGTGTTCATTGGCACACACAGTACGGCTTAGCCCTGCCCCCCCCCCCTCAACACACACACACTCTCTGCTTACAGGCTGTGATTGACAGCAACCTCCATGTCCAGTGAGAAGAAAGAGGAGAGAGAGAGAGAGAGAGAGCGAGAGAGACGCTGCTCTTGGGCACAATGCTGAATCAAGATCAGGCTCAGATAGGTATTTAGGGGTGCTGGGGTAGCTGAACACAGAAGGTTTTTTACCCTAATGCCGAGAACGAATTAGGGTAATAAAAACTTCTGCCTTTACAACCATTTGAATGGTAAAAGTTAATTCCCTGCAATGATGTCCTCTTCTTCCCTGACAATTTCTGTCCCCAGCTCTGATCCCTATTAGTGTACTGACCAAGATGACAATTCTTTCTAACTTTCTTTGAATTAGACAACATTTATGACAGTAGAGAGGACACTGGGTGGTCGCATCAATATTTGCAATGAGGGCTTGTGATCTGTAGTTATGCCTCTGGTATATACAGTTCATTCACAAAGTATATATTTAATGGGTTTGGTGTTGTCACCTGTAGCTCTACTGCCATTGGATTAGTCCAGAAAAAGCCCTGTTCAGTGTTTCATTGTCAAAGTACATTATTGCCACACTATTGAAATACTGTGTACCACCTCAGCTTTTACCTATTCATAAAATATGTTTCATAATATTTTATTTTTTTATAAAAAATTAGGAATAAAAGATGTTAAAAAAGGGAAAAAGCTAAACACACAGCTGTGGAAAAATCCCATGGTTTAAGTTCTCTCTTCCCACTCCTATGTAATGGCACTAGGTGCCTAAGTGGTCAATCACCAAGCACAAAAACATTAAAGGAACGGAAGAATGAAAGTCATATAAATCCTATGCCTAAAGTATTGGGTATCCCAGCAGCCAAATGGAGCAGTAGAGGGGCAAAGGGAAAGGGCATATAGACAATTTGCAGGCATCTACTAGTGTGAACCTGTTGCATTTACCTGCATTAGCATAACACATATACTCTTCAAAAGAAAAACAAGAATATGACTTCAAAGCAAGATCTGTTTGTTTCATTTGTCATTCTTAACAGTAGAACTGACACTTACCCCCTCGGTGTATGATTAGTAAATGACATGGAGGAGCCTCTTTGGTGCATTTATTGTGGCACTTTAATCTAATAAGAAGAAAGAAAAAAACAGAAACATTAAATATATATAGCATTAAAAAAATAAATAAAAAAAAAGCAGAACACTGGTAATCTTGCAGAGGATACTAAACCTTGTGTATCTCCATATTAAGAATTGCTAGTGTTATTGTGGCATGTTCTCCAACCACCAATCAGATTCAAACCTACCCAGCTGAATTCTGAAAATCTGATTGGAAGCTGTAGTGTCACCTTTTAATACTGATACACTGATATACAAGGCCAGGGTTGAGCCATCCTCTCCTGCATAGCACACTTTATTTCCCAATAGCGTCAGAATTCAGTAGCCTGAACGTACAGGTATCCCATCCTAATTTATGCTGACAATAAAATATGATTCATTCACTATTCACATTTGAGAATAAATGATATACATATTTCTAATCTCAGTGGAGAATAGTGAATAAATATGAGCTACAGGATACATTTCAAAAAACTGTTCCACAGAATCATTTTGTAGAAAAAGTAATGCTGTACACAGTAACCAATCTTTTTTTGTCATATTTCCAATTCAGGCTAGAAAATGAAAGCAAATATCCCAACAACATTACTTCATTTCTTAACATTCAAAGTCACCTGCAGAACAGCATTCATGAACATTCTCCATTTTAACTCACAAACTGGGTGTTTGCACAAAGTAATGCCAGCTGAAAAATTATGGGTTAGAAATAAATGCGGAATTTCCAGCTAAAAGAGGGTCTATAGGATAAAAGTATAATTTTAGATCTCATTTTCCATCTATCTTTGAGGTGCCCCAACTTGACTGACTAACTGTTATCTGCTCAAATGTAATATAACATGGGTGTGAAATTAACAGAAGTTTTAAATTAAATTCATATTCCGTAGAGGTCAGTTTGAAAAAAGAGCCAGTAGTACCTGAAACACGTCTGAACACCAGATAAGCAAAGGTGTGAGGAGTCACAGGCAGCACTCTTAGAGTCGGTTCACACCACGGCGACTCAAAGTCACCCTGACTTTGAAGTCGCCCGTGCAGCACGACTTCATCGAGGCTTGCAAACGACTTCACTGCACAGCATGGAGCGCTTCTTGACCAAGTCGCCTGACAAGTCGGAGTAGTGTGAACCGGCTCTTAATGGAAGTTTGAATAACAACAGCCGCAGAAAATCCATGAGCCTTGATACACCTTATAAACTGAAAGTTTATGGATGCATTAAACTATTATGATGGAATCAATAAATTAATAATTGCTTCAATATGATGATTTGTACGGTTTCCCTTTCTTTTGTATTTAATTTCAGTTTATGTGTATGTGTTTTCTTTTTGTTCTCCTCATAATTCAGATACTATCTCTGTTGGAGATTACAGGTGATCAGATATTTTAGATTCAGTCAGTCACATTTATAGCAATATCAGCTAAAAACTGTGCTCATGTGTTAGATCTGCAAGTGTATGGCTACATTACTGGGCAGTGCACTAAATGTAGTAAAGACCAATGTATTAAAATCACTAAATGTGTGAATAGCCAAAAAGAGTAGCGATCTCAAGATCCTAAGTGCAAAACGAATCTATGTAGAAAAGGCTATTTTTGCTATGATATTGGTTGGAAGCCATATTGGTGATATTAACTTCCAAGAGAAAGAAATATATATTTTTTCTTGTTAGATAACAATTCATTAGATATACAGTAAAACAGACGAGTGCGCAGATGGGTAAGATATATATAGATTAAAGCAAATTCATTCAATTAATTGCAAGTGACATAACAAGCACTGAAGCAAGTCACATGTTCAATGTGGTATTTGCATCCTTCTAACACATTCTATAATATGCAAATGTTTATTGTTCTATGCAACACAATATAATTAAGGATTAGCATACATAGGCATTTGAGATCAGGTTGTGGTCAGTTTTAGCACATACGCCCCCATAAATGCTTGGACAGCTGTAATATGCAAACAACAAATATCAAATCATGCCAGCCTTTATGCTGACCATACACACTGTAATCTAAAGGAAATTTCAACCAATTCAAGGCCTATTTCAACATACAAGTCAATGAGAATACAAAAGTAGCTTGAAATAATCAATGATTTCAGAGGCATCCTAAACTGATCTGTGAGGCAAGGGGAAAGCATGAGAAAGCAAGCTGCATTTGCCAACTAGCACAAGCTTAGAGCCTGTTGATGCAGGCCCTTAATAAGCTTTTGACTGCAAAATGATTAGATGGGTCAAGGCACCCTACCATCATTAGATTTCACCAATGTGCATTCCTAGCTGAAAGATCTCTTTTAATTTGTGGTGATGATAAAGGTCTTTTTAATCCTTTACCGTTTATCCCTTTATTATTTTTTATTAAAAAAAAACTCCTGTGACGAACCTAAAAACTCAAGAGGAGTATGTCCGTCATATAAGCTTCCCTTGCCTGGTACCAGCACAATCCAAGATCCCTTAGCCCACGCAGTCACTAACCATAACTCAGTGTGGGGTGGTAAGAAGCATAAAACTTTTATTGAAGAACAGACACAAGTATATATCTCTGGGGACAATCCCTCCTCCTTGTTGGCATAGAGACACAGGGTGGGGTAAACTGTACATCCAATACCATAAGGCAAAGGTACAGACAAACGTATATATCTCTGGGGACAATCCCTCCTCCTTGTTGACATAGAGACACAGGGCGGGGTAAACTGTACATCCAATACCATAATGCATAGTTACAGACACAAGTATATATCTCTGGGGACAATCCCTTCTCCTTGTTGGCATAGAGACACAGGGCGGGGTAAACTGTACATCCAATACCATAAGGCACAGGTACAGACACAAGCATATATCTCTGGGGACAATCCCTCCTCCTTGTTGGCATAGAGACAATAGGTGGGGTAAACTGTAAATCCAATAACATAAGAGCCCATTCACACTGCCGCGACTTGTCAGCCTGACAAGCCGCGGTCGGTCGCGGTCCATTGAGTAGTACAGGACCCGTTCTAATAGGAGCGACACAAGTCGCTCCAACTTAGAAAAAGGGTCCTGTACTACTTTGGGGCGACCTCGGAGTGACTTGCATAGACTTCCATTATGTGAAGTCCCTGCCAAAGTCGCGCCAAAGTCGCGGTGCACAGCGGTTCACGCGACTTCACAGGTCGCCCCCCGAAGTCGTGTCGCCTCAGTGTGTGCCGGCTCTGAGGCATAGGTACATTCAAACATTTCAACAAATCTTATAAACAAAAACTAGGCACACAGCCAACTTTGTCAGTGGAAAAGACACTTGGGGAAACTTCCCCCCTCCTCCTCAAACTATACAGCAATAGTCTATGAGACACTCCTAAAATATTCTAGCAATCTGAAAAGGTTTAACTATTTATCTTCATATATTTCTTGAGGGATATTGTTCATAATTATTTCTGTCCCAAGTGAAGGAGCCTCTCCAACTTTCAACACAAACCACACATACAGTATAAGGCCCAGGATAACAGGGGTAACATGAAATGCTGAGTCTGCTGTGGTTGTACTGGGAGTCTGGTTAGGGCAGACCAGACTGGGCTTCTCTGTCACCCTGTGCCCCTAACAGTGCCATCTTAAGATACCTTAAAAGACCCCGGGCAATGCAGTGCACTGGAGCCCTGCCTACACAATCACCGATGAGAATAAAATGCAAATTATCGATAAGGCTATATTGGTACAGCAGTGCCAGGCTAATGACAGCTTCCAAGTTTGGCGGCTGGGTCTGGTGAACACACACACATGGACGGGAGTCAGACTTGACTGTCCTGTGTGTGCCTGTTCCCGTGGAGGCGGACAGGCATTCCTGCAGTTGTGGGCTCCCCCTACATGGCCCAAGTGGCCTGACAGCAGCACAGGGCCGACAGGCGCTTGCCACCTGCTAAGTTCGGCGGTGGGATGCACACGGGAATCGGGACTAATGCTTGGCTGGGCTGGGTCGCTGGACAGGTGGGGCTCCCCGGGCAAGTGGGGTCACCGGGCAACTGCCCAGGCCCAGTGTGCCCGTTCCGTAAGATGGCCCTGGCCCCTAATAGACACAGGGTGACTTACATATAAGAGGGGCCTGGGGAGCTGAACAAGGAGTTTCCTGACCGTGTCGGGCTGCCCTCGTTGGACGCCTAATGTAATAGAGGACACCGGCTACCACTTTGCTGTCCAATTTGGAACCACGCAGGTCGGCGTGTGTTTGGCCCGTTTTACCCTTTGTAAATGTGAGTGCTGTACTTTATTATAATTTCATTAAAACTTATGAGAATATACTGCACTATGAAGGGTTTATTTCATTCTCTTCCTATGAGTGGCTCCTATGAGGTTTACTGTTAAGGTATCAGCTTGGGGAATCACCTGTGTGAAGAGCTGGTGTAGTAGGTCCGGTCCATTTTGTTACCAAGTGTGTTCCAGTCTGAGGACAGCTTAAAGCTCAATACTTCCTATTGTCTGGTAAGCGTGTTTAAACACTCTCTTTGGTGGTGGATCTTCTTCACTATACTACAATTGGTGACAGTGCATCAACACTGGTGGAAATGGACTAATGATGGACTTTTTATAACATTTTAGCGCTACATATTATATATATTTATCTGTTTTCTACATACGATCAGTGTATGATTTGAGTGTAGCTGCTTTTATAAAGATTTTACTGTGAGGTTATCTGCTCACCTTTTATATATATTTTTTAGCGCAACTACATATACCATTTTGTACCTCTTTTATGTTCGCTGACATTAGGACTAGTGATGAACCATATGTTTGGGGTTCAAATTCTGGGTAAGTTCATGAATGAAAGTTCAAGTGCCAAATCCGATCCGCATTGAAGTCAATGAGCCTAATGTTAAAAAATATATTATTGGCCTTTTTCTAGGCTAATAGGTAAGGGATTGGCAAACAAAAGACATTGAGGTTGGGCACTGCCCTAGCAAACAAAAATAAAGCAAAAAAAATTCAGTTTAGATGTGAGCACCAATTTTAATAATGCTTAAAGTGAAACTTTAAAACACAGTTTCTTTAACCACTTGCCAACCAGCCGCCGTAGTTTTACTGTGGCAGGTTGGCTCTTATACGTGAAACGACATACCTGTACGTCACTTCTTGTAATAGATAGTGTGGGGGGGTGCCCGGACTGCCGGAGGTGTGTGGATACAGGTTACGGCCCCAAACACAGACAGTATGCATTCAGGGCCATTCACCCACACCTGCACACCTGATAAATTAGGACCTGTGGTCGTGTTTATACTGTACAGCCGCTGCATCCTCATAAAGTAACAGGAGGCTCCAGCAAACCACTTATTCACACTGTATGGGCCAGAGAACCCATGTGAATGAGCCCTAAAATCTTTAAATTATTTTTTACAGTTTATAAAAATAATTTTTGTACATTTTTTTAAAAAAGTTTTTTTAATGTTTCAAAATATTTTTACAATTTATTTTTACATTTTTAAAATTATTTTTTACATTTTTTTTACAACGTTGTTGGGGGGGGAGGAGTCTTTGGTGACATATCAGGGGTCTAAACAGACCCCTGACATCTCACCTTTGAGACAGAGAAAGGAATTGAGGACACATTCTACAATTCCTTTCTCTGTAGCCTCATCTGCACTGCCGATGAATGAACAGGAAACACCCATGACCATGGCACACCCATGACCATTCATTAATTAAAGGAAGGAGCCGGTAAATGACATATTTACCAGTCCCTCCCACAGCTCTCCATCCTGACAGATTATACTGTGTACCTGCAGCCCCTGGTGGGACAGGGAAGCCAGCAGAGCTGCAGAGGGGCCTGGGCACACGGGGGGGGGGGGGGGTTGGGGGCACACAGGAGGGAATTCGATGTACATAGAGGGAGATTGGTGTGGAGGGATGGGGGTATTATAGGAGCTGTACCCTGTTTGTTTCTCCCTCCAGCAGCTGAAAGCTGGCCGGAGGGAGAGGGGGAGAGACCACCTTTAGCTGCTGCAGAAAGCCGCACACGTTACTGTAATTAACCCCCGCTCCACTGAACTGACCCTCCCTCCCTGTCCAGGCCCCCCCTGTTTACCCAGGCCCCCTACTAGTGGACCGGTGGTACCCTCTGTTGCCGGCCATGCCTTTCTCTATTGGGTCTAATTCTTTAGCCTAGGCAAAAAAATTTAACCTGGAGGGAAGCATCTTCTGTGGTCAGTTGTGTCCCACTGATAGTGAAGTGTTATGTCAATGAAAAGCTTTAGGTTGGCCATTTGGTTGTATAATCTCTTTATATACATATAGTACAAGGGCTGATCGGTATATACAGTAAATGTAGAAGAAAATCAACACATGTGAATTGTATTGACCATGAATTGTATGTGGCCAATTTTAGTTTACCAATTCACTATATACATAAAAGGTACAGTATAATACCTGTCCTAATTCATTCTCAATATGTTCTTCTATTGTGTTAAAAAACAAAGTTGTTTTTTTAGACCCAAGTTCACCCAATAGTAATCACATTAGTGCTCTGCTATAGAAAGTATATGTGATCAAATGGCCATCATTCTGAAATTATATTTTTGTTTTTTTCTGGTTTTGAGTTCTTTACATTACATTCCCAGCTGCTGTGAACTTTGTGAAGGTTATTTTCAAACACAAAACAGAGTCAGGCATCTCAATGATGTCTCTGCAGTACATAGTGAAAAAGACCTATTATTTAGTGGTGTGCTCTTGACTGTTCTTGGCCATTAGATTTATTTGTTAAATCTAAAGTGTGAAGGTGAAAATAAAAGGCAGAAGAAAGACAGAACCAGTCACACATCATATTAGTTATTCGTGCTTCTCTCTACAACACAAATTGATTTATAGAGACAGGCACGCCACATAATTAAATTATTGAAATTCTAATTGTTAAACCAAAATTCAAAACTGAACCTCAGGATAACCAAATATTGTATAAATACAAGTTGTGTTGTGTATTCTTACTTGAATCTTAGTGTGCTTTGTGTATTTCTTTCAAATGTGTGCCATAATCCATTGTGAAATATTGCTTCTGTGCAGGAGCTTCCTTTGAGAAAGCCCATTTGGTGCCAAGCATGCGGTAGGAGGCAACGCGATCACGCTAGGAGTAGCCGGGCGGAGCTTGTGAATGCTGGAAGTTATCTGAGATATGCTGTTTTTTACCTCTGAAATGTGAGTGTATTTTACTTTGGAAAAATACTTATGGGTCTTTCCTCTTATGTTTTATATGTTTTATATGATTGACATCTTGCTGGGAGTTGTGGACTTTGAATATTTAGCCAGTGAAAGCAGTGCCACTATATTACTGCAAAACGCTATTGACCTCTTCTTACTGGTGAGGTCTAGTCAAACAGGAGAGAACACACCTATTGGTGGGGTGAAGGACACCGCGGTGTTTGTTTTCTGTTAAGCAGAGATCTCTTCTGGTGGATGGGATTGCACAGTCCCCTATTTTGGATTTTTATGGACATTTTTCCATGGATTGATTTATGATATTTTATCATTTATATGCATTTTTTCACATAATATGCTGTGCTTTTTATCTCATGGTCATACGTATATTGTTTTAAGCACTATAGTCAGATACACTTATATATATAGTTATATATATTTTTCCTTATATATATTTATTTTTTATTTTTCTTTACACATGATAGGTGAGCACTGCTCTGTTTTTTTATGAAATATACATTGTGTTGCATTTTTCTCACAGGTGGTTAAATGCATGTGGTGTTAGCTGTCACCTTTTTATACTATAGGGTGTATACTTAGAAGAATTAACTAAATAATGATTTATTTAGTTTGTATTTTTTTTTGTACATTTTTTTTAAATATATTTATTTACACTTAACACTTACCTATTGAAATCATTTGGGATTTATTTGTAGTTAGATGGTAGGGGGTGTTTGTAATTATAGCGCGGAAGGTTTATGTTATTGAATAAAATACATTTAGCTGCCTGCTCACAGCAATCCGCACAATGTACACTGAGCAGTGTGAACACAGCTTAACTTACATTGGTTGGCCCGATCCCTGTGTACCAGAATGATTAGCTCCTGTGTATGTGCAGAAGTGATGTCATCCTGCACAAGCCAATGAAGATGGCCGAAAACTGGCACACAGGAGAAGATGCTGGCAAAGGACCGTTGGAGAGGTAGGTATTGATACCTTTAGTTCTGCTTTAACACAGTATGAACAAGCCAGGCAGTTAAATTCTAGGGGGGGAAAGTTAGTCTAATGTACACAGTGAGATTAGGAAGGTCAGTTTGTGCTTTTTTTTATTTCTCTATAGAAGTCAAAATTAATACATTGCAAATGCATTGTAAATATACAGTAAATGGATTTGAAAAGTCCATGAACACTGGCCCTAATACATGTAACAAGATATTTAAAGTGCTTCCAACACAAAAACAATTTCAGCTTACGAGTCCATAGATTGCATTAGTTTCCTTTTTGTATGCTTTTTTTCTTTGTTTTCATTTATAGTTATGTGAATAATGCATTCCTGTACCTTTAAGTCTATACTTATTTATTTCTCTATGTAGCCCAGTGCAGGACATACCTTGCCTTGGAATGCATCTGGTTTTCTGCCTTCAATACATTTCTATGTTGTTGCTATATTCTTTTCCCACCAGCAGTAGGAGAGCAAGTCACTCTAAGCCCAAAGACTGTGACGCAAAGCATTTGGGGTGCTGGGAGATGTAGCCCTGGGTGGTGGCTATATTATGATACTACAGCTACATAACTACAAATACCTGGGGTCTGTGCAGCCAGAGGAGCCATGGGGAGCATTTATATTCTTCACCCGGGAAAAGCCTGCTCTCTTGACTCTGGAGGAGTTGAGTAGTTGGGACCTGTTGGCGTGAGCAGACCTGGATAAAGGCCTAAACTGCCAGGGCCAGAGTGGTCTTGTGCAATTCGCTGTCTGATGCAATTGCTGTGAGATCATTACAGTTTCCAAACCCACTATTTCAAATGCAACCTAAAGTCCTGCTGATTATCCAGACCAACTGAGCTATCAAGCAATTCACCACTATCATTTGACACCATTTCAAAATCTGTTTGCAAGGGGGACCCCCTTTTATCATGAGTCTCCACTGTCTCCCGAGGAATTGATGAGCAGACAGTGGCCCCATTGTCTAAAATCGTACTGAAAATGGTCTTAATTGGTTTCCTTTATATGCTTATATTCAGAACTTTCTGGATAGCTGTGCTGTCTTTGTTATCTTTGCTATCTAGTGTATAAAGCATTCATTTCATTCAATAAGGTCCAGTGACAGCAAAGCCTGCTCTGCACCCCTTGGGCTAGAGTGAGCGAACACTGCTCTGTAACACATTTCAGTTTCACTGACTGCAGAACTTAACCCACATCCTTAGTGCACCAACTGTTGTCTAGAGGGCCCCAATGTTAGCTGGCAAAGATGTACTTTAGAAACAGTTCTTAGTTTAGATTTTAGTTTACAGTTATCAATACTGGGTTGATTTATGCTGTTCCTTTCATCTCTTCTAAAGCAGTTTTTCCAGTCCAGTCATTGCCACTGTCTGGGCATGCAGGAAATGTAGTACCTACTTCCTTTCTCTGTCTCAAAACAACATCCTTCCAGTTATTGTTTTGCCTATCAGGTATTTAGGGTGGTATTGCTACTGTTCATGCTGATCTGGGCTACTGTGTTGCTATCTGTATACACCTGACACTGTTTGTTCATAACTATTGCTTACCCAGAGTGCTCAATTGGGTAATTGTGATTGTCTTTGACTGCCTCTTACCTAACATCCACTCTGATAATTAATAAGTTTACCCTTTTTCATGCCTCCTGTCCCTCTTTGCAACATCTGAACACATGATGGATTCATGGGATTAGTACTTTACACAATGAAGATAAGGTATATTTTACTTCTTATAGACTCATAGGTATTGACAAGGGCACTGCATTTCTGAAAAGAAAATGTTCTGTTTTTATATCTGAAAAGTAAAACAAATGCAGCCATCACATCTAAGGACTGGTAAGCCACAATATTGCATTTTCATTTTTGGCTTTAGATATACTTTAAAAGAAAGACATAGAGACTGCTGTTGGTGAAAATGCTTGTAGCTTGTCAGTCATGCCGACCTCTTGCTTAAATACTGCAACATTAGCTCAGAACAAGTGTGCAGAGAAGGACCTTTTCTGTCTTTCCCCATTGGCTGATACTTGTCCCAACTCAGTAACTTAGTACATGTTGAAGCTAATAAGTAAGCAAAGCATTGAAGCCAGAGACAGCCAAACAATTAGCATTAACAGAAAAAGGTCAACAATGACAACCTCCTAATTTCTCTACCCAGCAGTTTTCTTCAAAGTATATGCAAACCTTAGCAATGAACTTCTTCTATTTTCTCCCATTTGATTACCGGTAGTTAAAAATATAAATGATATGATATATCTGTTCAATAAGTAAAAAAAAAAAAACATTTGGTAATGTTGCCGGCGATTAAGAGCTGTCCTTTGTCTTGTGCACACTTCTTGTTACCCAAATTAGGAAGAAATAAGCCCTTCAAGTCTTTATCTTGAACTACAGAATCATTTGTCTCTATGTTGAGAATAATAGGATAGGCCAGGGGTCTTCAAACTATGGCCCTCCAGTTGTTCAGGTACTACAATTCCCATCATACTTAGTCATGTCTGTGAATGTCAGCGTTTTACAATGCCTCATGGGATGTGTAGTTCCGCAACAGCTGGAGGGCCGTAGTTTGAGGATCCCTGGGATAGGCGATGGGTCTGATCAGTTTAGCAAAAGAAAACTTGGCAAGGCTGACACCACTCAGTTGTGTGTTGTCAGAACACAGGACCAAAGCTGGCCATAGACAGATCGAACCTCCGCTAGTTCAGCAGGGTTCAAACAAATTTCAAGTAGTGGACATGCCTTTTTGACAGGTGAAGTTGGAAAACCTATGTCAATCAGTGACTGCAGCTGTTGATAAGTGTCTTCTGACAATGGCGAATTCCACTGTAAGAATACAAGGTCCCAGTGAGGGGGATTCCTCCATTCACCTCGTTTGTTGTTCTGCTGGCTGAACAAAAAAATATGGCTCGTCTATGTCCAGGTTTAGTTGCTGAGCGCACTTCTGGCACATCAACAGGTATTATTCTGTACTTAAAGGGATTAGAAAGGGATAAAACACAGGGAAATGTGTGTGCATTGTAGTGATGTACAACATATGATATACACTGTAATGTAAACAGGAAGGTTTACTTTTAAACACTCATTTCACAAATAACAAGTGTCATGTCATGTCATGACATGGGCAATTGGGCAAATAATGTCATACAATATCGTGGTTGTCAAATCTGGTGTACCATTTCCATAGTAAGTGGTTTATGTTGAACAGCTACTTCAGACTATATGATTGAATTGGGACAACGTACTTGCAGTTTTTACATTTCAGTCCAAACAGCATCCCTTTCCCACAGACAGTACAGGTCTGAGACATCCAGTACTTGGTAGAAAACCTAGGAAGCAAGCAAAGGACATCAGGCTGACTCATGATAAAAATAAAATGACAATGTTAAGCAGAATAAATTGTACTTTTGGTAATACTGATGCACATGTTACTACTGATAATCAACATGTCTATCTACCAGCTAAAAATATTTTGTGATTCAAACTTTTTCATTTCTGAGTAACTCAGATCTTTTTTTCCCGAATTTCATATCTTCTTGATAAAAGATAATTTCTGTCAGCACCAGTATTGGCATTACAACTATGGACTAAACGATTTTTCATAACAGCTGTTACCAGGTTCCAAAATAGAGTGCAGGGCAGCAAAGTGGACACTGACATTTTACCAGCCATTGTCTGTGGCGTTTCCTTCCAGACAGTGGAGGTTACAAGAAGATTGAAACATTGCTCATTTGGTAAAACGAACAAGCCAAAATGCTTCCATTTTGTGTGACGTACATCACAGAGACTTTACTGAAAAAAGGTTTTATGAAACTGTGGTGTTTGACATTTTTAATGACCGAAATGGATTTGTGAAAAATCCTGGTTATGTGGCAATAAAAAAACTTTAAGAGTAATGGAGTCTAGCTTTTGTTTCATTCTTGTCTTATGTGATAATGATTAAGTGAGGAATAAATATTTCATTACATTGAGATAACACTTGTCTATTGTTTACAAGATGCTTGGGAATGTAGTCAGGCATTTGAAAATATGCACATCCAATAGACAGTGCACATTAGGACAACTCTCCATAAAGGATATACATGACATGTGCTTATCTCCATTTAGTCAGGAGAAAACAATAATAATCATCTGAATACTCCGCAGCTCCAAGATTATCATTCTGGTGGTCAGTATTTAGAAAAACTCAGCTTTGACTGTTCTGTGTCCATGCAAGGTCATACAATTGCATTATCATAACTGTTAATAATGTATGTAACTAACAATATACAGTACTTATCTCCAAGCTACAATCCCAGTGTGCACTGGTCCCAGGCCATGTGACCCAGTGGCATTGCAATCGGTGCTGATGTCGGCATATTATTTGATTTAAGCAAAGACTTCGCCATTGTAGTTTCCAAAAACACAGACCTGATGCAATCACACAGCTTAAAGTGGTATTAAAAAAAAATGTCATATTTACCTGCTCTTTGCAATGGTTTTGCACAGAGCAGCCCCAATCCTCTTCTTCTTGGGTCACCAGGATCTTGGGGCTCCAGGATCCTTCCCCTTAACCAGTGCCCATATATCAAGCCGCTTGCTATGGGGGCACTGGTGTATGCTTTCCCGAACCCTGCTCTATGCGTCTATAAGACACATAGAGCAGCAGCTCAGCCCGCCCTCCACTCTCTCCTCATTGGCTCACTGGCTGTGATTGACATATGGATATACTGTACATTGCTTATATTTCACTGCTCTAACGGACACTGCTTTTTACTATATATACATATATATAAAATATATATATATATATATATATATATATATATATATATATATATATATATATATATATATATATATATGTTACTATATCCTTTTTCATGCTCAATTGTGAATGAGAGGGTCTTTACATCACCCATTGCAATCCCAGAGCTATAAAATGACAAACTGCAGTGCCTGCTTTCTTTAAGATATGAAAGACCCTTAGGACACATGCACATTTGGAATTTAGCCTACAGACATCCAATTCTGGCTTTTCAGCAAACCTGGGAGGCACAGGTGTAGTGTTCAGTCCTGCAAAGTGTATGACAGGCTGAAATATGCTGAGGCTAGACATGGCTGAATGCTGTACCAAGTGGTACTCAAATTAGGAGGTCTATGTGTTCAGGTATATATGCTCAGGATGCAGGTATTCTGACACTATGGTTGGTATTACTGTGTTCTTTATAAAACTATAAAAGACTAGCTGCAATGTCTAGATTCCCTTAAAAAAATGGAAGATCCCTAGGCCATGTGCACACTGGGTGCTTATCCTATGTGCGTCCTATCCCAGCATTTTAGTGTGCCTGGGAGACACAGGTGTAGCATCCAACCTCACCACCTGCAGCTTGTCAAAGTTTATGGCAGGCTGAGAAAAGCTGCAGATGGATGGGGCCTAATGCTGTACCAAATGGTACTCACGTTTAAGACCCTATGTGTTCAGGGACATATGGTACCTATGCCTCCCTGGTGGACTAAAATGCCAGGATTGGACACACAAAGACTAAATGCTCAGTGTGCATGTGGCTTTAAAGAGGATATCACTAAAAATGTAAATTTCTTTGTTGAAACTGTACTTGTAGCTTAGTGCAGACTTATGAGAAAAGCAATGAGCCAATTACATAAGCAAAAAATGAGATTTCTGGGGGCGTTCTGGACATTAGCACTGTACATTTTTTGCAAAGTCACAGCTTCTGCAAATTGAGAGGGAAAGGAACTTTTAAACCTTAGAAATTATAAAATGGATTGTATACCAATTATGCATATTTTTTAGATTTTTTTAGATAAAGTCATGTGATCCAACACTGGAGTGCCAAGGACTTAAGCGAGTAAGTAAATGTATTTATTTATGTTTGCAATTTGCTCATTAAGGTCCTTATGGATAAGCTGTGGGGTTGAACAGGAGTTCAAGGCAGACCCAAGTGGTTTGGGAATGCAGTGAACTGATGCAGCAGTTTGCTGCTATAGCAGCCAAATACAATAATGCATATAGAGAAATTTGAACTATGGTCAGGTGGTTTAAAAGGGAGAATAATGGAGGTTTTCCTATATGCCAGCCCCATTCCATTTATAAGGCAGAGAACCCAGCAGCCTTTGTCAGTATGTGTTGGAGACTTACTGTAAGCCTAGTACACACGGGTCGAATGTCGGGCGCTATTGGCCGGTTCAACACAAACTGGCCAGTGTTCAGCCCGTGTGTACTGCAGCCGGTCGGACAGAAGCCAGCCATATGGGTGGTTTCTGTTGCTAGGGCATGACTGAAAAAGGTCTGACGATTGGCTCCCCATCAGCGCTCTCAGCCAATGGCTGCGAGTGTTGAACGGAGTGTTCTGGCGAGGGGGCCATTCCCCTGTCAGAACACAAAAGAACAGCACAAAAGATTGCTGTACTAACATCAGATTGTTAGTACAGTGGCTCAGCCCAGAGCTGTCAGTTTCTTTACGTTCAACCCACTGTGTTGAACATATAAAAACTAGTAGTGTGTACAAGGCTTTAAAGTAGATAGGGAGAGCTGACAGAGTTTGATTAGGGAGAGATAGATGTTCTAAACAGTACTGAATACAGCGTTATACAGGCATATACACAGTAATGTATTATGCTACATTTTGCTGGTAGAGATAGTTGCTGCTATACAGTGCTATACTACCAACTTCCTCTGCTAGCCTGACACCATTCACAGATAAACAAAAATCGGCCCCGTGGATCAGCATCCATGCTGCCCAGTCAGCGCGGTGTGCGCTCGCCCCTCAGCACCACTTTACCAGTTTCCAGAGGGCTGAGCACTGCTCATGTGACCCATTAGCTCTCTCCTCTCCCTGTCTGACAGCTGCCTGCAGTGGGCGGGGCTGAGGATTCCTCACTGATGTCAGTTGGGAGGGGAGGAGGAGGAGAGAGGTGACGGGTCACGTGAGCGATGAATGGCGCTCTGAAAACTAATAAAGAACGGCTTATTTTTTATAAAACACAGACACAGGGGCACACAGGATTATTAAACAGACTATAGACAGAATATGAAACTTTAAATTAAACTACAGCAGCAGGAGGGGAAGGGAGAGAGGGGGGAGAGAGGACAGAGGAGGACAGGAGGCACATAGACTGACCACAGTGTCAGGGCTCAGCAGCCATGGTATACTGTGGTCAGTTTACAGAGGGGAGGACATAGCCAGGCAGGATCAGCCAGGTATTTCCGGTGATAGAAGGGGACAAATTAAACAGCAAAGCACTGTGCTGTATAACATGATTTAAGGGAACAGAATCAATTTTTTTTAGGTTAACAAATGCTTTAAATATAAATGCTGCTGTTTGCTCTTTAAAAATAAATGCTCAAAATAAGTATAATGACTAAGCCCTTCCCCTTCATTAAATTGTTGAAAAGGGGCGGAGCATGGGTGACCTTAAAATTATGCCCCCCCCTGAAAAAAGTTCTGCGGACGCCCGCTGTATAACAGTGTACATTTGCTGTCCCCTCAAAATAACTCAACACACAGCTATTAATGTCTAAACCGCTGGTAGCAAAAGTGAGCACACCCCTAAGTGAAAATGTCCAAGATGGGCCCATTTAGCCATTTCCCTCCCCGATGTTATGTGCCTCGTTAGTGTTACAAGGTCTCAGTTGTCAATGGGGAGCAGGGGTGTTAAATTTGGTGTTATCGCTCTCACTCTCTCATACTAGTCACTGGAAGTTCAACAAGGCACCTCATGGCAAAGAACTCTCTGAGGATCTGAAAAAAGAATTGTTGCTCTACAAAAAAGATGCCCTAGGCTATAAGAAGATTGCCAAGACCCTGAAACTGAGCTGGAGCATGGTGGTCAAGACCATACAGCGGTTTAACAAAACAGGTTCCACTCAGAACAGGCCTCGCCATGGTTAACCAAAGAAGTTGAGTGAACGTGTTCAGTGTCATATCCAGAGGTGGCCTTTGGAATATAGACGTATGAGTGCTGCCAGAATTGCTGCAGGGGTTGAAGGGGTGTGCGGTCAGTGCTCAGACAATACACCGCACACTGCATCAAATTGGTCTGCATGGCTGTCGTCCCAGAAGGAAGCCTCTTCTTAAGATGATGCACAACTCCATACTCTGCATAAAGTCAAGCTGGTAGGCCAGGGATCTCTCTTGTGTCTGCAGATCTTATCAGACTTTTTACAAACCTGTTGAGGCAGAGAGGGGCTGCCTTGAGGGAGATCCCGATAACAGTGTCATTGCACTTTACTGCATTGACAATCAAAGGGGCGCTCACAGCCTTACACAGTGTCATTGCATTTATTCTTAACCAGTCATTGTCTTGGGGCCCCAGGCCAGCTCGGGGCCCCAAGCAATTGCTTGGTTTGCCTGCCTTGTAGCAACGGGCCTGTGCACAAGAAAGCCCACAAACAGTTTGCTAAAGACAAGCAGACTAAGGACATGGATTACTGGAATCATGTCCTGTAGTCTGATGAGACCAAGATAAACTTATTTGGTTTAGATGGTTTCAAGCATGTGCGGCTGCAACCAGGTGAGGAGTACAAAGACAAGTGTGTCTTGCCAACAGTCAAAAATGGTGGTGGGAGTGTAATTGTCTGGGGGTGCATGAGTGATGCCAGCACTGCGGAGCTACAGTTCATTGAGGGAATCATGAATGCCAACATATACTGTGACATACTGAAGCAGAGCATGATCTATACATTCAGAGACTGGGCCACAGGGCAGGATTCCAACATGATAATGACCCCAAACACACCTCCAAGATGACCACAGCCTTGCTAAAGAAGCTTAGGGTAAAAGTGATGGACTGGCCAAGCATGTCTCTTGACCTAAACTCTATTGAGCATCTGTGGGGCATCCTCAAACAGAAGGTGGAGGAGCGCAACGTCTCTAACATCCACCAGCTCCGTGATGTCGTCATGAAGGAGTGGAAGAGGACTCCGGTGGCAACCTGGGAAACTCTGGTGTACTCCATTGCCCAAGAGGGTTGGGGAGTGCTGGAAAAAAATGGTGGCCACACAAAATATTGACACTTTGGGCCCAATTTGGACTTTTTGACTTAGGGGTGTACTCACTTTTGTTTCCAGCGGTTTAGAAATGAATGGCTGTGTGTTGAGTTATTTTGAGGGGCAGCAAATTTACACTGTTATACAAGCTGTACACTCACTACTTAACATTGTAGCAAAGTGTAATTTCTTTAGTATTGTCACATGAAAAGTTATAATAAAATATTTACAAAAATGTGAGGGATGTACTTACTTTTGTGAGATACTGTATAAGTGGCAGGCGGTCGACAAGTGGTTAACAGTGCATGTCTGAGCACAAACCAAGCAATGAAGTTCAAGGAATTGTCTGTAGACCCCAGAGACAGGATTATATCGAGGCACAGATCTCTGGAAGGGTACAGAAACATTTCTGCAGCATTGAAGGTCCCAGTGAGCACAGTGGCTTCCATCATCCGTAAATGGAAGAAGTTTGAAACCACCAGGACTATTCCTAGAGCGGGCTGTCGGGCCAAACTGAGCGATTGGGGGAGAAGTGCCTTAGTCAGGGACATGACCAAGAACCTGATGGTAACTCTGACAGAGCTCCAGCGTTTCACTATGGAGAGAGGAGAACCTTCTAGAACAGTGATGGCGAACCTTGGCACCCCAGATGTTTTGGAACTACATTTCCCATGATGCTCATGCACTCTGCGATGTAGTTGAGCATCATGGGAAATGTAGTTCTAAAACATCTGGGGTGCCAAGGTTCACCATCACTGTTCTAGAAGAACAACTTTCTCTGTAGCCCTCCACTAATCAGGCCTGTATGGTAGAGTGGCCAGATGTAAGCCACTTCTCAGTAATAGGTACATGAATGGCTACCTGGAGTTTGCCAAAAGGCATGTAAAAGACTCTAAGACCATGAGAAACAAAAATCTCTGGTGTGATGAAACAAAGATTGAATCCTTTGACCTGAAAGGCAAGTGTCACCACTTTGGATCTCAGACTGGGGCGAAGGTTCATCTTCTAACAGGACAACAACCCTAAGCAAACAGCTAAGACAACTAAAAGGTGGCTAAGGGACAACTCTGTAAATGTCCTTGAGTGGCCCAGCCAGAGCCCAGACTTGAGCCCGATTGAACATTAGAGATCTGAAAATGGCTGTGCATACAAGCTCCCCATCCAACCTGATGGAGCTTGAGAGGTCCTGCCAAGAAGAATGGGAGAAACTGCCCAAAAATAGGTGTGCCAAGTTTGTAGCATCATATTTAAAAATGTATTGGTGCCAAAGGTGCTTCAACAAGGTATTGAACAAAGGCTGTGAATACTTATGTATATGGAATTTTCGGTTTTTTATTTTTAATAAATTTGCAAAGATTTCACACAAACGTATTTTACATTGTCATTATGGGGTATTGATTGTAGAATTTTAAAGAAAATAATTAACTTATTCCATTTTGGAATAAAGCTGTAACATAACAGCAACTCCTGGAGTGGAGTCTGGAACATGTGGATAATTATAGACTTATAGCTGCCAATCAAAGACTTTCCTGCCTTTTGTGGATTGTTACCAAATCAAAGACTTTAAGGGATTTACTGCCTTTTATTGACTCTTTCTTCAAAAGGATTGCGTTTATGGACTTTGCCACCTGCCTAAGGTACAGTCACCTAATGGAGCACTACAGAGCTGTGTATAGGAAAGTGCTTATAAGATGTCATTGAGAACTGCTAATTTAAGCTACCTCGGTAAATCATCTTCATTTGGTCATCTAAAATGCCACGTCTGAAGTCTCTAAAGGAGTGCATGCATGGCGTATCAGAGGAACAGGGTTTACAAAAAAAGTTTGAAAAGATACAGTTCAGAGGTCTAATAAGCAGAATGTTGTCCAGAGGATGCTAGAGTGCCACTGCTAAGGGCTATAGTACTTGTGTCACTTGCTAAATCAACCAACCAGCCAGGAAGCAGGTGATGTGGCAAGGTGTAAGATTCTGGTACCTTTGGTACCCTTATTTCCCATTTCTACCTTAATATTGCGTCCCACCTTGCTAACTAGGTGGAACGCATACACCTTTAAGAACGATGACATCATCGCCGAGCGCCGCTATGAGCGGCTATTTCAATCGCCGGTCTTCTCTCACTCATTGCTCGTTCAAACTGCATGCTTGACCAGTCTTGTCCTATGCTGCCGGAGTTTCTAGCTATTCCTTTGCCTGAACAAAACCGGAACCTCGCTACCGATCCCGTATCTCGCTACCGGATCACTCTCTTGCTACTGGACCTTGCTACTACTAACCCAACTTGTGATAAGTACCCCACAGGGGATTTCTTCCTAACTAACTTACACTATCTACCTCTGCATACTAAGGACTGTTACTATGTAAGCACTATTCCTATCATCTGCATAACTTCATAGATTGCTAGCTCTTGAGCCTACCATCATCTACATCATTGCACTAGGTTACTCTCTCTTGTATACTTCATCTGCTGTCCCCTACCACCTGTTACTATACATGATTGCTAAACCTATCTGCATACTACCTATCATCACCTACCACTCTCCTGAATATTACTACTGAGTGCTCACCATTTCTAACGCCTGTCTCTCACCTCTATACTATCATATACATCCTATCACTCCAGGAACATCATATTGAGTGTATGTATATTTGCATAAAACAGGCTGTGCACGGTGATGAGTCCTGAGAGTTGGATATGTTTGTTCAACACATCTCTACATGACTACTGAGTGTAATAATTCTGCAGCTGCAAATCCATTCACTAACAAAAAACGCAAGAGCGTTACAGATTGAACGAGCCATAAAATATGGATTCAGCAGAATTACCCACTCAAGTTATGCAGTTAAAACAACAAGTAGATGCATTGATACTTGCCCTTACAGAGGTAAAAAACGAAAATCAGGCTTTGAGACAGCAGGTTGGCCGTCTCGCACAGCTCTCTGCTGCTCAGCCCCGTGAGCCTAAGATAAACCCTCCTCTAGTGTTTACAGGTGATCGGAAAAAATTTTGTGAATTTAAAAACGCATGTCAATTGCTTTTGTTGTTAAAACCTCGTACCTACCCTACTGACCAAATTAAAGTCTGTACCACTATTTCCTATCTGACGGGTGATCCCCGTGCCTGGGCAGACTCTCTCTTTGAGAAAGATGATCCACTTCTCAACTCCTATCCTTTATTCCTAGCGCAACTCGCTAGTTTATATGAAGACCCCAATAGGCAGAGTACTGCTGATACCCAATTGAGGGCTTTAAAACAAGGAAGGAGACCTGTTGAAGACTTTGTGGCAGAGTTCAAAAGATGGACCCTTGATTCAGGGTGGAATGATACATCTCTAAGAACTCAGTTCAGACTCGGCCTATCAGAAGCCGTTAAAGACGAGCTCGCCCGAGCGGATTTACCTGACACCTTGGCTGCCCTGATACAGACCAGTATCAATATTGACAGACGACTGCGAGAAAGAAAGGCCGAGAAGATGGGATTGCCATTGTCCAGTTCTTCTCGGATGTCGGCTGTTGACCCTACTCCTATGGAGGTAGGAATGATACGTCCACCTTTATCCTTTACCGAACGTGCCAGGAGAAGATCCAAACATCTCTGCATGTACTGCGCCTCCCCGGATCATTTGTTAAGCGGCTGTCCCCTTGTCCGCAAAAAAGAGGGTGAGTGTTCAAATGTCTTGCTAGGGGGACTAACGACTTCCTTTTCTAATCCTTATCTTTTTATTCATTTGACATTACAGTGGGACCAAACTAGGATCACCACCAAGGCTATGATTGACACAGGATCTTGTGGGAACTATATCGATACTTGTTTTGCTACCTTAAATAGAATACCTATTATTTCAAAACTCAAACCTGTCTCTGTTAGTTTCATTAACGGTATTCCGTTATCCTCTGGTCCAATCACCAATCAGACACAAGCACTCCTTGTCACTGCCAATGAGTCTCATATGGAGACTACCACTTTTGATGTACTAACCTCACCACATTTTCCCATTATTTTGGGACTTCCCTGGTTACACATACATCAACCAATCATTGATTGGAAAACAAGAACTCTAACCTTCTCTTCTCACTATTGCGAAACCACGTGTAATCTCTCATCATATGGAAAGATTCTGTTTGTGGTGACAGATGAGATTATACCTCTATGTTACCAGGATTTGTCAGAAGTCTTCCTTGAAAAAAATGCTCAAGTGTTGCCTCCCCATAGGGACTATGATTGTTGTATCGATCTACTCCCTAATAGCAAGTTGCCTTTCGGTCATGTTTATCCTCTTTCACAGGATGAACTCTCTCATCTCAAGGAATACTTGGATGAGAATTTGGCGAAAGGGTTCATCAGACCTTCTACTTCCTCTACTGCTGCAGGACTCTTCTTTGTCCGCAATAAGGACTCAAGTCTCAGGCCTATTATTGATTACAGGCAATTAAATACCATTACAATAAAGGATCGCTATCCCTTGCCCCTCATTCCTGAACTTATTGAACAGGTGCGCGGGGCTACCTACTTTTCGAAATTGGACCTGAAAGGGGCATACAACCTAATCCGAATCCGTGACGGGGATGAATGGAAGACAGCATTCAGAACCAGATACGGATTGTTCAAGTACCTTGTGATGCCATTCGGGTTGTGTAATGCTCCCGCAGTCTTTCAACGATTCATAAATGACATCTTCAGAGACTTACTTGATGTTTGTGTTGTAGTATATCTGGACGATATACTTATTTATTCTCAATCTTTATCTGAACACATAAAACATGTAAGACTCGTGTTGTCCAGACTACTTGCACACAACTTATACGTAAAATTAAAAAAATGTTTATTCCATAAAGAAGAAGTACTATTCCTAGGATACATCATATCTAAAAATGGAATCAAAATGGATATGAGCAAGATATCCTGTATTCTAGATTGGCCTGTGCCAACAACTCGTAAAGCATTACAAAGATTCCTCGGATATTCTAACTTCTATAGGAAGTTCATCAAGAACTTCTCTGCTATTGTGAGACCTCTCACACAACTCACAAGTATAAAAAAACCATTCAAATGGTCAGAAGAAGCAAATGGAGCTTTCCGCTTGTTAAAATCAAGCTTTACTTCTGCTCCCATACTACGCCATCCCTTCAATACATCCTGGAGGTAGATGCGTCAAATATGGCAGTAGGAGCAGTTCTCTCCCAACGACCAACAAATACTTCACCACTTCACCCAGTTGCTTTTTTCTCAAAATCACTAAGCAGCCCCGAGGTGAATTACCCAGTGGGTGAAAAAGAGTTGCTTGCAATAAAATTGGCATTGGAGAATTGGCGACACCTACTTGAGGGTACTCGATTACCAGTTCTCATATACACAGATCATAAAAATCTTCAATACCTTCAGACTAACAAGACTCTTTCTCACCGGCAGGTACGATGGTCCTTATTCTTTTTAAGATTCAACTTTTTGGTGACCTACACTCCTGCAGACAAAAATAAAAAGGCGGATGTGCTGTCACGATTAACCGAGGATAACTACGCCGAAATACCTTCAATTCCTATAATACCCTATGAACGTATTGTCGGTGTTGTTCGTTCCCTGAAGGAAGAGATTTTGCACAGCATAGGATTGGATTCACCTCCACCACAACTAAGTGCTGATGCAGAAGGCTTCCTCTATTACAACGACAAACTTTACATACCCCCTACTATGCGTACCAAGATTTTGGAATTGTCGCATGATGTGCCTATGGCAGGACATATGGGTATGACTAAAACATTTAATTTACTTAGAAGGCAGTTTTGGTGGCCTGACATGAAGACGACCGTACAAAAATTTGTTTCTTCTTGTGACATCTGTGCAAGGTCCAAAATTGACACTACAAAACCATCTGGTCTACTTTGTAGTCTACCAATACCCCAGGTTCCATGGGAAGTTGTGTCCTTAGACTTCATAGTAGAACTACCACCTTCCAAAGGATTTAACACCATCCTAGTGTCAGTGGACCATCTGACCAAGATTGCACATTTCATTTCTATTCGAAGATTACCCTCATCCAAGCAAACAGCGGAATTGCTAGTGAAACATGTCTTTAAGTTACATGGTATTCCAAAGACCCTTCTGTCTGACCGTGGTTCACAGTTCATCTCCAAGTTTTGGCAAGCTCTATGTCAGATACTACGAATAGAGCGAAAACTTACTTCTCCTTACCACCCTCAGACCAACGGACAGACAGAAAGAGTCAACCAGTGCATTGAGCAATATCTACGTTGCTATACCTCATACCTACAGGACGATTGGGTGGACCTCCTCCCGCTGGCGGAATTCGCTTATAACAACGCAACCCACAGTACTACTAAGCAAAGTCCATTCTACTTGAACTATGGGTTTCATCCCACTCTTCTTCCACCATGCATCCTTCCATCAAGTAACCCAGTGGCCTCTGATTATCTCACCCAAATAAAGGACTCTCTGGGTTTACTCAACACCACCATATCACATGCCCATAGTCAACAAAAAAGGTACTACGACCTACGTAGAAAACCCTCTCCTCAATATGCTATTGGGGACCTTGTTTGGCTATCTACAAAAAATTTGAGATTAAAGATCCCTAGTAAAAAACTTGGACCTTTATTTCTGGGACCCTTCCCAATTAAGAAACTCATTGGAAAAGCTGCAGTGCAACTCACCTTACCGGCAGATCTCAAAATACATCCCATCTTTCATGTGTCGCTACTAAAACCACATGTTCCTAACCAAGGAATAAGGCCTACCATCTTGCCTCCACCTCCAGTACAAGTTGAAGGCGGAGAAGAATATGAGATCAAGGAGATTCTGGATTCTCGTATCCACAGAGGAAGACTCCAATATCTCATAAGATGGAAGAACTATGGACCCCAAGACGACACCTGGTTGGATACTGCTGATGTTCACGCACTTAGGCTTATACGAACATTTCACTCAAAATACCCGGAAAAACCAGTGCTATAGGCCTTCCGGAGCCGGCCTTAAGGGGGGGGTACTGTAAGATTCTGGTACCTTTGGTACCCTTATTTCCCATTTCTACCTTAATATTGCGTCCCACCTTGCTAACTAGGTGGAACGCATACACCTTTAAGAACGATGACATCATCGCCGAGCGCCGCTATGAGCGGCTATTTCAATCGCCGGTCTTCTCTCACTCATTGCTCGTTCAAACCGCATGCTTGACCAGTCTTGTCCTATGCTGCCGGAGCTTCTAGCTATTCCTTTGCCTGAACAAAACCGGAACCTCGCTACCGATCCCGTATCTCGCTACCGGATCACTCTCTTGCTACTGGACCTTGCTACTACTAACCCAACTTGTGATAAGTACCCCACAGGGGATTTCTTCCTAACTAACTTACACTATCTACCTCTGCATACTAAGGACTGTTACTATGTAAGCACTATTCCTATCATCTGCATAACTTCATAGATTGCTAGCTCTTGAGCCTACCATCATCTACATCATTGCACTAGGTTACTCTCTCTTGTATACTTCATCTGCTGTCCCCTACCACCTGTTACTATACATGATTGCTAAACCTATCTGCATACTACCTATCATCACCTACCACTCTCCTGAATATTACTACTGAGTGCTCACCATTTCTAACGCCTGTCTCTCACCTCTATACTATCATATACATCCTATCACTCCAGGAACATCATATTGAGTGTATGTATATTTGCATAAAACAGGCTGTGCACGGTGATGAGTCCTGAGAGTTGGATATGTTTGTTCAACACATCTCTACATGACTACTGAGTGTAATAATTCTGCTGCTGCAAATCCATTCACTAACAAAAAACGCAAGAGCGTTACACAAGGATGATAGTGTCATGCTTGGCCCCTTCACTAGGGGACAGTTTCCCAATTATGCAGCCGACTATGCCAGTCATAGTGCCTAGGGAGGAGAAGGTACCTGTTGAAGGTGAAATCAGTATGAGTAGAGCATGAAAGTTGCTGACCCTCTGAAAGGGACTCCAGCCCTACCGAAGAAGTCAATGAGAGATTGAACGACCTGACGTAACGCGTATAGGGGCGGAGCCTGCGCTCCTGACGCTGATCTTCCGGGTATCGCTATCTGTTTCTCTGCCAATACAAGCAGGCACGGCTGAGTGCCTGTCAAATGTGAGTACCTTATGCTGTATGAATAAAAGTTCACTATATCGCAAACAGAGAGCACTAGAATGTGTTCTTTATCCCCACATTATATGTCCTCATTCCAGAGGTGAGAAGCTGGAAAGAGATCTCTTGGTCCTGTATAACTGCATGTGAGCTGATGCTGACCCGTTTGGGTCTTGTGCTGAGGTGAGAGGCAATTCACCTGGTGAAGGGATTTGCACATAAGAGGTGTTTTTTATATCCCATGGGAATATTGGTTTCCTGTTAACACTTTGGACACTAAGCACGACTATTATATAGACTGTTTGATGGACGTTTTTTGATTTTATATGCACTGATATAATTTGATTCTAACACATTTATCTGGCGCATCACTTTCTTTATATTGATAGTGCCTAGGGGCCCAGACTGTGAGTTATGAAGGACAGAGAGCATGAGTGCAGTTCTGCATTGTTACCTCTAGGGCAAATTAGATTTGCCTGCACCCTCCTTTACTCTATCTGAAATAAAAAGTTACACTTTAATTGAACAAGCTGAAATTAGAAACTTGGTTACTATGCACATCTGCTCCATATTCTGTCTGCTGAGGTTCTATTAAAGTGATACAAAAGGTAATTTTTTTTGATTAATAACAAACGTGTCATACCTACCTGATCTGTGCAATGGTTTTGCACAGAGCAGCCACGATTCTCTTCTCGGGTCCCCTGCTTGCACTCCTTGCTCCTCCCTACTGTTGAGTGTTTCCATAGCAAGATGCTTGTTATGGAGATTCTCATACATGCACAGAACACACAGAGCGGGGTTAGCCCTGCCCCCACTCCTTCCTCATTGACTGTGATTGACACCAGCGGCAGCCAATGGCTCCTGATCTAATGAGGAAAGAGAGCCGTGAGAGCCTCTGCTCTTGTGCACATCGATGGATCAAGATCAGGCTTTGGGGGCCTGCATAGTGAAGATTTTTTACCTTCATGCATAGAATGTGTGAAGTTAAAAAAACCTTCAGCCTTTAGAAACACTTTAAATTCCTCTCCTAATGTTTTTGAATATGGATTTCAGTTGCAACAATTCTAATGTTAGCTGCAGGATAAATCATTGTCACGCCGAGCGCTCCGGGTCCTGCAGCGTCCCCGGAGCACTCGAGGTGTGCTGCGGGTAGCGGCGCTCCGGTCACCTTCCCCGACCGTGAGCACCGCTCCCCCGCAGCTCACATACAGTCGGTCCGCGCGGCGGGACGTTCCCGTCCGTGGACTCCACTCACCTCCCGCTCGGCTCCCGCCCTGGCTTCCTCCCGGCGCGCGCGGCCCCGCTCCCTAGGGCGCGCGCGCGCCGCTGCTCTGAAATTTAAAGGGCCAGTGCACCACTAATTGGTGCCTGACCCAATCAGCCCAAAACGTATAAAAACCCACTTCCCCTTCCTGTCCTTGCCGGATCTTGTTGCCATTGTGCCTTGAGAAAGCGTTTGGTGTATTTTCCCTGCCTGTGTATCAGACCTTCTGCCGTTGCCCCTGACTACGAACCGTTGCCGCCTGCCTTGACCTTCTGCTTCGTCTGACCCTGCCTTTGCCTTGTCCTTCTGTACCACGCCTGAATCAGCTGTCCGTGAGGTTGAGCCGTTACCGGAGGATACGACCTGGTTGCTACCGCCGCAGCAAGTCCATCCCGCCTTGCGGCGGGCTCTGGTGAAAACCGGTAGTAACTTAGAACCGGTCCCCTGGTACGGTCCACGCCATTCCCTCACTGACACAGAGGATCCACCCCTAGTGTCTTCTTTGGCCGCTAGTCCGGACCCTGACAATCATGCTTTGTGTCTCCTAATCTACAAGCTATTCCAGTGCTCCAGCACTTAAAAACATTTGTGGTCATTGTCTCTCTGAAATACTACACTAAACTAATGTTTATTTCAAAATAAAAATTACCTTGACTCTTTCTCTTACATTGCAGCCTAAAAAAGCTACTTACATATTCTCCCATGACTGTATATTATTTGTGGCTATTGTCTCTGTAATAATACACTCTGATTTTTATTTCAGGATAAAACTGCCATTTCTCTCCTTCCTATTTTGCAACCTGATCAAGCTACTTACATACTGTACAGCAAGTATGTACAATATTTTTGACTATTGTCTTTATAATAATACAGTCTATTTTTTATTTCATGATAACGTATATCTGGTCATTCCCTCTTAAACTGTGGCCTACTAAAGCTGCTTACATAGTATGCAGTGAGTGTGCACAATATCGCTGGCTTTTCTTTCCCAAAATGTTTACTAAAGTTTAGTAAAATACAAAATAAAATATATGATGTGTATTTTTTTATCATATAATGTACAAAAAAGTTTGTCAATGGTAGGTTCACTTGATTGGGTAGCATACAGACACATTTAAATTAATCTGAAATATCAATAGAATACTAGAGGGAAAAAATAGGGGTTGCTCTAAGAAGAACAAATCTCAGGGACAATGGTATGAAACCACCTCCTAATATTTCTGGCTTTTGTCTAAAATAATATACTTTTATTTCATGATAAAACTTGCCTAGTCTATTCCTCTTAAATCGCAGCCCAATAAAGCTGCTTACACACTGTGCAGTGTGTGTGTACAATATTTTTGGCTATTGTGCTTGAAATAATACACTCTAATATTTATTTTACATTACATAGTTACATAGTTACATAGTAGGTGAGGTTGAATAAAGACAATAGTCCATCCAGTTCAACCTGTGTAGGTGTGTGTGACTGTAATCATCTAACATAGCCCTCAATCTCCTGATCCTTGAGATGTAAGTCTAAGAGTCTTTTGAAAGTCACCATACTACCCGCAGAAACCACCTCTTGTGGTAGACAATTCCACAATCTTGTAGCCCTAACAGTAAAGAACCCCCCACGTTGCCTGAGGTTAAAACGCTTCTCCTCTAATCGCATTGTATGTCCTCGAGTCCTCATGCAATTCCTTCGAATGAACAGCTTTTCTTCTAAGCTGAGATCCCCATTAAGATATTTATAAATTGCTATCATGTCCCCTCTCAGACGTCTTTTCTCCAGGGAAAATAAATCGAGCGATTGCAGCCGCTCTTCATAGGTAAGGTCCTCCAACCCCCTAATCAGTTTAGTTGCCCTTCTCTGGACTTTCTCCAGCTCCAACACATCCCTCCTGAGGACTGGCGACCAGAACTGGACAGAATACTCCAGATGCGGTCGGACCAGAGTTTTATAAAGTGGAAGGATTATAGTCTTATCTCTGGAATACATCCCTTTCTTTATGCATGCTAATATTCTGTTGGCTTTGGAAGCTGCCGCTTGGCATTGCATGCTGTTGCCTAATCTATCATCAACTAAGACTCCCAGATCTTTCTCCATTTTTGATTCCCCCAAGGGTTCCCCTCCTAACGTGTATTGTGTTTTTATGTTTTTGGTCCCCAAGTGCAAAACCTTACACTTCTCCACATTAAACCTCATTTGCCATGTCGTTGCCCACTCCGTAATTTTGTCCAGGTCATTCTGTAGGATATCTGCTTCATGCTGTGCAGTTATTGCCCTGGCCAATTTTGTGTCATCTGCAAAAACTGATAACGAACTACTGATCCCTTCCTCAATGCTGTTTATGAATAAATTGAACAAGGTTGGTCCCAGGACTGAGCCCTGGGGCACCCCGCTTACTACCTCAGACCAGTCTGAGTATGCGCTGTTTATTACTACCCTTTGGACACGGCCTTTTAGCCAATTCCGTATCCAAGAGCAAACCCTGCTGTCGATACCTGCAGACCTTATTTTATAAATTAAGCGCTTGTGGGGAACTGTATCAAACGCCTTAGCGAAATCCAAGTACACCACATCCACTGGTCTCCCCCTATCTAGCTCACAGCTCACTTCCTCGTAGAATGCTAAGAGATTGGTTTGACAAGATCGCCCATTTGTAAACCCGTGCTGGTTACTACTGATGATGTTGTTGTCTTTAGCATACTCTACGATATAGTCCCTTATCATCCCCTCCAAAAGTTTACATATTATTGATGTCAGACTGACAGGCCTATAATTTCCCGGGATATGTCTCTGGCCCTTTTTGAATATCGGAATCACGTTAGCCTTCCTCCAATCCCCTGGTACATCTCCTGTCCTAATACTGTCAGCAAAGATCAGGAACAGTGGTCTAGATATAACCATACTGAGTTCCTTGAGCACTCTCGGATGTACGCCATCCGGGCCTGGTGATTTGTTTGTGTTAAGTTTATCCAGTCTTTCCCTGATTTCCCCCTCTGTTAGCCATAGTGGCAAGTCCTGTGTATTACTACTAACCATACAGTCATGGTCAGTGTACCCTTCCTTTTCCTGCGTAAAGACTGACGAGAAAAAATAATTCAGCACGGTTGCTTTTTCAGTGTCCTCTGTAACCATCCTCCCATCATCGCTAATTATGTGTGCAATATGCTCTGCCCTAGTTTTTTTGCTGTTGATATATTTAAAGAATTTCTTTGGGTTTTTTTTACTATCCTCCGCTATTTGTCTCTCAAAGTTGATTTTAGCCATCTTGATTTCGTGTTTACACTTCTTATTTTCCTCCTTGTATTGCTGGAAGGCCGATACGGTGCCCTCTGATTTATATTTCTTGAAGGCCAATTTTTTTCCCCTAATAAGTTTTTTAACGCTACGGTTTAGCCAGCCAGGTTTGGCTTTGTCTCTTCTAAATTTATTCCCCATAGGAATGCACTGCAAGATGCCTTTGCTTAATATTGTTCTAAAGCATTCCCATTTTTCCTCTGTGGTCAGTGATCCCAGGGTTTGGTCCCAGTTTACCCTTTCCATCAATGAGTACATTTTTGGAAAGTCTGCCCTTCTGAAGTTTAGGGTTCTTATGTTCCCCACTTGCCTTTTTATATTGTTATTTATACTAAATGTGATCATCCTGTGATCGCTAGAGCCCAGGTTGTCCTGGACTCCTACCTCCGAGATTATGTCTGGGTCATTAGTGATCAATAGATCCAGGATAGCATTCTCTCTAGTAGGGGAATCCACCAACTGCGACATGTAGTTATCCTGTAAGGTTTCCGTGAATAGCCGGGCCTTATGCGAGTGTGCAGTCCCCTCTTCCCAGTCAATGTCGGGATAATTGAAGTCCCCCAATATGATGACTGATCCTAGTTTTGCCGCTTTACCTATTAGTGCTAAAAATTCCAGCTCTACCTCCTCCCCTTGGTTAGGTGGCCTATAGCAAACCCCCACAACTACTTTTCCCTTATCTTCTTCCCTATCGAGTTCAACCCACACAGATTCTAAATCCATGCTCATCCCATCCGTAATGTCACTCCTTTCTAGCACCTTTATATTGTTCTTGACATAGAGACATACCCCTCCCCCTCTTTTACCAACCCTGTCCTTCCGGTACACCGAATACCCTTGGATATTGGCCAGCCAGTCATGTGAGGGGTCGAACCAAGTCTCCGTTATTCCCACAAGGTCTATGTCCTCCTCATGTACTAACATGTCCAACTCATCCATCTTATTAGCTAGGCTCCTGGCATTAGCATATACCCCTCTTAGTTTTACGGAAGTTAAACGTGATTGGCGGTTTTGTTTATTTCTGTTTGGTCTGCTGTTCTCCCGCACAGACCCGCCAATTGATGTTGTTGACCTACTGTCGCTATTGACCCTACAACTGCCTTCAGTCCTCTGCTCCCTCCTGACTGATTCTATTTCTGAGCCCTCCCCCCCGTCTCCTAGTTTAAAAGCCCCTCCAACTCGGTGGCCATCTTTCTCCCCAAAAGAGCTGTACCGTCCCCATTAAGGTGCAGCCCATCCTTACTAAAGAGCCGGTAGCCGACTGAGAAGTCAGCCCAGTTCTCCAGGAACCCAAACCCCTCCTTCCTACACCAATTCCTCAGCCACTTGTTAACTTCCCTAAGCTCCTTCTGCCTCTCCTGTGTGGCTCGAGGTACAGGCAGTATTTCAGAGAAAACCACCTTGGAGGTCCTTTTCCTCAATCTATTACCTAAGTCCCTGAAATCGTTCTTAAGGATCCTCCACCTACCTTTAACTTTGTCATTAGTGCCCACATGCACCATGACCGCTGGGTCATCCCCAGCCCCCCACATCAATCTGTCTGCCAGATCTGCGATGTGCCGAACTCGGGCGCCCGGTAAACAACAAACTGTTCGTTCACGCGATCTTTTTTACAGATTTCCCTCTCTGTCCTCTTGATAATTGAGTCCCCAACTACCACAACCTGTCTAACCTTTCCTGCGTTACGGCCCCCCTTCTTCCTGGAGCCGTCCCTCCCCTGGCAGCTGGGGGAGGGCGCATGCTCCAGCACTGCCACCCCTGAGTTGATATCCCCCTCAACCTGCAACTCGGCAAACATGTTAGGGTGTACCAACTCAGGATTGGCCTCCCTGACTCTCCTCCCACTAACATTCCTAACAGTCACCCAGCTGCGTACCTCTGCTGCTTGCGTCTCCTCTGTTCCTTCCTCCTCTATGCTGACCCCTGCCAGCGCCTGATGGGTAAAGTCCAAGCTCCTTTCCAGGTTGTAGATGCCACGCAGTCTTGTCACTGTGTTCTCTAGATCCACGATGTGGGCTTCCAGAGCAACAAGTCGCTCACATCTTGCACAGCAGTATTCGTCCTCGATTGTTTCATCAAGGAACGCATACATGCCGCAAGAAGTGCACTGAGTGGCATCCCCAATCCTGTCGGACATTATTACCCTCTACTCTATGGGGATAATATTAACGACCTGCTCTTCCTTACCTACACTACCTCTTACTTCCCTGGTACAAAACCTGGGGTACCCACCAGTCGCTAATACCCTCACCAGTCACTAGATACTCACCAGTCGCAAGGATCCTCACCAGTCGCAAGGATCCTCACCAGTCGCAAGATACTCACCAGTCGCAAGATACTCACCAGTCGCAAGATACTCACCAGTCGCAAGGATACTCACCAGTCGCAAGGATACTCACCAGTCGCAAAGATACTCACCAGTCGCAAAGATACTCACCAGTCGCAAGCTACTTCACCAGTCGCAAGGATACTCACCAGTGCAAGGATACTCACCAGTCGCAAGGATACTCACCCGTCGCAAGATACTTCACCAGTCGCAAGGATACTCACCAGTCGCAAGGATACTCACCAGTCGCAAGGATACTCACCAGTCGCAAAGATACTCACCAGTCACAAGGACACTCACCAGTCGCAAAGATACTTCCAGTCGCAAGGATACTCACCAGTCGCAAGCTACTTCACCAGTCGCAAGGATACTCACCAGTGCAAGGATATTCACCAGTTGCAAGGATACTCACCAGTTGCAAGGATACTCACCCGTCACAAGGTACTCACCAGTCGCAAGGATACTCACCAGTCGCAAAGATACTCACCAGTCGCAAGATACTCACCAGTCGCAAAGATACTCACCAGTCGCAAGGACACTCACCAGTCGCAAAGATACTCACCAGTCGCAAAGATACTCACCAGTCGCAATGATACTCACCAGTCGCAAAGATACTCACCAGTCGCCTTGTCTCTCCATCCTAAATTACAGCCTAATAAAGTAACTTACATACAGTAGTTGTGTTTCAGGTCTTCACAATATTTCTTGCTATTGTCTCTGAAATAATACGCTTTAGTTTTTATTTCAGGGTAAAATCTGCTTGGTCTCTGCTTTTTACGTTACATTACACATTACAGCCTACTAAAGTTGCTTATATAGCGTTCATCGAGTCTGTACATAAATTCTGGTTATTGTAACAAAAATAATAGTCTTATTTTAATTTAATAGTAAAAAATGCCTGGCCCCTCCCTATTAAATTTTAGCCAAGTTAAACTGCATAAAACCTGCCTTAGCTCTCCCTCCTAACTTGCAGCTTTATAACGCTATTTATATACTGTAAACTGCCTGTACAATATTTCTGCCTATTTTCTGGGAAATAATACTCTATTTTTTGAGAACACCTACCCTGTCTCTTTCTCTGAAACTGAGGCTTAATAATGCTGCTTATATAGTGTGCATTGACTTTACAATATTTCTGGCTATGTTTCAATAATAGATCTATATTATTTAATATATTTATTTTCAATGGCTTTGAAAAAACATATCCCTTTACTGATCTGCTTTAAAACACTGTTGTATCGTTTAAAGTGGAAGAAACACCTAACTGTAACTCTTATTAAAATGTTCTCTAACCCCTTCTCCTACCTATCCTACCTAGTCAATATAAAAAAAGACCTCTGTCTGTTTTATTCTGCTCTGGTCTGGTCACACGCTCCTGCTGCTCTGGCTTCCCTGTGTCAGTAAGCATCTGCTGCAGAGGAATTAAAAGCAGTGATGACACTGGCTGGGCCATGGGAGCCTACAGGTGATGTCGTGGCTCTTAGAATTCCCAGCCACTGCCAAACGCTCCTATACACAGGGGAGCCGGAGCTGCAGGTTCTTGTGATCTAAACGGAACAGTTTAAAAACTTGTAAGTACGCTGAAACACCTTTGAAACACATTTTTTCATTATATCATCAATTCCTTTCTCCACATTGTCAGCTGTTTTACATCAGAGAAATATGTGCAAATAATGCCAAGAGGTGGCGTGTCATTCATTACAGTGGTAAAGTTCAAAAATCGTGCTTGCTGCAATTTATAACATTTTTGAAACACAGAATCTGAATCCTTAATACTCAAGGCCAATTTCTGTTCAACCCCCGTTGAAGGAAGGTTAAGATCCGAGCACCCAAGAAGGAGCGAGGAGGAACCCCAATATACTCACACCACGCAATGTACGTCTTCCATGTACGATGACAGATCTTCCTAGCTTTCAACAGGGTAGGAATCACGACTCAGATAAACCCCTATCCTTAAGCACCTGGTGTTCAACAGCCAAGCCGTCAAAGCCATTGACTGTAAAGCAGGATTGAAGATCGGTCCTTAGGACATAACATCTTCCCTGAGAGGAAGTTTCCAAGGAAGGTCAGGGATCAGCCGCACCAGATTGGCGTACCAAGCCTGACGATGCCAGTCCAGAGTCACTAAGATGACCGGAATCCCTTCTGCCTCGATCCTGCATAGAAGTCTGGGCAGAAGCTTGAGGGGAGGGAAGCCGTAAATCAGCCCATACTGACCCCATGGAGCCACCAGCACCAAAGGATCCCTTGACCAAACCACAAACCTCTGCACCTTTCTGTTGAGCCGAGATGCCAATAGATCCACCTCGGGGGGTTCTCCACCAGACATAGCTGATGAAGCACCTTCGGATGAAGGGACCACTCCCCATGGTCAAACACCTGCCGACTGGGATAATCAGCCTACAGATTTTCCACCCCGGGAATGTGTATGACGGAGAGGGCTGGAAAGAACCATTCTGCCCACCTTAGAATGCCGGCTACCTCCAGAGCCGTCTGGACACTTTTTGTGCCCCCTTGATGATTGACATAAGACACGGCCATGACATTGTCCAATTGAATGCGCACTGGACAACCCTGAAGACAATCTGTCCAATGATCCAGACACAGTCTGATCGCTTGGAGTTCAAAGACATTGATCGATAGTCTGGATTCTTCCAGCCTCCAGATCCCCTGAGCAGAATGCTTGCCCAGGACCCCTCCCCAGCCGGCCAGGCTGGTATCTGTGGTGACCACTGTCCAATACAAGGGGAGAAAGGATTTTCTCAGCCGAAGCGCCGGAGAACAAAGCCACCATATCAAGGACTCCCTCGTTTCAGAGACTGCGGACTCTTGTCCCATTTGGTTAGAATCTCCCTTTGCATGCAGCTCATATAAATCTGTGCAAACAGAACCGCCTCGAAGGTAGACACCATCAGGCCCAGCACCCGCATGCAAGTCCAGTGGGACAACCATCTGTTAGACAGCAGGAGGCGAATTGCAGCCGGCAATTTTTGGAGTTTGTCCAGAGGAAGGAGCACTCGGCTAAGGCCGAGTCCAGAGTCAGGCCCAGATAGTCCAGCTTTGTGGATGGAGCCAGAGCAGACTTCTGAAGGTTCAGAATCCAGCCGAACTCCCACAGAGTTCGTATTGTGATCTCCAGGTTGTCCACCAGAGCAGAGGGAGACTCTGCTCGCAGCCCAGTACCGCGATCCCCCATTGGCATAACAAGGCTAGCCCCGGGGCTAACAATTTTGTGAAGACCCGAGGAGAGGCGGCGAGACCAAAGGGTAACGCCACAAACTGATAATGCTCCTCTTCCACAGCAAAGTGGAGGACTGGCACATATTGGGATTTGTAGTTAGGCTTCCTTGATATTATTAGAGGCAAGGAAATCCCCCTGACGCAGGGATGCCACCATCGTTCGAATGGACTCCATTCTGAACTTCTGTACAAAGCAGTTTAGCTCCTTGAGGTCCAGGACTGGACGCACTTTGCCTCCCTTCCTGGTGACTGTGAACAGGTTTGAGTAAAAACCCTGAAAACGTTCTGAAGTCTGAACCGGGAAAATCACCCCTTGAAGGAAAAGGTCTTGTACCGCCCCAAACAGGACCTGTAAGCGGTCTGGGGACAGAGCGAAACTCGATCTTGTAGCTGGACCAAGTGACTTTGTGGACCCACTTGTCTTGCACTAGGGAAGTCAATGGGTTCAGAAACCAGCGAAGACGTCCCCCCACCCCCTAAACGGGTGAAGGAGCCTTGTCCATGATCCTGGAGAAGCCTGATCTTGGCTTGCCAGATCAGGTTAATTTGGATCCTCCTGAAGAGGCCCTTAAAGGCTTTGAGCTCTTGTCAGTCGACCCTGAGGGACAAAAAACTTCTGAGCTGAGAAGGAGGGACCACGTCTATGACAAGGTTTCTTGCCCATAGTAGCCTGTGGAAGGAATGTACTCTTCCCCCTGTGAGACCTTTAATGATATTATCCAGGGTAGCTGCAAACAGGTGATCTCCTTGGAAAGGAAGATCAGTCAAAGCCTTTTTTAAAGTCTGATCCGCAGACCAGCACTTGAGCCAAAAGACACGCCGAAGGACCACTGCCAAAACAGAGAGGTGAGCCATCAGGGGAGGCACATCCAAAGAGGAATCACAGATAAACTGCAGCTCCTGGACCAGCTGGTCCACCAGCTCAGAAAAGGCAGGGGAGAGCTGTTCGCCCTCCAGGTCACAGTCTAAGAGCTTAGCCCACTCAGTCAGAGTTTGGGACACTAGGGCAATGGGGAACATGGGCCTCACTGCCGAACCAGCCAGAGTGTACATATGGCGGGCCACAGCCTCCACCTTCCAGTTAGCTGGATCCTTAAAGGCTGGGGACTCTTCAACCAGAATCATGGTTGCCTTGTTTAATCTGGAAACAGGAGAGTCCACCACCGGCGGCACCACTTAGGGACTCCATGGAGACGCTTTGGTCGTCACCCCTCTTTAGCGACAATTCTGTCAAAATAGGCAGGAAAAGGTAACACCTTTGCCGCTCTGGATGGCTCGTGAGTGCTAAAGGGTAGCTGCATCCTCCATCTTTAGGGTCTTACGCACAGATACAATTAGTGCATCCACCAGCGCCTTTTTGTGCACGGTCGCAGACTTGGAGGAATCATCCTCACTATCAGAGGATTCCAGGCACGTGGTTGCAGACCCAGCAGGTTGACCCAGGTCCGCGGCAGCTGAATTAGTTTCAGGATCTGATGATACAGATGAGGCAGGGAAAGGCAGGGGGCACTTTTTGCTAGCCCATCACCCGCAATCCTCAGAGGAACACAAGGGACTCCAGGTTAGGGCATGGATGGATGGCTAGGACCCGGAGGGCCCCGCAGCCTCAGAGAGGGGATCAGGTGGGGAAATGTGCCCCAAAGACTCCATGAGTCACCAGGGGGACCCCACAAAAAAGTTTAAAAGCACTGCTAAGGGACAACCCCCCCCCCCCCCCCCCCCCGCGCTGGCAGCACCACCCAGTCACCAGGCAAAAGCACAAAGCGCTCCTCAGCAAAGAGGGAGAGGACACCACCAGACTCACCACCTGCAGAGACAAGCACCTGCAGCCACCAGGATAATCTGCACTACTCGTCCTGCGATCGGGAAGTAAAAGTATCCAGAAGTCAACACCAGGGGATAAGGAGGGGCTGAAATCGCCGCCCAAAGGGCTCCACTGTTATGGCCGCTGCTATTTTTCAATGGCAAACCATAGCAAAATGGCCATCGGACTACACAAACATGGCCCCTGTGTATAGAACACACAAGCCTACAACAAAGTGGCGGCCCAGCGTGGCACCACGAGGCATACAGAGAACCAAGATTGGGAGACCAGGCCTCAAGGACAGATCCAGGCAGGCTGAGAGGCCCTGGAAGGACCCCCCACCAGGTACAACCCTCCCGCACAGTCGATTGTCTGGTTGCCGGTGGCGCACCCAGGCCTCCATCGCCAGTCAACGCCCTGCTCCCACCCCTGGAGAGTGGCCAGACCACCCAAGCAGCCCCAGCGTATGTTGAAGGAGGAGGGTGCCTGCGGGAAGGAGGGGAACCCGAGGTCTGAACGTCCCAAGGAGGGGCCCACATCCACCCCAAAACCCTCCAGGGGGAGAGGGAGACAGCTACTCACCATACCAGGAACTGGTGGGCACCACTCCAGACAGAACCCCTCTCCATCGAAATGGGGGGGGCCCTTTATAAATTACCAAGGTAGTGAGACATTGACTCCCATCTGATTTTTGCTTACTGAGCTATTACATTAGGCAATATATTTATTTTTAACTTGTATGTACCTTTACTATCAACAGGAATTTTGTATCATTATCTATTTATTCATTAATTTCTATGAGTTTACATATCAGTGTGTAGCCGACCAATTAGTCTGAAAGACACAAATTTCATTACGATTTAACACTTTGTAGCCCATTATGCCACCAGTTTTGTGCTGTTTCACACACACACACTGCAATCTCGGTTGCTGCTCGTGAATTTGGCCAGTATCATTATTTCCCGATCAGGTGGCTTTCCACGCCCAGTCTCCAATCTGCCCTTGGGTCTGCCATCTGACAGCTTAATTTTTACCCCATCACTGGGGGGTGGGTTAGCCTGACGACAGAGACTGGGCCTCAAAAACGTGTTGCGGCCCGCCCCCCCCCCCCCCCTCGCTTGTGTTAGCTTGTGTTGGCTCTGTCAGTGGCTTGCGAGAGCTCCAGACACTTCCAATGTTTCATCCCAGAGAGGCGGGTTCGAGCGTGTTGTACAGTGGTCTTCCACCTGATCATGTCTGCATGGCTACCCACACTATCCCTGTATGCTGCGCACAAGACACCTTTATGTGAGTGTTTTTTTTTTTTTTTTTAGTGTTTTAAATAAAGTGTTACTGCTTTTAAAACTCATATTCACCTGGTGCCCTCCATTGCTGTTTTTTTGTCTCATCCGAGGGAATTCCTACTTCCTGTCTGAGGAGCTGCCTGTGATATTGTGCCAGTCATCCCCATCTGCCCATGATTCATCCCTTCAGGGATTTCGCCCTTGACTTCCTTTCACCATCAAGGCCTGTATGGACCTTATTCATTTTTAATCCTAGTTGTTTTTGTTGAACGATACATTTATCTCCATCACTGTCAGTGAGCGCTGACTCACTTTCTACTTGTTAATTTGTGATATATTGCATGTTTTTTAGCTGATGTCTTGCTTTCATGTAGAAGTGATCTGAGCGACTGTAGAGCCATCCAATCACTTTTACGCTACCAAGAAGGGCCAGTATACCCCTGCTGCCAGTTGTTGTGGTTCCAGGGCTCTAGTTCCACTGTTCCCCAATGCTAAGACCAAAAGTTAATCCTAAATTGATAACCTGTAAAAGACTTGCCATTTCATGGGTATGCAAACGTTTAAGACTTAACATGTTTTTTTACTGTTTACTTGATGAAATCCTGCCTTTTATATTGTACCAAAAAACTGGGCATTGTATTTTGTTTGTGAGCTCTAAAGTTTAATAAACAGCTGCACAAATATTGTGCAATATAAACAATTGCAACTGTCCCTATTTTATTCAACAGGACCTCCACTTTCAAAAGAGAAATAATTGTTTGGGAGTTTAAGCAAATTTTCTAACAAAAAATACAGATTTTATCATGTATATAAAAAAAATTAAAAATTCTCCTGTCCTTCAATTGATTGAACAGTAACTCCACTTTCATTGGAAAAGAATAGCAAATAAATAATATAACAAATAATATTGCTATACAAGCCATATTGTAACCGAATGTTTTTAAAAATGGCCTTTCCTTTTCAATTCTTAGCACTGTCGTTTTCTGTAAAGTTTAATGCAATATAGCAATGTGAAGGCATTCTGTATACAGTTGGTGTGCAGAACTTGCCAAGAAATGTAATTTCCTGCTTGTATAATTGGCTCACTGATTTTCCCAGAAGTCTACACAAAGATACGTCAGTTAATGGGGAACCTCTGCAGTTATAAAATAATTTTTGGTGGGTTACAGACCCTGCAAATTCCTTATTAGAACACAGTAAGTGAATCAGCTGATTGATAACGAAAAATTAACTTTTCATATTTACTTTTCACATTGACAAAACCAAACAAGCAGCTTTTTCTTCAGAGAAACAACGTTTGTTAAAATCCTTGCAATGTACATGGATCAGCCAGAGTGTACTGTTTTTTCTCAACAAAAGTGCAGTTACTCTTAAAGTACTTTTATTGTTTGTTTAGAATATTCAAAAACATTACTGTGCATAATTTGGACAAAGGCTCACTAAGATAAGTATAAATTAGAAACGTATCCATTTCACATGCTCAAATAGCCATTATGAAGAGAAGATGTCCTCTCATTTGGAATTTAATATATAAAAATAAAAAAATATTTGATTTTTCTATGGCTTTAATCTACTCATATGTCCAGGTCTTCGCTATTTATATTCACCACTGTCTCTCTCATAACATATAGCCCCTGTAGACCTATTTTGATAATTTTTCACAATGCTACTTGAATTTTGCAACAAGGACCTTCTAGTGTGTGCAGAATGGACATCACAACGCTTGCCTGATATCAAACTTTATATACTAAGCATTAACCTAGTCCAATATTCAATGGAGAAAATGTCTTATCGGTGCAAGGTTGGGGAAAAGGGATTGGGTTCTATCTCAAATGCACTTACAAAATGCTTCCATTTCTGCCTTGTGAAAAATTTATTGCAGAACTGCCAAGCCTCGAGTTAATTTGATTTTTTTTTATCATCCTTGCTGAGAGTTTTATCTCATCTTAATAGTTCAGCTGCTGAAATGGGATTCAAATTCAGGCCAGATCCTCCTTCTTGGGAGATGAGTAAGGGAGGAAAAGAGAGAAGAATATGAAATTGCTCTCAGGTAGAACAAGAATGGCTCAGTCTTTACTTTTCCTAAACAGGGAAATCAATCACCTCGTATTAAGTAAAAGAAAAAAAAAAAAGCATTTCACTTCCACTCTCCTGAAATAACATGTTTAACTCTTCATATTCTTATACCTTTTGTTCTAGGAGAATGTTCTGAAAAATTGGACCAATGTCCATTTGTGATAACACATTTCAGAATGTAAATCTTGTAAGTAATGTCTAGCCCCCTAACAAAAAATAAGCACAATATTAAAAAAAAATACAAAAAAAGGAAGCATAGAAGAAAAAAATATCCTACATCCCAGCTTTCACCATGCTCATTTGGGCAATAGTGACAATATTCAGCTTCAAATCTCACATTGCACTGGGAGGTATTTTTGGGGGATCTATGATTATCAGTTCTTCAAGGGTCTTAAAGGAAGGTCTGTGAGTCTGTGACGTCAACTTCTTCCAGGAAATCTGAAATCTGGGTGTATCGTAAGTATTTAAATGTTTTTTTTATGTGCTTCAATTCAATTCAGTAGTGGTATACTTTTAATTTATGCAGGGTAACCTTTTAGTATTAGAATATTTATACCAAGAAAGAGGAATGTATCTCATAACTTTTGAAAAATAAAATCTTGAATTAAATAAAAGCAAAACTATCAATTAACTTAACTTCTACAAAGGGTTTAGTTATTCTATTTCCATCATGCTTAAAAGGGAGTTATTTTTTAGAAAAAGTAGGATCACTTTGGTATTGAAACAGGAATGAATGTTTCTGTTTTCAGATCTCATTGTGCTCAATACTGATTTTTTTTATTTGGAAAGAAAAACAAAACATAGGGCAGAATTATGAACACCCATTTAACAAAGAAATGTAATCTAGTTATATTTTGCTTTCTCTTGTTCTTCCATCCTACTTCCATAAGCATACTAACTGCATTTTTTATTAAAACTTCTTCACTTTTTTAAAATACCTTATTTTGAACCAAGTGATGTCATCAATCGGTCTCTGTGCTTTGCTATTCAATGCAAACAGACCATGGCTGATGGAAGAGGTTGTTGATGGCTTCCTGAAACATGACAGTACCCTGCCTCTCAAGATCCCTCAGTTCTGATGCAAGCAGTAGGCTGGCTCCTGGGGGAAGCTATGCAAATATCAAAATTATTTCATGGGTGTGTGTCTGTCTGGAGTACTAATTGTTCCTAGACAGATTGAATCTGCATGCGGCCAGCCCTAGACAAGGTCCATATGTGATGCTGAGCCTCTATGCATGATTTAAAGAACTAAAATACAATAAATGAAAGAAGCAACCCAAGCATAGTTCAACATAGTACAGCTGTGCAAGGCTGAGACTAAAGCTGGAGTTCAGCTTTAAGGGTTTGTGTTTAAGTCTTTTTTATTTTTTTTCCTTGTAATTTATATTACTGTTAATTTTCCTTTCTTTGCCCATAATGCTGTCATGGGTAAGGACTGGCCCTGTGTTACCAGTGGGAAGAGAGGATTTCCCTGAAGTTTGGAATCTAGAGGTCATCCAGTCTTCATCAGGAACTTACTTGATTGCATGATGCTGTCTGGTCTCAACCCACAGATGTGAGTGGGAGTCACCAGATTCTTACAAATGTCTCTACGTAATAGTTGTTATATATGGCTATCATCTTTCATCAGAATTAAACTTCAGTATTAGAAAGAATTTCAGAAGCAATGATATCAATCATAAGCTCACCATATGGGACATCAACATCCACCTGACCCAGGAGTAATCATTCATCCAAATTGAAGTGAGTAAAAAGCAAAAGTTAAAAAAAAAAGGGCATGAGCAATACCATGACAATGGATGAGGAATGAGTAACAGGCAATAAGTCAGGAGCAACAAATAGCATGGGATAATTGATAAACAGTGAAGATGTACAAACAGTTAATATTGCAGTGACCACTATGGAAAAAACACCAAGAAAGCATACAAAATAAACACAAGCAAATAATACGAATTATGAATTAGTTAACCATCAATAATAACTCAGGAGGATTGTATCATGTAATGCTGTATTTTAGCTTTACATTACAATAAAACACTCATCTAAGCTGCACAAGGCTACCTTTCCTCCAAACTGAAACTGATAAATTCAGAGTGATAATCTAATAACAATTAGGATTTCGACAGATGTCCAGCCACCCACTGCTCTCAGGGGAGACCTTAAGTGTGAAGTTGGAAAACCTTTTCAGGTCTTACTGTTCTTCTAAAAGGAGAACATTGGGCCAGTTGTGTTTTCCTAATCACTCCACTCTAAATAAGTAAACACAAGCATTTATGTACCTTAGAGATCCAATCCCAATGCAGGTGATTGCCATTTGCCCTGCTGGATGATTGCATAGCAGGTAAATACAGGACAAAAAGACTGCCCTTAAACATGCATAGTTCCTTGGTGACTTGTCATGGGACAACCAAAGCCTTTGTTGGATCATGATATTTGAATGACATGGAAAACAGTTTAGCCCGGTGCACATAAAGGATTGCACGTGCTTTTAAGTGTACAATACATGGATATTAGCCTTCAGTTTGTCCAAATTTTGAATTATAATGGAGTTTTCCTGCAAAATTCAACCCTTATAAGCAGAAAGTTCACACTGAAGCATGTTAGGCACAATAGGAAGGACACAGGTCTTAAAAAAGGTTTAAACATAGGCTAGCTGGCTGATAAGGGAAAATACATATCATATGGCATGTCTACTGTAATTCCTGTGAATTAGCACATTCCATATCTTGCAAAGATTAGAATTTATTACAATGTATTTAATGTGCAGGGGCTATTGAATTCACTACAAAACAATTAGTGATGGTTGACTGTGGGAAAACAGTATAGATGATAATCTATAAAAAGAATCAATACAGTATCTACAATTATCAAATTAGCACTATGATTATGATTTGCCTTCCTCTAGGTCATCTGGGATTTCTGAAGGATGCTAGTTAAAAAAAAAGGTTTTTTGAAAGATATTTTATTTTAACTTAAAGAGGTAACTATATAAATCCAGAATTATGTACTATAAATATAAGGGTGGACCTATATTGATGAAAGAATGATGGGTGGTGGGAGATCTGTCATTGCCACAACCTCCACATTGTTGGTTCCAAGCTTTGGAAAAAAAAGGGCTGAATGTGTAGATGCGGGTTCATTCTTTTCTAACATAGATTGCTCTTGAGAAATGTTTTTCATCATGCTGTTACTGTCTAGATAACCCTTAGGTCTGATCTGAAAAATGGAATAGCTTTCTATCAAAGAGCTACTAAGGCCGGCCATACACAGTTTGAATCTTGGCCAGTTCAGCAGGAACTGGCCGAGATTCGAACTGTTAATGGGCAGGTTGAATGTACCCAGTTGATTGATCAATCAACTTGGGTAAAACCAGGCTGCTGGATTCTCTTTCAATAATCACTGTCTTCTCCCAACAGACAATTGCTTGGCAGGAGGGATTCCCCTGTCAACACTGTCTGTGTTGACAGGGGAATCCTGCACATTTCTTTCCTGCAACTGGTGGTTACAGGAAATAAATTTGCACCATGTATGGCCTGCCTTAGTTATGAATTTTTGCAACTGGTAGCCTTGAGAAACAAAGGTTTTGTTCTAAATACTCCAGGGTGGAGCTAATCAGTGATGCAAGGAGTACAAAAAATGTGCAAGTAATTATTTTGTACATGTATTATACCCTATAGTGCACTATATTCTTATATGGTGATATTACAATACTTAAGTTATGTTAAAGGGTACTTTTGTTAAGTATGTTAAAAATATTTATATTTGTTCTGATTACATTTTGAAACAGACTATGCGTAACTTTATATTTCAGTTTTCAACCTCAGGCTACTATGGTTAAGCAGGTGCAGAACCATTGAAAAATGTGTGTCTCAAGGATGTTTACTGAAGTCTATACCTACTTCTGACTATAGTACCATCATTTTTAGCACCAAGAACTTGATACTAATATAATACAATAGTAAGACAATTGTATAAAAGCGCAACCCACGCCTCCTAATCGCAGCCTCTTTCTGTTCTGTCCAAAGGTCAGAGTGACAGGATACCACAGAAAATCTCACCAGTGGGGACACAGACAGCAATAGAAAACCTGACAGCAGTTTTGACTCTTCCCATTCTATCCTAACCATTTTTTTTCTGAACACAGTAAAAAAAATATATACTTTTTTTTAATTAGAATTGTACTGCTGTCTGCACCTGTCCTTTTGACTCTCATTTCTTCTCTAATCTTGTCCGGCTTTTACACAAATAACAAGTGATGGGTCACAGACAGTAATAAAAACTGAAGTCTAGCTAACTAACTAGTTGTGCAATACCTTCTGAAGGGTTGGTCTAACATCAACCAACAAAAACAAGTGTTGCTCCTAGAGCCAATTTACACCAGATGCGCTGACAAGGCATTCAGTACTTTTTTTCAGCGCAGTGTAGTGGAATATAATCCATTGCATCTCACTGTGCTGTGGCCAATAGGACTTAATAAAATAACACTCTGTGACATTTCAATAGTTTGCACAAAAAAGTAAACAGTGCCTTCCATCGCACACCAGTGACAGCGCAGTAGTGCACACTGTTGATGTGAATGGGCCCAGTAATCAATTGCTCCAATGTAGGCCACACTTGTAAAAACACCTTGACAATGGAAGCAGGAACACTTTCAGAAATGGTGGGAAGGGACAACGCTCCCCTCCAGCAGCTCGCTGGTGTCTCTCGGGCTTACCGTTACCGTTGCTCGCCCGAGAAACAATCTGAGGGTGCCACTGGTTGGTCACAGATGCCATCAAAAAGTAGATCATCTATGATCCCCTCTTTGGCCTTGGAGGACCAGAGTGACGTCCTGATGTCACTTCTGGTCTAGGGTGGAAAGAGCAAAAGATCAAAAAAATGTTTTTTTTTTTTTTTTATCTTTTGCTTTTAAAGGTAAAGAAGAGATTTTGGGTCTTTTTGACCCCAGATCTCTTCATAGAGAGGATTGGTCATCCCTATCTCTATTACAAGGGATATTTACATTCATTGCAATAGGACTAAAACTAATAAAAAAAATAAAGGGACAGTTTAAAAATAAAAAATAAAATAGGAGAAAAAAATGTAAAGCGCACAAGTGAACACATATGTAAACGGTATTCGTACCAAAAAAATTGTGTTTGAAAAGTTGCTGCATAAAAACCGTGTGAAATAAAAAATTGCAACGATCCCCACTTTATTCCCTAAGGTCTCTGGTAAAAAAAAAAATATAGAATGTTTGAGAGTTAAAAGTATTTTTCTAGCAATACTGATTTAAACCCGGAAACAAAATGTGCAAGAAAAGGCCTGGTCTTCAAGTGGTTAACAATAGGTTCCTTTTGCTGAACAGAAAGACTAAGAGCCCCTGAATTTTTTATGCACACTTGTTGTGGTGTGGCATACTTTTTGCTGATCATAAACTTTTTGAGATTTTTCTCTTTTATATTTTTTGGAACTGCTAAAAATCTTAATCTGTGCTAAGGGAAATCTGAGAATGTATACATAAACAAGAAGTAAACAGGCAAAGTGTTCAGTTAAGTGCTGAAAGGATGTTCTGGGCATTAAATTAATTCATTTCTCAAATTAACTAGTTAAAAACATTTGTAACAAATACACATTGTAAACCCAGGAGGCACAAGTCTGATTACTTTAGCATTTCGCAGATGCCATTTTCTGGGTTTTTCTATTTCCTTTTTGTAATTTCTTCTTATGATTAATACAGAGCCACGTTACCTGTGTTTGATGGAGTTTCCCAGATCTCTTCGTGGAATCTGTGGAGACCAGCGAGGCACTGATAGTGTGTCTGAAAGCAATAAACCATAATGAGTACAAGACCAATAGCATCCCACACCTCACACCATAAACCCAATTACTTGTACAGAATCAATGATTTAACTCACAGACTATACACCTTATATACTGTATGCATTTGATCTGTTATCAGTGAATTCAGCATAAGTTCAGGTATCCCATTGCTGTTATGATTTTACAATACTAGCTCAGGGATTCCATAAACATTTGCTAATCTCATTCACCACAGCTAGCCATTTTGATACATTTTCAATTTGATAATGTTCTAAAATTAGGAACAGATCATTACTAAATTCATCAATATTAGCTGTACGCTCTATTGAATACTCTAGCTTTGCGCTGCTACGTAGAGTATGCTACACAGAAACATTGATTTTTTTTTTTAAGGCTTAAACTGTAAGTGCAGAATAACTTGACTCACTTAATGCTGTCATAAAGGACAAAAAAAACTCTATAGGCCCAGCTATGATTTTTTTTTATTAACTTCTGAAATTAATATCTATGCAACATTAAAAATCACTGTTTAATAAATATAAACACAATTACTGAATAGTCTTTTCAATTTTCACATCATAAAATATCTTTTTGTGGGAACTATATTACAACTTTTCTACAGATGTACTGCACTCCCCTTTTTTATGTATCTAACCCACACAACATAAAATTTAGCCTTTTTTCTAATAATAAAAATGTTACAACCCAATTATTACACACACCTTTAAGCATTTCAATAAGAAATCAGCAAGTTGCTCAATGACGTCTACATTGCTATTGATAAAATAGTTACCAGATAGGGAAACAGGTTGATGTATGGCAGGGGTATTATGATCAGGGGTGATAAGGGGGTCCGGTATTTTTTTTTTTGTGCTATACTTCACATCACAACGCCCCCTTCACACCCCAGAGCCCTATTAGCATCACAGTCCCTCTTAATATCACAGTCCCCCACTTCATCTTACCGTTCCCCCTTCTATGTCAGATTTCTTCAGATTTACATTTAAAAATCTTTATAGTTTTTCCAGTAAAAAAAAAACCCCATCAGTTTCCAGCAGGAACATTTCTATATGGCATTGTTCTATCAAGAAAAGTGTTTGCACAAGACCAGTTTTTGCTGTCTTCTGATACAATGGGAAAAAAATACTACTGTTTTATATTTGGGGTGATGTTAAGCTATTGCCATTGATCTGTCAAATATTGGACCCAAGCTATGTCACTGTTTATATCAGCTTCCCTCAATTTATATATATAATGTATAGCGAGGTTGTTGGTTTGGTTTTGCTTCACTGTCGTGTTTGATAATAACTTTTGCTGTGTTTATGTTCTGCTGGTGTTGGATTGGTGTTGTGTGTTGTGTGCATCAATAAACTTTGTTTTAATCCTACTAAGTCTGCTTTCAGTTTCCTACGTACAGCTACACCCCTACTACAGCTACACCTCGTTCATATCACAGTCTGCCCCCCCCCCCCCTTTCGGGTCCAAGCCCTGCATCCTCACATCACAATCCCTCCTTTACATTAATGTCTTCAGGCCTCCCTTCACATCACAGCACTCTCAATCACAGTCCCAACGTTTTACATTAGTGTCCTTAGAAATAGGTAGGTGGGCCCCATGAACTTCTGTGGGGCTCTACTGAGTAATTGCAACCAGGAGACATAGGGCCTGTGGTTCAGAATGTAAACAATCCCCGTAGGCCGGAGCTGTTGCATCAAGGGAAGTATGCATCTCTGGAGGGGGGGAATCTGTTAGGTCAACTTAAAGGGGTAAACAAGAAAGTGCACTCATCCTTCAAAGACCCGCAAGTACAGAAGATACCTGATAATGTGCCAGAAATTCACTCAGCTCTTTCCTGTTGTGGGACAGGAGAAGGTCTTAAATGTACAAGATACAGTTCAGCTTTGCCGATTTGTCTTTTGTTAAACTATTGAATATACCCTGCTCTCCTAATATTCACAACATAGGGACTAAATGTTCTGTAGTCAAAGATAAGAACTCAGTGAAATGAAACAGAAAGGACACAGAACAGCTCTAGATTTCTGATAAGATCAACAGATATTCTTTTGAAGTTATTAACCAATTGCCCTCCGGAAGATTTCCCTCCCTCCCTTCATGACCAGGCCATTCTTTGCGATACAGCACTGCGTTACTTTAACTGACAATTGCTCAGTCGAAGGATGCTGTACCCAAATAAAATGTATGTCCTTTTTTCCACAAATAGTGCTTTCTTTCTGTGGTATTTGATCACCTCTGCGGTTTTTATTTTTTTGCACTATAAACGAAAAAAAGGCTGACAATTTTGAAAAAAAAAACAATATTTTTTACTTTATGCTATAAAACATCCAATAAAAAAAATTGAAAAAAAATCAAATTTCTTTATCAGTTTAGGCCAAATTGTATTCTGCTACATATTTTTGCTAAAAAATATCCCAAAAGTTCAACAGAGAACTTAATCCAAACCTATACATCAAAGTTTAATATCTAATCTCATACACACTCTATGGCCCTTCCTTTGCAATTATAAAAAGTTTGATATTTTTATGTAAGATATACAAAATGTACTAAAAGTATTGGGATGCCTGCCTTTACACGCACAAAGCAAGGTCCATAAAGACATGGATGAGCGAGTATGGGGTGGAGAAACTTGACTGACCTGCAGAGAAACCTGACCTTAAGCCGACAGAACCCCTTTGGGATGAAATAAAGCACAGACTGCGAGCCAGGCCTTCTCGTATAACATTAGTGCCTGACTTCACAAATGGGCTTCTGGAAGAATGGTCAAACATTCCCATAGACACACTCCTAAACATTGTTGACATCCTTCCCAGAAGAAATTAAGCTGTTATAGCTGCAAAGGGTGGGCCAACTCAATATTGAACCTTACTGACTAATGGGCCATACACACTATAAGATTTTCTGAAGACTTTTTCCTTTAGACTTACCAAAACCATATAATATGAGGTCAAACCTAAACACTTTCAATTTGTATGCAATCTGGCAGGCCCTTGCACTACATAGAAAATGTAAATCTGAAGGAAAAAGTCTTCAGAAAATTTTATAGTGTGTATGGCCCTTAAGACAGGGAGGCCATTAAAGTTCATGTGCATGTAAAAGCAGGTGTCACAATACTTTTGGTAATATAGTGCATGTAGGTGTGTGCATTTGTCTCTCCACAGCTTACACCCCACTAGTTAGAATTAATGTAAATGCAGAACTCCAACTTAGAACCCCAGAAAATATAGTTATACATTTTATTTAGATTAGGGGTTCCTCAACTTTTTATTCTGACCGAAATAAGTAAAATGTTGCTGCGCTGGGACTGAAAAAAGGCAATTTTACCAAAATGTCATAGCTATATAATAAAAAAACAGTCACACAAATTGTAATATAATGCAAGTCTAAATTCATAATACATCATGGGAGAAAATGCACATGAGAACCACTGCAGAACAAAGTTTATGTAAACCGATGATGGGATGATATCTACAGCTACTGTCTTACAAGCTGATTTTGCCTAATAGAAAACTACTCTTCCACAGTTGATATACTGTTTTTTATGCTTGCGGTCTTACCATTAAAAAATTCAATGGGTTTGTTTTGTTTTCATTCTGTATGTGTTTAGTCAAAAATGCCCATTTTAACTTGTTAAATTTAAGGCTTTTAGAACTTCTCCAGAAAGCACACATGGCAGACAGTCTTCTCCATTACTGTAAGATTTAGTAAAGCTAAGTGAATCTCTTCAACTTATATTTTTGTCTGGTTGGTTGCCTCTGTCCCCTGACTTACACACACTCCAGCTTCTGATACACATCTGTGTTGTTTTTCAAAGTCTGGGTGCAACTAAAAATCCCAAAAATCTTATTGGATACAAAGTCAAGTGGCTACCCATCCCAAATACATCTACAACCCAATTTGGTTCCTGACTTATAGTGTAAAAAACACTGATGTAGATATACAGCATACATTAGTTTATAATCGCCACAAACTGCTACTGCTTTGTTTTTTTTACCTGAATTAGACTGGTTTACCAAAAGAGAAGCACACAAAGATTTTGGGCAAATGTCACTCCACTTTTGTTTAATAAAAAAACAAACCTCTCTTGGTGATCAATGTACATTGCAAAGACTTTAACAAGCTATGTAGTGTATTCCTACTCTTTGTTGCTGTGAAGAAATGGCTCTTTGTTTCACCAGACTGATGGCATGCTTATCTGGAATGGGAGGGTCTGGTTCATTAAAATCAGGAAATGCACTTTCTGTGTTCACATGAGAAAAGCTGCAGTGTCTTTACCCCTTTAGAAGTGAGTATCTCACCAAAACTTACATCCAATCCAATCCAATATTGCGTTTCGGCCTTGTTCCTTGAGCAGGGAGATTTCTCCAGATTCTCGAAATCTTTTGAGGATACTATGTACTGTAGATGATAATATATTTAAGGTCTTTGCATTTTTACATTGAGGAACATTGTTCTGAAATTGTTTGACAATTCTTAGATGCAAATTTTCACAGACTGGTGAACCTCTGCCCATCTTTACTTCTGAGACAATGTGACTCTCTAAGATTCCCTCTTTTTACCCAAAAATGTTACTGATCTGTTGCCAATTAACCTAATTAGTTAAAACATGTTCTTCTAGCTCTTTCTTGGTAGTGCCACTCACTTTGCCAGCTTTTTGTTGCCCTTCCCCATCTTTTTTTTAGGTGTGTTTCTGCCATTCATTTCAAAATTACCTAATTTTTTCTTAAAATGGTACATTTTCTCAGTTTGAACATTTAAAATGTTTTCTCAAATATCAATAAAATATAGGTTTATTTGATTTGCAAAGCATTGCAAACTGTTTTCTGTAGATTTTACACAGCATCCCAACTTTTTTTGAAATTGGGGTTGTATATCCACATCAATCCTATCTCCACTACCAGGAACACTACTGGGAGTTGAGAACATACAGTACATGTCCCCTTCCACCCCTACTATAATATGGTGCCTAGGACCTGAGTGACCCATCGTCTCCCCAAGGCACTGTCAAGTGGGGAGTGCATATGCTAATTCAAATAGTGACCATCAAAAAATACATATATGCATATCAAATGTAGGAGGTCTCTGGGCTGCATGTGCACCTGTTATAATGCATTCTGGCAAACATTTTTCCATTTTCCTCTGTCTGGTTTATATTATGGATATTATTTTATTATTTATTTTAAGTAAATATATAAATATCCAGGCAAATTGCTTACACTGTATATACTGTATATATATATATATATATATATGTGTGTGTGTAAATAAATATATATATATATACACATTGGATATAAAAAAAAGGAGGTTTGGGGTGCACCCGCGCTATGGATAGCAACACAAGCACTGAACCAACAGTTTTAAATGCAGAATGTGGGGATCAGATGGTTATGCTGCCTCCAACTTACCACAAGGGTAAAGAAATGTGGGGGTTTTGGGGGGTGTTGGTATGGGGCGCTACCACCTTGCACAGCGAATTGCTTCGTTGTATGTGATCCAAAAATGAAAGTGCAGACCGCCCCAGATGACGTCGCAGTGACGAAACGCGTAGAGCGGCAAAGCAGCGTCAACGTCACTTCCGGTTAGGTGGCTCCAACCGGTGGAACGCGGAAATACCGCGCGGCCGAACACTGGAGACACACCAAACAAGCTGACGGTGAACTTCCTAACAGTGAGTCGATGCTAATTTCTTCCCTCAATATTGTACTATACTACGCAATGGAAGCTCTCTTGGTCTTTTGTATACTGACTCCCTAGATGCAAGCGCAACTGTATGCACGGAACAACCAGCTCTCACAGGCATCAGGAGAAGGGAGACACAGTATATTAGAGTGAGAAGGGAGAGGACTTTTGGTAAGTGCTTTACCCACGGTATTAGCACTTCTCACTCCTAACACGCGCAACAGGCGTTTTTACTTTCTCACTTTACACTGCATAGTGTTTTGTAATATTCACCACGGATGTCAGTTTCCTCTTTCAAAGGAGGCCACAATAAAGTATCTATTGATCACCTATATTGCACTTAGCACTTTTTTGCACTGGTCACTATATGATTGTTTACATCCGATGAGTGATACATACACGGTACAATCCAATTGATACACGATTACTACCGTTTTTATAATTTTAATTTAATTTTAAATCTGCACTGTATTGCACATTTAATATTTGCACAACACCTGTTCACCAACAAGCACTGTGCACTTTCATTTTTGGATCACATACAACGAAGCAATTCGCTGTGCAAGGTGGTAGCGCCCCATACCAACACCCCCCAAAACCCCCACATTGGATATAAAAAGTCTAGACATTTTCCACCTTTAATGTGACCTATAAACTGTACAACTCAGTTGAACAACAAACTGAAATCTTTTAGGTGGAGGGAAGTAAAAATAAAAAACTAAAATAATATGATTGCATAGGTGTGCACACCCTTAAACTAATATTTTGTTGAAGCACCTTTTGATTTTATTACAGCACTCAGTCTTTTTGGGTATGAGTCTATCAGCATGGCACATCTTGACTTGGCAATATTTGCCCACTCGTCTTTGCAAAAACACTCCAAATCTGTCAGATTGTGAGAGCATCTACTGTGCACAGCCCTCTTCAGATCACCCCACAGATTTTCAACCTATTTCAGGTCTGGGCCATTCCAAACCGTTATTCATCTTCTTGTGAAGCCATTCCATTGTTGATTTGGATGCATGCTTTGGGTCATTGTCATGCTGAAAGATGAAGTTCCTTTTCATGTTAAGCTTTCTAGCAGAAGCCTGAAGGTTTTGTGTCAATATTGACTGGTATTTGGAGCTGTTCATAATTCCCTCTACCTTGACTAAGGCCCCTGTTATTACAGACAGTGTGTGAAATTAGGCATTCTATAGAATTCACACATTTCACACGTTGGCTGTAACATATATATGACATATTTGAAGTGGATGTAAAGGGTGATGGCTTTTTACTTTATGCGTTCTTTGCATGAAGGTAAAAAAATCTTCAGTGTGCAGCTCCCCCAGTAGCCCCCCTAATACTTACCTGATCCCCATCTTGATCCAGCATTGTGTACGAGAGCAGTGGCTCTGCTTAGGTATCTGCCTCCTCATTGGCTGGGACACAACAGCAGGAGCCATTGGCCTCTGCTACTGTCAATCACAGCCAGTGAGGGGGGGGGGGCAGGCCTGAGCCACGCTCTGTGTGTCCCACAGACACACAGACAGTTTAGGACCGAGCACCCATGAGTGGCTCCAGAGCAAGCAGCTCTCGGCAAGGGGGAGAGTCCACAAGTGCTTGCAGGGGACCCAAGAAGAGGAGGATCGGCGCTGCTCTTCCACTACATGGAATAGATAAGTATGATGTGCTTATTATTTCTAACCACTATAAATAAATGTTTCCTATTAACCACTTTAAGGCTAGGTTTATTTTTCTGCAATCAGATTTTGATCTGATTTTCAGTGCAATTATATACTGCAATTTGGATGTGGTTTGCATATTCTATGGGGACAAAATTGCACTGGAATCACACCAAAGTAGTACAGGAACCTTTTCCAAAATCCCGCTGTGCTAAGTTACATGTAAACCAGCACCATTGAAAACAATGTGATTTCCATTGTCATGAGATTCTGTGCGACTCAAGTTACATCTGAAATCGCACCAGTGTGGATGGAGCCTTAGTCATAAACTGGGAATCTTGCGTCAGCTAACTAAAGGTTTTCTGCATTGTTTTACTGTTACTCTGTATTATCAGTTTTATTTGCATTACCTAATCAGCAATATTTTATCTCCACTCAGAACACATACGCACAGCTGCATGAGTCAGAGGAGAGACAGGGTCTCTTTCTTCTGTATTCTCAAAGCAGAAGTATTTATTCCCATTTAGAAAAGAGGAGTTATCTAGTACAAAACTAGTGTTTTGCTTTCCTACTGTATTAAAAGAGAGAGTCTGGCTTTAAAATTTGTTTTAACAAAGACTCCATTGAAAGCTCTGTATTATTAAATGGTGCATATACAAGTGAAGAAAAATAATACTTTACTAGGGTCTCTTTTACTTCTATATGGACGATTCCATGCATACAATCCTGCAAGAACTAACTAATCCAAGACATATACAGAAATAATTGAAGCCATAACACTGCCTTTGATAGCTCCAGCATTATGTGCTGCACATGCTTGCTTGTTCCAGGGAAACCCTACCGCCTCAATATTCATCACTTCCCAAATTCTGTTTGTCAAGTGTGTTGCATGTTGTTTGCCAGGTGTGTGTGGGGAAGTAACTTGGCATTCTCGGTGTTAGTCCACATTTTAACACAGCCTAGCATAGGTATAAATGGAGGAGGATGGGTGACAGCCCTATTATCATAGGTGACAGCAAAGTAAGACCTCTCGTTGACAGATGACAGGTCCACGTTTACTTTCTCTGCATTCGGAGGTAGAGGTTGAGAGACAGCATCAGCCATCAGTCTGATCCTCTTGTTATGGTTATGAGCCTAGAGCAGAGGGGACAGACATTATGCAAAAATAAAATGTAGATATAGGAAGAAGGTCTCTAATATATGACACCAAACTGCCCATTGTCAAAGTGATAGGTGACAATTCCACCTTTGGAAGTGTGCACTTAGTAATCTATAAAAAGCTGCTACAAACTGCTAAAAATAAGATATGGAATAACTGCAAATAGGCTTTTCTGACTTGACCACAAGAATAATATTCTTCCTGCAACGATACTGAATTATGGACCCTGCTGTGCTCCTCCACCCAGAAAGCAACAAGGCTTTAACTATGTTTAAAAGAGCTTGATCATTAGAGAAATCCAACTGCACACTGTTAACTGATGGTATATATCAAAAAATAGCTGTGAGAAGTATTCATTAATAACACAGTGTTTTCATGAATAAGGTAAAGACCAATGTGGGAGGTAAAGGATCTAATAAAAATTAATCTTTCACTGGGCATCCTGCAGTTAACATAAATCAGGTAGTAACTGGTTACTGGCCTTTGCATTTTACTTTAGCTTTTTGCTTTTTCGCATTGACAAAAGTCACCCGTAACCAACTTATATTTTTCAGCAATGCAACATCTGGGCTCCCACCCTCCATACTAAAACTCCACATTAAAGTGTAAAAGAGAAGGGTAAAAAAGTAACTGAACTTTCATCACGCCTGCATTTCAACTATGGAGATATCACACTCTTTTTGGTGAAATCCTGGGAATGATAGGAATCCCAAATCTTACAAAAAGATACACCAGAACTGGCATGAAGCACCTCCTTGTGAGATCTGGCATACTTGGGGTTTCAAGGATCTCACCAGAAGGATTGTGATGTCACACTCTCCACTGTAGAAAGCAGGGGGATGTACATTTTTTAACTTTTTTTCAACAGGTTTTTTTTTCATACAGGTGCATCTCATAAAATTATAATATCATCAAAAAGTTTATTTATTTCAGTAATTTAATTCAAAAAGTGAAACTAATATATATTTTATATAGATGCATTACACATGGAGTGGTATTTTTCAAGCATTTCTTTTTTTAATTGTGATGATTATTGCTTACAGTTCGTGAAAACCCAAAATTCATCTCAGAAAATTAGAATATTACATAAGACCAATATTACATACAGTATCTCACAAAAGTGAGTACACCCCTTACATTTTTGTGAGTAGTTTATTATATCTTTTCACGTGACAACATTTTGCTACAATGTAAAGTAGTGAGTGTACAGCACGTATAACAGTGTCAATTTGCTGTCCCCCTCAAAATAACTCAACACACAGCAAAATTGAGTACACTACTCAGTGAAAATGTCCAAATTGGGTCCAATTAGCCATTTTCCCTTCCGGCGTCATGTGACTCATTAGTGTGTGTTAAATTTGGTGTTATCGCTCTCACTCTCTCATACTGGTCCCTGGAAGTTCAACATGACACCTCATGGCAAAGAACTCTCTGGGATCTGAAAAAATAATTGTTGCTCTACATTAAGATGGCCTAGGCTATATGATGATTGCCAAGACCCTGAAAATGAGCTGCAGCATGGTGGCCAATGTGGAGTGTTGTCAAGAGGAAGATGAGAGACAAAAGACCCAACAACGCAGATGAGCTGAAAGCCTCTATCAAAGCAACCTAGGCTTTCCATAATACCTGTGCAGTGCCACAGGCTGATCTCCTCCATACCACACCGTGTTGATGCAGTAATTCATGCAAAAGGAGCCCTAACCAGGTGCGCACTATACTGTACATGGGCATACTTTTCAGTAAGCAAACATTTCTGTATTAAAAATCCTTTTTTTATTGGTCTTATGCAATATTCTTGTTTTCTGAGAAACTTAAATTTGAATTTTCACTAACTGTAAGCTATAATTATCAAAATTAAAAGAAAGAAATGCTTGAAATATATCACTTTGTGTGTAACATATCTATATAAAATATTTGAATTTCACTTTTTGATTTGAATTACTGAAATAAGTTAACTTTTTGATGATTTTCTAATTTTATGAGCTGCACATATAAATGTAATGTTTTTTACTGGGGGTGGGGGCCATGAATAAATATGCTGGCCTTGCTTTTTAATGCATGATTACTGAATGATAAATATTGCACATGCTATCTCTCCTAGCTTTGCATTCTCTCACTGATCATTTTCATACTCTATAGAAGGTTCTCATACAAAAACAGACAAACTTACCCCCACCATCCTTTTTACTGAATATTCTGTACATGATTGGTCAGCCTAAACCTGCATTTAATATTACTTCTATATTCTTCTTAAGCCACAGCTCTTACAAGTTTGAATGATTAATACACACATACCAAGGTTACTTTCATAACACAGACAAGCCATTCTTATTATTAATGCTGTTTTACCAAATGTATTTTCCATTGACTTATACAGTATTACAATTGCCTAGAAGCACTGAGCAGAATGGAAGATAGCCCCAGCAGCTGGCAATTTATAACCCAGGGACACTTTCCATATGTACACTGTAAATGGAATATCAGAGTTGGGTAAGTCTCAGCAAAAAGTAAAGTTTTTTCATACTGCGGTAACAAAACAAAACGTTTATACATCAGCATGTACATGGAATGATACTGTATGTTTCTTATATGACAAATGATCCTTTAGACTCCATTCACACTGCCGCGACTTGTGAGGCGACTTGTGTGCCCTCAAGTCGCCCCAAGTCACTTGACATAACAAAAGCAATGTTAATCAATGAGTGCCGTCTTAATTGACACTACTGAAGTCGCTCCAACTTCTGAAAAGGGTCCTGTACTACTTTGAGGCGACTTGTATCCGACTTGTCCCATAGACTTCAATGGGAGTCGCCCTCCTTATCTTATTTGAAGCGACTTGTGATCTGACTTTCCATTAAAATGGTCCTGAACCAGAAAAAAAGATAATTTTTCTTATAATTTTTAGTAGCACAGGCATATGGCTCCGCTCCACCTGGGCGTTTTTGTTGCAGGCATTTATCGGGCATATTTTGGGCGTCTTTGGAGGCAGGCATGACTTTTTTTGGATTTAGTGTCTGGGGGGTCTAAAAAGTGTACCTGTGAAGTTTCAGCTCTGTAGCATGTCCAGAACCAGAAAAAAAAGATAAATTTTCTTATAATTTTTAGTAGCACAGGCATATGGCTCCGCTCCACCTGGGCGTTTTTGTTGCAGGCATTTATCGGGCATATTTTGGGCGTCTTTGGAGGCAGGCATGACTTTTTTTGGATTTAGTGTCTGGGGGGTCTAAAAAGTGTACATGTGAAGTTTCAGCTCTGTAGCATGTCCAGAACCAGAAAAAAAGATAATTTTTCTTAGAATTTTTAGTAGCACAGGGATGGGGCTCCGCTCCACCAGGGCGTTTTTGTTGCAGGCATTTATCAGGCATTTTTTGGGCGTCTTTGGAGGCAGGCATGCATATACTGCTATATATATAAGTTATTTAGCAATTTCTATTTACCAAATGAATTGCATTTCCATGTTCTGTGTACTGTGGGAGACCAGATATAGTGAATGCAGGGTCCTGGGTTTAGTAACACTTTAAGGCAACTGTGTAATGAATAATGCATCATTAAATTTATTTTTAAAGCAGTGTAACTACCTAAATTTGATTTGGTATCAGCTAGGGGACCCGAACTTCGGTCAGTAATCAAAAAACACCATTTTTAAGCCCTAAAACCCAATAAATGCCCCTAAAAAGTGCCTAGGGTTCTTGGTCATGCCCCATTAACTATTAATCACACAAAAAAAGTTCTTAAAAATTGTCATTTTTGAGAAAAAAGCCAATTATTGAAAAAAAAAAAAAAGAGATTTTTTGATTTTGACTTTGGATTTAGTATCTGGGGGGTCTAAAAAGTGTACATGTGAAGTTTCAGCTCTGTAGCATGTCCAGAACCATGAAAAAAAAAAAGATAATTTTTCAGTAGAACAGGGATGTGGGACCCTCCTTTAACACCTATATGATCTTTTTTTCTGGTTCTGGACATGCTACAGAGCTGAAACTTCACAGGTACACCTTTTAGACCCCCCAGACACAAAATCACACACATAAAAGTTCTTAAAAATTGTCATTTTTGATAAAAAAACCAATTATTGAAAAAATTAAAAAAAAAAAAAGAGAGAGAGATTTTTTGATTTTTACTTTGGATTTCAGATCGGGGGTCTAAAAAGTGTACATGTGAAGTTTCAGCTCTGTAGCATGTCCAGAACCATAAAAAAAAAGATCGTTTGTATTAGAAAACTTTCAGCACAGGAGGTTGGCTTCGCTGCTGTAACACCTTGCCGGTTTAATAGAAGGCATTTTTTTGGGTTCTTTACAGTCAGGAAATACATCTGAACTTGTGTATAGTGGTACTGTGCACAAGTTCTGATGTTTTGCCTGCCTCCAAAAACCCCCAAAAAATGCCAGCAAAAACACACCTGGGCATTTTTTTTTTTGACGCTAGCGTTTTTTTTTGCATTTTTTGGGGTTCTTTTGAGGCAGGCAAAACATCTGAACTTGTGTATAGTGGTGTATATACACACATACATATATTTATATACACACCTAGACATATATAGGTGTGATAGTAGCAGAAATATATGCTTGCGCTAATGAAATCATTTACAGTAATATATTTCTGCTACTATCACACCTATATATGGCTAGGTGTCTATATACATATAATTATGTGTGTATATATACCACTATACACAAGTTCAGATGTTTTGCCTGCCTCAAAAGAACCCCAAAAAATGCCAAAAAAAACGCTAGTGTCAAAAAGAAAATGCCCAGGTGTGTTTTTGCTGGCATTTTTTGGGAGTTTTTGGAGGCAGGCAAAACATCAGAACTTGTGCACAGTACCACTATACACAAGTTCAGATGTTTTTCCTGACTGCAAAGAACCCAAAAAAATGCCTTCTATTAAACCGGCAAGGTGTGGAAACCGAGAAGCCATATTGGTGATCTGAAAGTGTTCTAATACAAACAATCTTTTTTTTATGGTTCTGGACATGCTACAGAGCTGAATCTTCACATGTACACTTTTTAGACCCCCCAGATACGAAATCCAAAGTAAAAATCAAAAAATCTCTCTTTTTTTTTTAAATTTTTTCAATAATTGGCTTTTTTTTATCAAAAATTACAATTTTTAAGAACTTTTTTTGTGTGATTTTGTGTCTGGGGGGGTCTAAAAGGTGTACCTGTGAAGTTTCAGCTCTGTAGCATGTCCAGAACCATAAAAAAAAAGGATTGTTTGTATTAGAAAACTTTCAGCACAGGAATATGGCTTCTCTGCTGTAACACCTTGCCGGTTTAATAGCAGGCATTTTTTTTGGGTTCTTTGCAGTCAGGAAAAACATCTGAACTTGTGTATAGTGGTACTGTGCACAAGTTCAGATGTTTTGCCTGCCTCCAAAACCCCCCAAAAAATGCCAGCAAAAACACACCTGGGCATTTTTTTTTTTGACGCTAGCGTTTTTTTTGGCATTTTTTGGGTTTCTTTTGAGGCAGGCAAAACATCTGAACTTGTGTATAGTGGTATATATACACACATAATTATATGTATATAGACACCTAGCCATATATAGGTGTGATAGTAGCAGAAATATATTACTGTAAATGATTTCATTAGCGCAAGCATATATTTCTGCTACTATCACACCTATATATGTCTAGGTGTGTATATAAATATATGGATGTGTGTATATACACCACTATACACAAGTTCAGATGTTTTGCCTGCCTCCAAAACCCCCCAAAAAATGCCAGCAAAAACACACCTGGGCATTTTTTTTTTGACGCTAGCGTTTTTTCGGCATTTTTTTGGGTTCTTTTGAAGCAGGCAAAACATCTGAACTTGTGTATAGTGGTATATATACACACATAATTATATGTATATAGACACCTAGCCATATATAGGTGTGATAGTAGCAGAAATATATTACTGTAAATGATTTCATTAGCGCAAGCATTTATTTCTGCTACTATCACACCTATATATGTCTAGGGGTATATATACAGACATATATGTGTATATATACCCCCTATACACATGTTCAGATGTCATGTCTGACATCAAACATGTCCTCAAAAAAGCACTGGCAGTGGCAGCCCCTGCAGCATAAAAAATGCTTGGCTGGTGAGAAGCCATATTCCAGTTCCGAAGCAACTCAGAGAAATGATCATTTCTCTATAGTGGTCACCCTGCTATGGAAGGGTTTTGTCACCCTGCCATAGCAGTCACTGCCAGTTAACCCTACACTACACTACGGTCCCCTTACACTTAACACTTTCCCTACAGAAACTAAATTTTTGAAGCTAACTTAAGTGTAAAGGAGCACTCTAACTAAACTAGATATCCCTTTCCTCACACTAATAGCTAAATGACACTTTTAAAGTAAAATTAACAGAACTGCTTCCACTCTCTTCCATGTCCAGTATAACAATGCTAGGAATATGACGGGGGCGATCTTATATACTGGGGGGCGTATTCACTAATGATTGGTCTAGGGACCCCCTAGCCACTCCAATCACATTCCTAGCATTCTCCTGCCCCCTCAATTGGCTTTTGCTAATGGTTCTGGTCCAATCACGGGCTTTTAAAGCCCATTTCCTGAAGCATTGCATTTTGGTCAGTTCTGGTTGCCGAATTCCGAACTTTTTGGGCAAAAAGTTCTAAATTCGGCCGAACCTCGAACACCCAATGTTCGGGCCGAACCGATGGTCGACCTGAACCGTTCGATCATCCCTAGTATCAGCCTCCTGAAAAGTAGAGCTGGAATGTGAGAGTAAGAAGCAGCACAAGAAGCCAATCAGTTCATGTGCTGAAAGAAGCATGCTAATAGGAAGGGAATGCAGAGTGACAGAGATGAGCTCATCCCTGTTCTGCTTCTCCTATCTCTGTTCAATAAAATACTGTGACGGGTCCAGGGTGATCTTGATAATCTGGGCTCAGAGGAAATGAGTTGAATGATGTTCACGAGTGGGTAAACATGAGTAAAGGTGGACTCCCGGCTGTGGTTTGTAAACACCAAGCACTCTCAACACTAAGGTGTAAGACAAATTTACCCATGCAGGATGTTTAAATCAATAGCAGATAGCCAGCTGCACAGACCTGCCTGCGTGAATCTCCAAGCGTAACTCAGATTGTACATTCATTCTGATGGGTCTGATGCATGGATCAATAGTAGTCTGTCTGCATTCTGATCTATGCACCAGACCTACATGTTCTGTGACAAGTTTGGTCAATGACATCATCCAGGATTCCTGGCAAGTTTGTGTACAAACAGCAGCTGACTGGGGATCTGTAATTTTGCCATGGTAGTAAGGAGAGGTTAAGACTGTCAGACAGCAGGTCGTGGTGGTGATAGGGCAACATTATCAGGTAGCAGGACATTGTGGTGGTGGGTCTTCATGATTGAGGCTGGCTCTACATTGTTGCCTGATTGGAAATTAATGATGAATTTACAGCAGGTGACATTGTTTTTTTTGTTTATGGAATTTTTAGCAAAATACTTTTTCATGATTTGTGTGTGTTTTTCAATTTTGGAGGTTATCGGGGATCAGATATTTGGGGGCACCTTTAGTATAAAGGGGCTTCTAGACTCGAAAAGGCCCCTGGCACATGCCCTCACATCCCTTCTGGGAGCAAGATGTAGAAATTACATCCTTGTCTCCTCAACCTGGGAACAAGTTGCCTTACAAAAAGGGGGGGGGGCTTAATTTGCAAGGAACCCTCGCAGTTTCAAAAGGGATGTGGCCTGGTATGATTCAGAAGGAGGGGGTATATGCTGCCACCCCATGCTCCCTGCACAGCCTCCCCCTTGAAAGGCACCTTGTCCCCATGTTAAGGGGAGGGACAAGGGCTTCATCCTTGCATCCTGTTCCACAAAAGGGATGTGGGGGCTTTGGAGGGATAAATTGGCAGAACCTGGAAGTCTCTTTTATAATCAGGGTGCCCCCAGATATCCGGCCTCCCATAGGCGAACCTCCAAAAAACAGATCTGTAAATAAAAATGCACACTATGAAAAAGTAATTTAGCAAAAATTCCATTAAAGCAATGGAAGCAATGCCCCCTGATGTAATTAATAATAATCACATCCTGTGATGTAGATCCAGCATTAATCATGAACACATTTGGTTAATGACTTCTCCCAGGTTCCTGGACAGTTTATCTACAAATACCAGCTGGACAAGGATCTGTAAGTTTGTAGCATTAGTGTTTTTTGTTTATTTAAAGTGGTAGTATACCGATTTTTGTGAATTTTATCTACAGGTAAGCCTATAATAAGGCTTACCTGTAGGTACAATAAATATCTCCTAAACCTGCACGGTTTAGGAGATATTTGCACTGCATGCAGCCACTGACGCTAGCGGCGCATGCGCTCTGAAGGTCCGGCAGACCTTTAGAGTTCCTTGCCAGGAAGTTAGCGGAAAGTTAAAACCCAGCGGGTTGACGTCATCGCGGCTCCGGCCACTCTTCGTTTTAAGGTAAGTATTTCATAACGAGCTAGTATGCGATGCACTGTATGCATGTACTACTGCTTTAACTGTCACTTTTAAGGGGTTTCCCAGATAGCAAGGATAACTTGCCACAATTTGGTGGCAATGTTGAACTGCAAGTCTTGTTAACTTGCTGCAAATTTTCAGTGGCAAGTTAAAGTTCAAGTTTTCAGAGCACTTGAAGCACATGTTCTAGTTGAAACTTTTCCAATTTGTAGCAAATTTGTGTGGCAAGCCTCTAGCAAGAGCAAAGTTGTAGTGGTGAGTCTACATCAAGAGCTCTGCAAGTCTACAGCATGAAAATTCAGCCACATAGACCACTGTGGTGGGATGACTATTGCACAACATAAATGAACCAGAACTTGCAGCAGATTTTCAGAATGTTTGCAAAGTAAGTTGATCTGGAGTCATGCAATACAGATGTGCAATTGTGCAAAAAAAATGTGAAGCCTGGCAAGTCTAGCAATAGCTTTGCAAGTCATTTTCAAATTTGCAGCTCAATTGTTTACTATCTGGATTATACTGTTCTGTAAACTCACATGCAGCTTAAAGACATATACCAAACATGTTATTTAAAGGATTTGTGTATATTCAATGCTGAGATCCTTTTCCTGCTAAATGTGTTTTTTTTTTACATTGGTACATGTCTCTTATGGCAGTGCCCAGCTACACGTGTCTTTTGTTAACAAAAGCTTACAAATCAGCCTTGAAAAAGGTCAGATTTGGCTTCAATAGATTTCAACAGGGCTCAGACCTATGTTCAAGAATCAAGGACTTCCTGCTGGGTTCTTGCAAACAGAACTTTGCCTGGTTCGCTCCTCCTTAATGCTTACAGTTAGACTGAGCATATCCAGTGGCAGAAAAAAAGTACTGCGAGAGAATCCCAAGTTCCAATCTCAAGGTGAAGGTGAATTTTGCAGCAAAACCTGGTTTTGTTCATTTATATTTCAATATGCTATTAATAAAATAAGGAACATCTTATTGAGTGTGTGTATATCTGTATGCTGAAGCAGACAGGCCCACAGTGATGAGTTTGGAGAGTTGGATCTGGTATTCCAACACATCTCTACATGACTACTGAGTGGAGATTCTGCAGCTGCAAATCCAGCTTACAATAAAAACGCAGGAGCGTTACAGACGGACAGAGGAGCCAGGAGAGAACACACGGACTGATCACAGCCTCTGCCATACCAAAGGTAGGAGTCCTGTGCAGGGGAGGCAGACATTAGGATGGGGAAGTATCACGTTAGAGAGGAAAGGGGAGGGGGGGCAGACTGCAGGGGCACTGTGATTGAGGTGGCTGTGATTGCTAGGGGCACTGTAATATAAAGGGGACTGCACTGTAAAGGGGTACTGTAATCAATACAGTGCTCCTTTACATCACATTGCCCATTTTGCAGTGCAGTCCCCTTTACATCACAGCCCCCCTTTATTTTACAGTGCCCCCTTACAGAGCAGCCCCCCTTACATTATAATGCCCCCTTTACTCCACAGCCCCCCTGCATTACAGTACCCGCTTCACAGAGCAATCCCTGTTACATTACTGTAAAGGGGCACTGTGATGTAAAGGAGATTGCACTATTATGTAAAGGGGGGCTGTGATGTAAAGGGGGGCTGAGGACAGACTCCATAAAGAGCCCCTCCCCAACCTCCTGTCCAATGGAAATTTGGCTGTTGTGAAACTGGTCCCCGGTGCCAACATTTTGGGGAGCGCTGCTGCCTATGTTCACAAAATGAAGTCATTTATACTTCAGGAATGTGTTTAGCGGTGTCCTCCCAAACACTTTCATGTAGCATTCTGGGTTTCTGTAGGATGTAAATGATAGACATACTCCCAGGATGCTTGTCCATCCATCAAACCTGTTGTTTAAAAACTATGAGCAACCAAAGTTCATAAAAATCTTTACGGCAAATGTTTGGGGAAAAAAACAGTTATTAAATCTCTTTAATGCATTTTCCCCACCTTTTGTCACTTGAAAATAATGCAAAAACATAAAAAAAATACCCATCTAACTGCTAGAAAACCTGCAAGCTCCTAACTTTCTGTTTGAGATGATAACTCTGATGCTGGTACACTGAAATTTCACTGCCTAAAGCCCCGTACGCACGCATCGAAAATTGGCAGGGAATTTTCGCCCAACGTCCGATCTGCCGATTTTCGGCTCGTTAGTATGATGCTTCCGACAACCGACTCCGACTTTTCGGCCGAAAAAAATCTGGTCTGCAGACTATAAAATTTTTGTTGGCCGTTAAAACACGGCCGATTTTCATGCAGTCAGTACAGATTTTGACAGGGAAAAATCTTATGAGCAAGACTGGGCATGCTCAGATAAGAAAGAACACAAAGAAAGCAAACCAACACATGACATCACTTCAGAAGCAGATTTTTGTTGGGCAAGAAAATTCATGTGCAGTCTAGGCACATTCCAACCAACAAAACACAACTCTGGACAAAAGACGGATGATCGGTCGGCCGATAATCGTTGCGTGTGTACGGGGCTTAAGTTCTACTGATTTAGACTACCAAACACCACCTTCTTTATATTATGGAGATGAGGAGAAAACAATGTGTTCTGTGGTCGCCAGGAAAGACCTGGGATCGTTTTGCTTGGGAATTCAGTGCAGCTGAGGCAGTGTGTTGTCAGCTCAAACAGGAAGATAGGAGCACACTGGATTGTTGGCCTATCAACAGGTCATATTCTGTAAGTGCATTTTTAAAGGGAAGAAACATAGAGATGTATATATGTTTTACAGAGATGCAGTGCATATAGGGATTTTTTTTAGTTTGTGTCATTTTAAATGTAAACAAGATCTTATCAATATGTACTTTTGTTTTTTTAACCCTGTTCCTATGTTTTTGAAATTATATATTTACTATGCAGTATATTTGTTCAATACATTCACAGGTTCTGCTTTCTGGTTTGCAGTGCTTTACAAAGGTTGTTCTTTACAGATGGTCAACTAATTAAAAACCATGAACTCCCTGTGTAGGTGATGTCTGAACTAATTTACTAAGTTAAGAATCTGCATTAAAAAATTCAGTAAATATTTATTTCAGTCATCCAATAATGTGAAAAGCATCTGCATGCCATTGGGCATTCAAAGTGAATAGAAACTTACTTTTCAAATAACTGGATAAATGAACTTATTATTCTCATAATTTTTGAGTGAAGATTCTCAATTTCTTTATTTAACTACCATCGAACAGTTTTTAATAAAGAGACAGTGTAATTGCACTGATCCACTGACAGTCCCCTCTTGTGTATGCTCCACAAATCTTTATATTTAATATAATAACAAATATAAGGAAGATCAAGCACATCAAATGTTAAAGACCAATAGATTGTGGCTGGACTGGGGTAGAGAGAGAGAGAGGACGACTACAGATAGCTGCTTTCATGGCTGTAGCCATGCCCCCCCACTCTACTAACAGAGAATAAGATTGTAACTGGTAGATGGAGCTGCAGGAGGAAAGCTTGCCCACTGGACTGGGGCTAGTGTGCAATAGGATTCATAAAGAATGCTGTCCCCAGAAACAGAGGTCAGAAGCAAAGAGAGACACTGTAGGACTACAGGAGGGAAAGCCGCAGAGAGAGGGAGATTTAGGGCAAAAGCCCATGCCGAGGAGGGTCAGTCATCTCATGTGGACAACAGAGGAAGGCCATCTGTTCAATGCTACTTTGAGTTTCTGAGAGGCTGCTGGGTGTATATTGTGCTGCTTGACAGAGAAGGACCTGTGTTGCAGTGGTCTGCTGCTGAGTATGGGAGCTTACTTGCCAGGAGCTGCCAATGTAAACCTATGGAAGCAACTGCCTCCCTGTGACCCTATCGAGCCATGCACTGCTGTAAGTTCTCCACCCAGGACTGCTTCGGCTATGTTTAGAGGCTGTGAAAGCCAGCCTATAGTTGACTTCTGGATGCCTAGGAGAGAGAGGGACATTTTTGCCAGACTCCAAAAAACGTAGAGGCCTTTTAGCCACAGACTCCCTTTGCTTTCATTTTCTTAAGGGATATTACTAGCATTTGCCTAAAAGCAACTTTTAGTGGCAGGTAATCACCATTATTTATCACATCTCCTGAGATCAGGGTCTAGGAAAACTGAACTCTGCTCCTTGAAGCAGATCATTGGATATTCATTTTACTTAACCCTGTTTTATTGTTGGCAATCTGTGTTAATGTTAGTCACTGTACAAATAGTTGTAGTATATTGCTACTGCTTGTTTAAATTGGTGTTTTACTCCGCTGGGGCATGTAGTACAAAGAAATACCAATCTTTTAGCCTCATCTTTTAGCTAACTACTGTAGGTGTGTCTCAGAGAATGTGATACAGTGTAAAAGATCATAAGCACCAGGCACAAGAGGACCTCAACCTCGAGCAGCTCTTTTGGGGTTGGCATTACAGATAGATATATAAAATCTGTGAGTAAATCAGCGCTAATTCCAAAAAAAGCTATTTTAAACCAACACACTAAAGTAAATAACACTATAATAAATAGTTAACTAATATCCATTAATCATGAGAATTGTGCAAAAAACAGTAAATAAATATATCCAAATAATATTATAAAACTGAAAAAAAATCAAAATAAGTTCATAAAGAGTCCATGTGCAAGTGCTGAAAAATATATAACTATGGTGATCCAAACAAAACGTGATGCACTTCAATCCAACAGTGTCACAGATGTGAGCAATTCCAAAACAAAGAATCCAGCATTGAGTGCAATGGCTGCTCGACTCAATATTGAATAAATCAAATGTTGTTTATAAGTGAAAAGCTTCTCCTATTAGCTCCAATAGTATTGGTATTACGGCTGACAGGATGTGGTAAATCACTAGCCCAAAGTATATAGATGTATGTCTCCTTGGTATTTACCTCATATAGGAATATAATAGAGAGAGGGCTTCATGGTGCAGTAAGCAGAATCAATTTTATTAAAAAACAAAAGTAGTAACTTACAGTAAAGTTGCAGATATAGCATATACAGACGGACCGCTCAGTCCCCACAATGCACGGTGTAGAGAATCTGAACTTCCGGTCATGGCCGTATACCGGAAGTGACGTCACCCGTCTCCTTCCAACGTGTTGCGTCACTTAAACAAGTGACTTTCTTAAGGGTAAATGGTAAAGCTTTGATGTGATTTACCACATCCTGTCAGCCATAATACCATTACTATTGGAGCTACAAGGAGCAGCTTTACACTTATAAACAACGTTTGATTTATTCATTATTTGGTCGAGCAGCCATTGCACTCAATGTTGGATTCTTTGTTTTGGAATTGCTCACATTGGTGATACGGTTGGATTGATGTGCATTACGTTTTGTTTGAATCACCATTGTTATATATTTTTCAGCACTAGCACATGGACTCTTTATGAACTTATATTGATTTTTTTCACTTTTAAATATTATCTGGATATATTTATTTACTGTTTTTTTGCACAATTCTCATGATTAATGGTTTAATAATTCAACTTTTTTTTATAGTGTTATTTATTTTAGTGTGTTGGTTTACAGTAGCTTATTTTGGATTTAGCGCCGATTTACTCACAGATTTCATACTTCATTTGGTATGTGGTGACACTACAGAAATTGGCAGCTTATTCTCACATTTATATTCATTCTGATCACATCTTATTTTATCACTATTCTCATTTACTTCACTGGTAGCACATTGGCCTTTGTAACTCTTCTACAGATAGATAGATAGACAGACAGACAGACAGACAGACAGACAGACAGATAGATAGATAGATAGATAAATAGATAGATAGATAGATAGATAGATAGATCGATAGATAGATAGATAGATAGATAGATAGATAGATAGATAGATAGATAGATAGATAGATAGATAGATAGATAGATAGATAGATAGATAGATAGATAGATAGATAGATAGATAGATAGATAGATAGATAGATAGATAGATAGATAGATAGATATCACCACTATTAGAAAGAAAAAAAAAATGGTTGACATGATGTCACTTCATATTTGTCAAACGACTCAGGCCAAAGTTCGCCCTGGTAATCATTCCTTGACAAGAAAATAAAATGCCAATCCAGTCCATTTTGGCAGTGACCATGGAATTAAATGCTTTGTTGTAAGAGCCAGGATTTTATGTCAAGGCACACATCAATCTTAGCATTGTATGCTTCTCTTGTCATTACAAAGGTGGAAAGAAAAGTGGAGTGGGGGATTTCAATTACAAACAATGGAGGCTTTAGGTAATTCATGTTTAAGGTACAAACAATTGACAAGAATTGTACACCTTACTATGATCCAGTGCCTGCATATTACCCTTTGAAGAGAGTAAAGCTCATTGTCTTTTTTTTTTTAAAGTCAAGCAGCACTGTACAACGTTATTGATCTCCTAAAGAGATTCACATTTTATTATCAAATGTTGCTACTGTACTGAACCTTTCACAACAAAATGTAATACACAGCAACCCATTGCCACCACAAATACCCACCCCACACACCTGCTTTGCTGGAATGCCTCTTTTTTAAAAGTGCTAAACATCTGATCACAATGACAGCAAATCACACATGGCCATAAAAAGAGATGCAAAGTGACAACTGCAATGGCAGGTTGCAGCTGTCACTGCGAATTCTGGTGTGTACAAAAAATACATTTGAACATATTTTAAAAATTAGATTTAGGCAGATGTGCAGAATAAGTTTTTTTTTTTTCCAAGTCAAATGATATTCTGAATTTGATGTCAAAAACATTCTACAATATCAGCTTTTGAGTTATTACTATGGTCACATAAACACTTTTTGATCCTTGTATCCAGGGAAAGGCTGTGGGTGAAGCCAAGCTACAATAGAATGTCACTGCTACAATATGTGTTGAGAAAAAGGAATGTTGCCGGGGTCCAAAATGCAGAAGCTGATGATGCCTTTCTCTTCCAAGCTGAGGGTATTCGTTGGCTGGGCAGGATTGCAGGAAGTGACCACACTGTACATCACAGCATGTCTGTAAGCCCAAGGCAGGTGCGCTTGCAGAAAGGTGACAAAACTGCTGCATTACTGCAAACAGGGCAGTGAGCATTGTCACCAATATGCACGAACATACATTGCTGTGTGTTGTAGTGTGCGTCAGCGCAGGTACATTGCCGTAACAGCACAGAAATTCATGTTACATGATTCACAACAAAGTAGTGTAAATAGGGCCATAGGGTTATTGTCAACTTACAATAATCAATATTAACCCCTTTACAGCATTTAGAGCCGGCACTTTAAATGGGCCGTGATGCCCAGAGCAGGTAAACGAAGCCAGGTGCTGACAAGACCCGTGCTTGTAATCACACTGAAAGAAATACCATTAAAGATCCAGTTTACTTCTTGCCCTTTCACACTGTTCTCAATCAAGCCTGATGAAGGGGGGCATTTTGGTCAACCAAAACGCATTGGTTAATCTGATATTATTAAAAGAAAATCCATTTGGGACCTTTTAGCAGTGGTGTGGTGCTTCAATGTTCATTTTCTGTGAGATGCTTTTTTTTTTTTTTTTCTTGTTTTCTTGTTAAATGGTTGTTTTTGCTGTGGTGTGGCTTTCAAAATCTGATGTATGCATGCATGCATATTCCAAGCCATGCATTTTAAGACATGTCTTGTTCACCTGTGCCCTTGAGGATGCCTTATCCGTAGCATACGCAATTGTGATAAACGTTGCAACGGTTTCTTATTTACGTGTTCTCCCCACGCCCTGCACCATGAGTATGGGGACCTAGATTGTCCTCTCCTTACTAAACGGTTTACACTGCCTGCCTTATGATGATCTTGTTCATTCCTGTACTCCACTGTATGATTGTGTCGTGGTTTGTTTACACAACCTATATTAACAGTGTGTAATGTTGCTGTTTCACTTGTTTTTCTCATTTGATGCACTTCGCTTTGCCTAAAAGTGATGTTTACTTGTTTACTTGTTATGTCATTCCATTTTAACTCAATAAAATGTTTTGGAAAAAAAAAAAAGACATGTCTTGTTTGTTTTCTTTGTATATCTTTACATGTTCTGTGTAAACCAGAAAAATGAAAATCAAATCTCATTAAAAAAAAAAAGAAAAATGTTCATTTTAGTGACAGCTCAGTCACAGGTCTGGGGGTGCCCATGGAGTAAGCCCCAGAACAAGACAATAACCCCCTATATGAGACAGCTGGGCATTAAGGCCCACCCAGCCTGCTACCACATATACAACATACGTGTAACACTGTTGTAAGCTGGTTAAGCTTTATTATTGCCAATTTTTGTTGTTGTTATATATTAATCAAAACCTTATTCTTTTTATGATCTCAGGGCAAATGGGTCACTATTGAGTCACTGAGCATCAGCTGAAAAATGTTCTTACAGAGTTTCAGAATCAACTAAAACATAATATCGCATATGATCAAGGTTTTGGTGAAGTTTAAGTAAAGAAATCTGTGCTGTTTTAAAACTTTACAACTTTCAAACTGTATTTTTGCTAATTTGTAACAACTATACAACCAAAGTTTAGGGCTCTGTTGCAGTACGGTAATTCATAAGCATCAGCATGCAATATCACATACATTGTGATAAAGCTGAACTCTACTCTTACTTTCAGTCTTGTACAGTTGGACAGAGTCGTCTCCCTCTCCTAAACTTACTCTGATCCTACTACACACTGAAATCTTGTCACAATGTAGATTAGGAACTGCAACAAGTTAGATAGAGTCCACCTCAATTCCTGGCTGGTAGCATCATCTAGCCCTGTCCTTCTCAGCCTGTCTGTCCCTGGCCCACCCCCTTTCATTCATTAGATTTCAGTTCTTTAATTTTTAGAGGCTCAGCATCTCATGTTAGTGTTACCTAGGGCAGGCAAAATGAAAATGCACTTCAGGGGATTGATTCATAAAGAAATAGCTTTGTCCAGAACTTTTATTTAGTTGGAACGCAGGGGAGCGCAATTCCAGGACCTCCTGCACAGAATGTATGTAACGGCAAGGGGTACTAGACTGTGCTGGAGTGTCTACTGATGCTGGGATATCTATGGTGGCTGGGGGGATCTATTGCTGTGGGGGGGGTCGAGTGTTGCTGGAGAGGTTTGTTTTTGCCAGTGGAGGATCTATTGTTGCTGGGAGGGATTCAATGTTCATGGAGGGTTCTATTGTTGATGGCTGATGGAGGGTCTATTGATGCTGGCTGCTGGGAGATCTCTTGTTGCTAGTGTGGGTCTATTATTGCTGGGGTGGGGGGTATTTTTTGTTACGGCTCTATTGTTGCTGGGGGCATCTATTGTTGCTGAGTGGATCTATTGTTGCTGGGGGGGGGGGGTATTTTTATGGAGGGGGGTCTATTGTTGGATGCAGGGGATCTATTTTATTGCTTTTCGTGTTATCCCTAAAAGGGATGGTACTGCAAGGTGGGTAGGGGGTGGAACTAAGGGACAGTGCTCAGAGGTGGGTAGGGGGCGGAGACAAGGGGTGATTTGGAAGGGGGTGTACCTGCACCTATTCCCTGAGTAAAAAAGGTCAGGGCTTTATCATTCACACAGGTTGGAAAGAGGATTCCCCATATTCGCCTATCATCTTCAAAGAGAATTTACTTACATCATACTACATAATAGAGAGATTCCAATTACAAACAATCTTTACCCCTCACATTTAGGCTCCGTGGGGGTCCCCCCTAGGTTCCAAACCAGGCCCTTCGGGTCCGGTATGGAATTTGAGGGTAGCCCCACGCCAAAAAAACGGCGTGGGGTCCCCCCCAAAATCCATACCAGACCCTTATCCGGCGTCGTCTGTGACATAAGTGGGCGGGGCCTCCCAATGATGTCACTGAGCGGCAACGCCCACAATGGCTATATAACAAGCTGCAGAGACCAGAGACCGGCATAATCACCGGGGACAGCATCGGAGGAGGACCGGAGGAAGAAGAAGAGCCAAGGGCAAAAGAGCAGAAGAGCGGACAGCAAAAAAGCAGAAGACCAGAAGAGAGGAGGGGGAGAAGACCAGAAGAGCGGAGAGGGAGAAAACCGAATGAAGATTTTTAATAAACTTTCCAAAACGTCTCCTGTCGTTATTCACATACACTGCCTTTTGTGGGGTGAATGGCTAAGGGTACAGTGTACCCCATACCCATTCACATAGGGAGGGGGTCCGGGATCTGGGGGGCCCCCTTGTTAAAGGGGGCTTCCAGATTCCGATGAGCCCCCTGCCCGCAGACCCCCACAACCACCGGCCAGGGTTGTGGGGATGAGGCCCTTGTCCTCATCAACATGGGGCAAGGTGCTTTGGGGTGGGGGGTGCAGAGCTCCCACTGCCCCAAAGCACCAACACCCCCCCATGTTGAGGGCATGTGGCCTGGTATGGTCCAGGGGGGTGGGGCCGCTTGCTCATCCCCTTCCTGCCCTACCGGGCTGCATGCTCGGATAAGGGTCTGGTATGGATTTTGGGGGGGACACCACGCCGTTTTTTCGGCGTGGGGCTGCCCTCAAATTTCATACGGGACCCGAAGGGCCTGGTTCGGAACCTGGGGGGGACCCCCACGCCGCTTTTTTCCCATTTTTGGCGTGAAGATCCCCCTCCAGATTCTCACAGCGCAAGTCATGCCGCAAGTCGGATCATCCTGATCCGACTTGCGGTGCGCCTTCCATTCAAATCAATAGGGAACCATTGATTTTGAATGGAAGAAAAAAAACGTATAACGTGGCTGAACGTACGTTCATCACGTTCGGTCACGCTTGGTCATGTTCAGCCGTGTTTCTGCATTTGAAACGCCGGGAAACACACGTTCGAACGCAAATAATTGCGTTCTAAAAAACGTCCCTGAACTCAACTGCCTGCAAATGACTGTAAACGACCCTGGGTACATGGACAGATAAGATAACATGTACGTGGGTTCAGGAGCTTCTGAAAAAAACTCCCAACTGCTCCTAAACGGCCATTTACAACGTTCCGTGTACATGGAGCCTTAAATTCAAATAAGATTCCCCTATCCACATTAACATACAACCTAATAGAGAGATTCCAATAAAAACAATATAGGCCCATCAGCAAACAGCATATTAAGAAATATTTTAACCCAAAACAGGATTCCCCCGTCACATTTAAAGCCAATCAAGATTTGCCCATCAGCCCCTGCAATTCACTTGGGGTAAATCCTCTTATAAAAGGTAGCTGAGTGCTGTTTAATACAGACAGGCATGTGTCTAGTGAACATTTATCATCTGAAATGCACGGGAAATATTTTACAAATAGGAGTTTCTTGAATTAAGACTTGCAGAGAGGACTCATAGCAATAGCAGACACAGGGTGGATTACATTGTATGCATTATACAGTACTTCTATTTCATTCCCACCTTTTTATTAGTGTAGCCCAAGGATATAAAAAATTATCTGACCAGTGTCCTGTCTTACCTTTACAAAAATTAGGATAGATGAAGCAAGCACTTTTCTATCTATTATGATTTTATTGCCCAGGAAAAAATAATAATAAAAACATGTAATTAATGTGATTAATTGCTTTTATATCTTTAAATGTTTAGTATACTTTATACCCACTTTTTTTTTTTTCCTAACTGTAGGACCATTAACACACACCTTTTTTCTAATGTAGTTACATTTTTTAATGGCGGCTGTCTGAAAATAATATCAGTTTTAGCTTTGTAATTTCTGCATCATTCGGGTGGAACATAAACAATTATTTTATGAGTAAAACTATTTTAAGATTAAACTCAGCATAAAGACATTTCAATTTATTAACTTCATTATGCAGAAAGCTAACTGGATTTACTTACAATTAATCAAGCAAGGGAAGAGCTATTCAAGATGCATCTTCTGAAAAACCAAACTAAATGTGTAGGAATTGATCTACAGTAGCTATTAAGAGACAACGAGAGTGTATTTGTCTTTCACCAGTTGATAATTACCATCATACTTTTTTCTTAGCAATTGAAAACGAAGGTAATCTTATTTCAGCACAACTAGGAAGGCTGCAAATAATGTACATACAAGCAGATTGGTGGATTAGCTTTACATCTGTGAAATATTTATGTTATAAATTATCAATATAATGCTAGTTTTCAAGTATGGTCAAAGGTGAAACCAAAATAAAAATAAAATAAATCAAAGGTTTTATTCCTTTTTGTAATGGCTTGGAAAAAAAAAAACAGTTTTGGCGACAGATCAACAAAAGCCATCTTCCCTTTCCCTGATCTCCAGTAAATGATCCGTGCTGCAGGTCATGGCATTAATAGTATACGTAGGGTGTCTAATGTCCTTCAAACATACTGGGCAGGGCAAATCATTTATATTTCCAATTACTACAGAAGAGGTGAACCTCATAGGTGAGACTTATAAGAACCTTTCATCTGCCACATGTCAATCATAGCAGAATTGGACTTTAGATAGCCTATTCAATAAATGCAAAGAACAAGGATGATTTTAAGAGGGCAGTAACCTTCTGCAACCAATTGGAAATCATCTTTAATCAATCATACTTTAGTAACCTGTTATTTACAGTATCTCACAAAAGTGAATACACCCCTCACATCTTTGTAAATATTTTATTATATCTTTTCATGTAACAACACTGAAGAAATTACACTTTGCTACAATGTAAAGTAGTGAGTGTACAGCTTGTATAACAGTGTAAATTTGCTGTCCCCTCAAAAAACTCAACACACAGCCATTATTGTCTAAACCCCTGGCAACAAAAGTGAGTACACCCCCAAATGAAAATGTTCACATTAGGCCCAAAGTGTCAATAGAGTTCACCAGAGCTTCATAGGTTGCCACTGGAGTCCTCTTTTATTCCTCCATGACGACATCACTGAGCTGGTGGACGTTAGAGACCTTGCGCTCCTCCACCTTCCGTTTGAGGATGCCCCCATAAATGCTCAGTAGGGTTTAGGCCTGCAGACATGCTAGGCAAGTCCATTACCATGTTCCCTAATTAACTGCAACAAACTGATTTTCCAGTAAGTACCTAAATACTATTTTATTTCTCATTCACTAAGGGAAACAGGATTCAGAGACAACTGAGACATCTAAAATCAGTCCAACTGAGGGGTGGACAACTGTAACAAAACATTACAGGCCCTCATAAAAACAAACAAAACCGGGTGCTGAATACAGCTCAAAGAGTTGACTGAAGGAACTTACACCTGAAGCTGGCATTGGAAGAGGCCTGAACATTCACCTAGTAAAACTTAGAAAATGTGTGAAGAGAAGACCGGGTGGCAACCTTTCAAATGTGGGACATAGCTTCCTAATGCCAAAAAGCCCAAGAGGCAATCACAGATGTAGTGGAACCTTAACAGAAAAGAGTGGAATCCAAAGCTTAAGACCATAACCTTGAACAACTATCTGTCCAAGCCACTGAAAAATAGTTAAATGAGAAGTTCCTTTAAGGGTACAATCAGAGATTACAAAAAGAGAGTCAGCATTTCTAACTAACGCAGCAGTGAAGACAAAAGAAAAGCCAGCTTGTAAGAAAGAGTGGAAAAGGTGCTAACTCTGAAATGTTCAAAGGTGGTTTTTATTGTTTTGACAGAACCAAATTCAAATGCTACAGAGTCAATTCTAAATAATGAATGGGAGGCTGGTGGTCTTTTGAATGAGATAGCAAGGTTTGAGTTTTGCCCCTTGATGGCACTCCAGGCCTAATAACAAAAAAGTCAGGATTTATCTCACAGATTATTTTCTAAAATCTTCTTACCTTGCATTTGGTAAAGTATGCATTCCATGTGCAATGGTACACCTTGCGATAGACGTCCTAGCTTTAAACAGCATGCAAATGACCAAATCAGAGAGACACCTTTCTCTCAAAACATAGACTTCAACAGCATGCCAATTAAGTCACCAGTCGTGATTAAGAGTGGTAAACCAGTCCCTGGTACAAAAGGTTTGGATGATCTGTAAAAGCCAACATGTGTCTGCTAGAAAAGTAATCATGTCGGAGTACCACATCTACCTGGGCCAGTTCAGAGTTTTGAGTATCACCAGAATGCCTGTAGACTGTAGATGAAGGAGCAAATGGAACTGACTTAAAATAGGCTACTATCGAGCCCAGAAAATGAGTGCAGAAAAGCAGAGTCAGACAGCTTGAAATAGCTAGTAAAACAGCGATGATCGAACTTTTCAAAAGTTCGGCCAGAACATCCGAACTTCCAGAAAGTTCGGCCCGGATTTCAGAACCCCATTGAAATCAATGGGACCCGAACTTCGGTAATAAAAAAACACCATTTTGAAGCCCTAAAACCCAATAAATGCCCCTAAAAAGTGCCTAGGGTTCTGGGTCATACCCCAGGGACTATTAATCACACAAAAAAAGTTCTTAAAAATTGTCATTTTTGATAGAGAGCCAATTATTGAAAAAATAAAAAAAAAATTTCTTTGTATTTAGTATCTGGGGGGTCTAAAAAGTGTACCTGTGAAGTTTCAGCTCTGTAGCATGTCCAGAACCATAAAAAAAGATTGCTTGTATTAGGTCACTTATAGAACAGGATAGTGGCTTCTCTCTTTTCACACCTTGCCGGTTTAGTAGCAAGCGTTTTTTTGGGCATTTTTTGGGGTCTTTTGAGGCAGGCAAAACATCTGAACTTGTGTATAGACATATATAGGTGTGATAGTAGCAGAAAAACATGCTTGCGCTAATGAAATAATTAACACTAATATGGTTACGCTCCTATAACACCTATATATGTGTAAGTGTAAAATACATATAAGTATGTGTGTATATATACCACTATACACAAGTTCAGATGTTTTGCCTGCCTCCAAAGAACACAAAAAAATGCCCAAAAAAACGCTAGCGACAAAAAAAAAAAAACGCCCAGGTGTGTTGTTGCAGGCATTTTTTTGGGGGTTTTTGGAGGCAGGCAAAACATCTGAACTTGTGTATAGTGGTATATATACACACATACTTATATGTATTTTACACTTACACATATATAGGTGTTATAGGAGCGGAGCCATATTAGTGTTAATTATTTCATTAGTGCAAGCATATATTTCTGCTACTATCACACCTATATATGTCTAGGTGTATATATACATATAAGTATGTGTGTATATATACCCATATACACAAGTTCAGATGTTTTGCCTGCCTCCAAAAACCCCAAAAAATGCCTGCAACAACACACCTGGGCGTTTTTTTTTTGGCGCTAGCGTTTTTTTGGGCATTTTTTTGGGTTCTTTGGAGGCAGGCAAAACATCTGAACTTTTGTATACGGGTATATATACACACATACTTATATGTATATATACACCTAGACATATATAGGTGTAATAGTAGCAGAAATATATGCTTGCGCTAATGAAATAATTAACACTAATATGGCTCCGCTCCTATAACACCTATATATGTGTAAGTGTAAAATACATATAAGTATGTGTGTATATATACCACTATACACAAGTTCAGATGTTTTGCCTGCCTCCAAAAACCCCCAAAAAATGCCTGCAACAACACACCTGGGCGTTTTTTTTTTTTTGGCGCTAGCGTTTTTTTGGGCATTTTTTTGGGTTCTTTGGAGGCAGGCAAAACATCTGAACTTGTGTATAGGGGTATATATATACACACACACTTATATGTATTTTACACATACACATATATAGGTGTGATAGGAGCGTAACTATATTGGTGTTAATTATTTCATTAGCGCAAGTAGTGTTTTCTGCTCCTTTCACACCTATATATGTGCAGGTGTATATATACATACATGGGTGTGTATATATACCCCCTATACACATGTTCAGATGTCATGCCTGACTACAAACATGTGCTCAAAAAATCCCTATAAACGCCTGCAGCCAAAAAGCAGGGTGACCGGTAAGAAGCCATATTAGTGCTCCGAATGTGACTTAAGAGAAACTATCTTTTCTCTATAGCGGTCACCCTGATATGGACGGGTTTTGTCACCCTGCCATAGCAGTCAGTGTCAGTTAACCCTACACTACACTACAGTCCCCTTACACTTAACACTTTCCCTACAGAAACTAAATTTTTGCATCTAACCAAAGTGTAAAAGAGCACCCTAACTACACTAGATATCCCTTTCCTCACACTAAAAATTGCTAAATGACACTTTTAAAGTAAAATTAACAGAACTGCTTCCACTCTCTTCCATGTCCCTGTATTACAATGCTAGGAATTTGGCGGGGGCTATCTTATATACTGGGGGGCGTATTCACTAATGATTGGCCTAGGGACCCCCTAGTCACTCCAATCACATTCCTAGCATTCTCCTGCCCCCTCAATTGGCTTTTGCTAATGGTTCTGGTCCAATCATGGGCTTTTAAAGCCCATTTCCTGTCCCATTGCATTTTGGTCGGTTCTGGTTGCCGAATTCCGAACTTTTTCAGCAAAAAGTTCTAAATTCGGCCGAACCTCGAACAGTCAATGTTCGGGTCGAACCGATGGTCGACCCGAACCGTTCGATCATCCCTAACAGCTAAGCCTTTCTCAGCAGAGAAAATACATTTATCTTGCTCAGAGTGTGAGGAGTTATACCAGACTGGTCACTGCTATTTTGTTGCCATTGTCCAAATCCTCCTGTAGGCAGCAGTATTACCTAACTGCCCCAAAATTCATTGAAAGAATGAGAAAAAAAACATTTTGGCTGGTGTTCTTCTAAATGCATAAGTCATGTATATAACACCAACGGGAAAATGACCAATGAGGAGTGAGTGAGGAATACCACAAATCATATGATCAAGCAGTTTATTATCTTAAATTGAATAGTACAAAAATAAAAACATTTAACATTTAAAAAAATAATAATAATTGAAGTCAGAGGTTGTAAAATGTACATTTATTTAGAACAGTATCAAGTTGCCCATGGAACAGGTCTCAGCATGTCCGATTTCTGTGATCCCATTGACTTCCTTATGCCCATTCCATTCTGATTGGTCAGTGCTAGATATTCAGGAGGAGATAATGGTGAGAAGAGAACTATGGGAGGTGTAGTTTGTCATGAACCATGAATCAAACTGATACAGAAAATGCAGTAAAAATCACACCTTTGTGTTATGGTAAAAAATGGTACAGAACAGTAAATGTAGTCAAAACATAAGCCAGGGGTCGAAAGTTAGACAAGCAGGAAACCAGAAATCAGCATAGTCGGAAGCAGAGGAACAGGATCAGGAACTAGAATGGATGTCAGCTCGGCAAAGTCTTTCACAGGAACACAGCAGAGAAACTCCAGCTATGTTGAATGCAGGAAAGGAATGAACAAGGCAGCTTAAATAGCCTGAAGGGGCTGGCTGTAGGCAGGCTTGATGAGCAGATAACAATAACCAGGGGAGCCACTGAAGAAACAATAAGCGCTGACAATTATCCGACAGCTGAGCAGCCTGAGCACAGAGAAGAGAGCTGCTGCAAGTCCAGCCATGACAGTACCCCCCTCCTAAATGACCCCTCCCCCTTGGAAGGACCCCAGGTTTGAGGGGAAAATGTCTATGGAAAGCATGGAAGAGGACAGGAGCATGTACAGCCGAGGATAAGAACCTACGGGAGTCAATGATCGATTGTATTTCATACACTCCTCGTAGTTCTCAACCTGAACTGGGCGAGGGTGTGGTACCGAGGTGGTGAAGCGGTTACATACCAAAGGTTTTAATAAAGGAACATGAAATACATTCAAAATACGCATGATAGAAGGAAGGTCTAATGCGTAAACCACTGGATTGATCCTACGGAGAATACGGAAAGGCACAATATATTGCGGTGCCAGTTTCAGTGAGGGAACACGGAGTTGGAGGTTACGAGATGAAAGCCAGACATTCTCCCCAACCTGGTGGGAACGCGCAGGTAGTCATCGGTGGTAAGCATGGAGTCTGTATCTATCACTGGCACGTCTCAAGGACTCTTGGGCCTGCACCCAAGTGGAACAGAGATAACAGATGCTCCTCTAACACATGAATTCTTTGAGGAAAAAATGTGTTAGGCAACATGGATGACTGGAAACCATAATTCGACAAAAACGGAGACAATCGGAAAGCAGCATTGACGGCACTATTTTGAGTAAACTCTGCCCAAGGTAAGAGGTCTGACCAGTTGTTATGGTGGTCAGAAATATAGCAATGTAGGGACTGCTCCAATGCTTGGTTAGCTCGTTCTGTCGCCCCATTGGACTGTGGGTGATGTGCTGAATTCCCAACTGTGCACAAAAGGCTCGCCAAAACCTGGACACAAACTGGCTACCCCTGTCTGAGATGGTAACCTTGGGTAGCCCATGTAACCGAAAGATCTCCCAAGCAAAAATGGATGCCAATTCTTTGGATGTAGGCAACTTCTTGAGTGGAATACGATGAGACATCTTCGAGAACCGGTCAACCATAAGAATAACTGTGTTGCCCTGGGAGTTAGGTAACTCCACAATAAAATCCATAGAAAAGTGGGTCCAAGGCCTCTCTCCATTGGGTATGGGTTGTAGGAGGCCCACTGGAAGGCGTTGTGGTGTCTTACTCTGAGAATACACGGAACAAGCAGCTATGAAGGCGGTTACATCAGTGTGGAAACTAGGCCACCAGAATTGTTGAGAAATAGACTAGATGAGCTGATTCTTCCTGGGGTGACCGGCTGCCTTAGGAGAATGGTATTTCTGGAGCAAAGCAGTGCAGAGATTATTGGGGACAAAGTAGCGGTCACAAGGTTTTTCAGGAGGAGAATGGATCTGAGCAGCAAGAATTCTGTCACCCAAAGGTGAAGTGAGACTAGTGCGAATAGTGGCTAGAATGCGATCTAGAGGTATCACAGGAGTAGGAACTGACTCCATCTTGGAGGAGGAGGAAAACTGTTGTGACAATGCATCGGCCCTTACATTCTTAGTACCGGGTACGAATGAGACTATGTAATTGAAGCTTGACAGAAAAAGAGCCTATAGTGCCCTTCTGAGAGATAATCATTTAGCCTTCGACGAGAATGTTAGATTCTTATGGTCAGTCAAAATGAGGACCAGCAGTGGCACCCTTGAGGAGATGCCCCCATTCTTTAAGAACTAAAATGATAGCTAGCAATTCTCTGTCCCCAACCTAGTAATTGCATTCTGCAGGAAACAATTTTAGGAAAGTAGCCACAAGGATGCAAAGAGCTCTCACAGGTAGAATGTTGAGACAGAAGGGCGCCTACAGATGCATCAACCTCATGAAGAGTAATGTAGGATCAGGATGTACTTGCACAGGAGCTGAAACTAAGGCAGCCTTAAGAGACTCAAAGGCGTTATTGGAATCCAGAGACCAATTCTGTGGGTTGCCATCCTTCCTGGTCATATCAGTCAGGGGTTTGACCAGAGAATAGAAGTTACGAATCTTTTTCTGATAATAATTGGCAAAGCCAAGAAAATGTCATAGCAGACTAAACGTATGGGTCAAGGCCACTGTAGAACTGCAGATAGTTTTCTGGGTCCATCGAAAAACCGGCAGGAACTTGTACTTCTCCAAATTACAATACAGGTTATTATCTCTCAACTAAAAACAAAACCTCTTGCGCTCAAGTGCTGTCTGATGGAGTAGAAAGAGGTGCACTACAAACTCAGATGTAAAGAGAGCTGTTTGGTCTTGCTGCCCCCTTCAGGATCAAGGGTATCCAGAACCACTGGTAGAAAAGACAAAAAAGAAAAAGAGGGGCGCACCGACCTAGTGCATTACCATAAAAACTTTTATTAAAATATTAAAAGGTGTACAAAATACTCACAAGACTGGTGTGGTACAACACACATCAAGAATAGCATATACAGTCTCCAAGGTAGCCAGGTCCCAATAGTGACAAATGGGCATACAGATAGTCGCATGGGGCTGCTGTGGCTAGGCTGACGCGTTTCAGGGGCGAGCCCCCTTCCTCAGAGCCAGAAAAAATGCTGCTAGATCACAAGCCGAACGGCCAAAGACTAAATGGGAATAGGCCCCACCTCTTCCTGCTCCGCCTCAACCCTAAGGGCGGGACAGAGGGGAGGGGGAGGGAAGAAAAGGGAAGAAGAGGGGAGAAGAGAAGGGAGAAGAATAAAACGGACACGACAGCAAGAAGGAGAAAGAGGGGAAGGAAAAGTGGGGATGCTGGGACAGGGAAAGAACATGGAAGGGGGGAGGGGGGGGAAGAGGGGAGGACAGAGAGGACACTTGTCCAGTCCGAGCCAAAACACACCCACCTTCCAAGGCCAGCTCGGACTATGTGATCAGCGGCAAAATAAATATAGTAGATAAAATAAATATACAGCAAATGAAACACTTGTTTGAACAAGAAAGGAAATAATAACAAACCAAATGTGGTGAGTATGTATGTGTATGTAATTATTATATATATGTATATATATATATATATATATATACCACTTTTGACCACAATGCATTACTCACCACATTTGGTTTGTTATTATTTCCTTTCTTGTTCAAACAAGTGTTTCATTTGCTGTATATTTATTTTATCTACTATATTTATTTTGCCGCTGATCACATAGTCCGAGCTGGCCTTGGAAGGTGGGTATGTTTTGGCTCGGACTGGACAAGTGTCCTCTCTGTCCTCCCCTCTTCCCCTCCCCCCTCCCCCCTTCCATGTTCTTTCCCTGTCCCAGCATCCCCACTTTTCCTTCCCCTCTTTCTCCTTCTTGCTGTCGTGTCCGTTTTATTCTTCTCCCTTCTCTTCTCCCCTCTTCTTCCCTTTTCTTCCCTCCCCCCTCCCCTCTGTCCCGCCCTTAGGGTTGAGGCGGAGCAGGAAGAGGTGGGGCCTACTCCCATTTAGTCTTTGGCCGTTCGGCTTGTGATCTAGCAGCATTTTTTCTGGCTCTGAGGAAGGGGGCTCGCCCCTGAAACGCGTCAGCCTAGCCACAGCAGCCCCATGCGACTATCTGTATGCCCATTTGTCACTATTGGGACCTGGCTACCTTGGAGACTGTATATGCTATTCTTGATGTGTGTTGTACCACACCAGTCTTGTGAGTATTTTGTACACCTTTTAATATTTTAATAAAAGTTTTTATGGTAATGCACTAGGTCGGTGCGCCCCTCTTTTTCTTTTTTGTCTTTTCTACTATTATCTCTCAACCTCTGTAGCACATGGGAGACATCTGTGTGGTGGCTCTCTAGGGATTTTGAATATATGAGAATATCGTTGGGATAAACCACCACACATTGGCAACATATCTCGGACAGCATGGTTGATGAATTCCTGAAAAACTGCAGGAGCATTGCAGAGACCAAACGTCATTACGAGGTATTTGTATTGTCTGGTACTGGTATTAAACACAGTTTTCCATTTGTTGCCCTCCTTGATCCTCACAAGGTTGTATGCCCTTCTCAAATCGAGCTTAGTGAAAACCAAGAATGGGTAACTAGAGGCTTATCCTTCAGGATAACTGGGGACGCAAAACGCCACCTAAGGTCTTTCCCTACAGGACCTCAGGTGCGGGCTGTTCGATGGACATGAGGCTCTTGGCAGCAGAAGTGGAGCGAGCGGGAACGTCAAATACCCTTTTAAGGGACAAACTCAGGGTAACTTATAACAATGGGTTTTTGCATCTCCCATAGAGGGCTTGCCCAGGCCAAGGCTCTATCAGAAAGCAAAGAAATAATTAAGCCTACTTTGCTTCTGTCCCTGGGGAACGCCTGGGGCAGCATCTCAAAGTATATCCTAACCTGGTTGAGAAACCCTCTGCATTGGACTGGATCGCCCCCAAAATTATGGGGAAATGGGGCAGAACTGGACACACCTCTTACAGAGGTAATATTAGAGGCGGGAGCCTGCACAGAGACTGGAGCAGCAGCAGGGACGGCCTGCAACATTGGTTGTACTGGAACAGCCACAGTGGGAAGATCAATGTGAGCAGTACGAACCAGGAGCAAACTGATCCATGTGGTGGTGCTGCTCATTCAATCCGGAAAAAATATTACCACTAGTTGGATTGCCTGCATCTTCTGAATTAATGGCCTTCGTCTACTGTCAGGAACCATGTATCCAGCGTCGAAGAGTGGATTCCCCAAAATATTCTCTGCATCTCTAGAAGTGCAAATTAGGTTAGTCAAAACTCAATGCAACCATTCTTGGGGGGCCCCTCCATCGGAAGTGCCTACAGCTGAAGCACAGGAATCTGGTGAGAGGGATATTTACCCATAGTATGTGCTGTACAGCAGAAACTGACACTTTAGCTCATCACTAAGGATGATCGAACTTTTGAAAAGTTCGGTTCGACCAGAACACCCGAATTTTCCAAAAGTTCGGTTCGGATTTTAGAACCCCATTGAAATCAATGGGACCCGAACTTCGGTAATCAAAAAACACAATTTTGAAGCCCCTAAAAAGTGCCTAGGGTTCTGGGTCATGCCCCATTAACTAATAATCACACAAAAAAAAAGTTCTTAAAAATTGTCATTTTTGATAAAAAAGCCAATTATTGAAAAAATAAAAAGAGAGATTTGGATTTAGTATTTAGTATCTGGGGGGGTCTAAAAGGTGTGCATGTGAAGTTTCAGCTCTGTAGCATGTCCAGAACCATGAAAAAAAAAAAGGTAATTTTTCAGTAGAACAGGGATGTGGGTCGGGACCCTCCTTTAACTTTAACACCTATATGATCTTTTTTCTGGTTCTGGACATGCTACAGAGCTGAAACTTCACAGGTACACCTTTTAGACCCCCCCCCCAGACACAAAATCACACAAAAAAAGTTCTTAAAAATTGTAATTTTTGATAAAAAAGCCAATTATTGAAAAATTAACCCCCTATACACATGTTCAGATGTTTTGCCTGCCTCCAAAACCCCCCAAAAAATGCCAGTAAAAACACACCTGGGCATTTTTTTTTTTGACGCTAGCGTTTTTTTGGCATTTTTTTGGGTTCTTTTGAGGCAGGCAAAACATCTGAACATGTGTATAGGGGGTATATATACACATATATGTCTGAATATATACCCCTAGACATATATAGGTGTGATAGTAGCAGAAATATATTCCTGTAAATGATTTCATTAGCGCAAGCATTTATTTCTGCTACTATCACACCTATATATGTCTAGGGGTATATATTCAGACATATATGTCTATATATACCCCCTATACACATGTTCAGATGTCATGTCTGACATCAAACATGTCCTCAAAAAAGCACTGGCAGTGGCAGCCCCTGCAGCATAAAAAATGCTTGGCTGGTGAGAAGCCATATTCCAGTTACGAAGCTATTCAGAGAAATGATCATTTCTCTATAGCGGTCACCCTGCTATGGAAGGGTTTTGTCACCCTGCCATAGCAGTCACTGCCAGTTAACCCTACACTACACTACGGTCCCCTTACACTTAACACTTTCCCTACAGAAACTCAATTTTTGAAGCTAACTAAAGTGTAAAGGAGCACTCTAACTACACTAGATATCCCTTTCCTCACACTAAAAATAGCTAAATGACACTTTTAAAGTAAAATTCACAGAACTGCTTCCACTCTCTTCCATGTCCAGTATAACAATGCTAGGAATATGGCGGGGGCGATCTTATATACTGGGGGGCGTATTCACTAATGATTGGTCTAGGGACCCCTAGTCACTCCAATCACATTCCTAGCATTCTCCTGCCCCCTCAATTGGCTTTTGCTAATGGTTCTGGTCCAATCACGGGCTTTTAAAGCCCATTTCCTGAAGCATTGCATTTTGGGCGGTTCTGGTTGCCGAATTCCAAACTTTTTGGGCAAAAAGTTCTAAATTCGGCCGAACCTCGAACACCCAATGTTTGGGTCGAACCGATGGTGGACCCGAACCGTTCGATCATCCCTACTCATCACCACCCTACACTCTAGTTATCTGAGTATCACCCAACCTATTTAGTCTACCTTTAATACTGATACCCTCATTCTCCAGAACTGCATCATTAATCCAGCAGTGTCCCCTCTCCCCCTCTCCTATTAGACTTAACTACTGGTTCAAGTCATACTTAGGGGGTTACTACTTTTCTTTCTCACCGATTGTGTTATCTCACCCTTGTTAAACTATTTGACTTTAACCTCTAATATATATATATATATATATATATATATATATATATATATATATATATTGTGACAGGAAGTCAGGTAAATCTGGGAATGTAGTCACAGGCAGGAGATACATTTCCACCTGATTTAGAAAGTTCACCAATTACTATAGGGTGTTGGCTACAGAGCTAGCCAGCAGGAAGTTGAACAGACTTCAGCTGTTCAGAATGAGGAAATGAAGGCCTCTATAATTTGTCCAGAGGAAGTCTATGGATTGCTGCCTCCTGTCGCCGTGTGGGCTGGGAGAGGAGGACAGACAGATGAGTGCCTCCCGACAAGCTGGTGAGCATGGGAGAAGACCCCCTGAAGTGATGTGCGCTAAGGAGGGTAAACAAGTTGTGAAGACTTCTCAAGGTAAATAAACAAACTATTTCTATGTGGAAGAAATAAAGGAATGTTTGCCATGTAAAGAGAAAAACAAAGGGACAGCTTAAATGAACATGTGCTGTGTGAAGAGATAAAACATGGACTATTGAGAGTCTGCTGTATGACCAGCCAAGTCTGCCCAACAGTAGGTTGGGGACAGACTTCATTAGATAGGTTCCAGTGTGTGAGAAGGTAGCCGCCCACAGTGGCAAGGATTTATTTTGTCTTTTATTTTATTTTGCTGTTTTTGACGCTTGCAGTCTGGTGAAGAAAATGCATTAATAAACCAAACTGTTGTTTTCAAGCACTTATCGGCTATCTTCTTGAGAAAACTCACCCCCCAAGGGGTCATCCAATGTCTACCACCAAGCTAATCCCTCACAATATATATATATATATGTATATATATATATATATATATATATATATATATATATATATATATATATATATATATACACTATCTCACAAAAGTGAGTACACCCCTCACATTTTTGTAAATATTTTATTATATCTTTTCATGTGAAGACATTGAAGAAATTATGCTTTGCTACAATCTAAAGTAGTGAGTGTACACCTTGTATAACAGTGTATATTTGCTGTCCCCTCAAAGTAACCCAACACACAGCCATTAATGTCTAAACCGCTGGCAACAAAAGTGAGTACACCTCTAAGTGAAAATGTCCAAATTGGGCCCATTTAGCCATTTTCCCTCCCCGGTGTCATGTGACTCGTGTTACAAGGTCTCAGGTGTGAATGGGGAGTAGGTTTATTAAATTTGGTGTTATCGTCTCACTCTCTCATACTGGTCACTGGAAGTTCAACATGGCACCTCATGGCAAAGAACTCTCTGAGGATCTGAAAAAAGAAGTGTTGCTCTACATAGATATGGTCTAGGCTATAAGAGGATTGCAAAGACCCTGAAACTGAGCTGCAGCACAGTTGCCAAGACCATACAGCGGTTTAACAGGACAGGTTCCACTCAGAACAGGCCCAAATAAGTTGAGTGCACATGCTCAGCGTCATATCCAGAGTTTGTCTTTGGGAAATAGAAGTATGAGTGCTGTCAGCATTGCTGCAGATGTTGAAGGGGTGGGGTGTCAGCCTGTCAGAGCTCAAACCATACGCCGCACACTACATCAAATTGGTCTGCATGGCTGTCGTCCCAGAAGGAAGCCTCTTCTAAAGATCATACACAAAAAAGCCCGCAAACAGTTTGCTGAAGACAAGCAGACTAAGGACATGGATTACTGGAAACATGTCCTGTGGTCTGCTGAGACCAAGATAAACTTATTTGGTTCAGTCTGTGTCAAGCGTGTGTGGCGGCAAGGAGGAGGAGTACAAAGGCAAGTGTGTCTTGCCCTACAGTCAAGCATGGTGGTTTCATGGTCTGGGGTTGCATGAGTGCTGCCGTCACTGGGAAGCTACGATTCATTGAGGAAACCATGAATGCCAATATGTACTGTGACATACTGAAGCAGGGCATGATCCCCTTCCTTCGGATTCAGTATTCCATCATGATAACGACCCCAAACACACCTACAAGATGACCACTGCCTTGCTAAAGAAGCTGAGGATAAAGGTGATGGACTGGTCAAGCATGTCTCAAGACCTAAACCCTATTGAGCCTCTGTGGGGCATCCTGAAAAACGGAAGGTGGAGGAGTGCAAGGTCTCTAACATCCACCAGCTCTGTGATGTCGTCATGGAGGAGTGGAAGAGGACTCCAGTGACAACCTGTGAAGCTCTGGTAAACTCCTTGCCCAAGAGGATTAAGGCAGTGCTGGAAAATAATGGTGGCCACACAAAATTTTGACACATTTTTGGACATTTTCACTTAGGAGTGTACTCACTTTTGTTGCCAGCGGTGTGTTTTGAGTTGTTTTGAGGGGACAGCAAATATTCCCTGTTATACAAGCTGTACACTCACTACTTTACATTGTAGCAAAGTGTAATTTCTTCAGTGTTGTCACATGAAAAAAGATATGTTAAAATATTTACAAAAATGTGAGGGGTGTACTCACTTTTTTTAGATACTGTATATATATATATATATATATATATATATATATATATGTATATACTCACACACACACTCTGTAGTAGTATCAAAAGTAACTGACAGTCCCGTTGACTCTCTCTACACAATCACATGATACAGATTGTGACTGAGAAAGCGGGGGGACGGGGGGGGGGGCATTAAACGCCTCTTCTGAATATCTGCAATGAAGATTTTTGCTCTTATGCAACTCCTTATTCAGGCTCACTGCCATTACTGGCTATGACTGTGAAGGGCAATCTTAATGGCCAACTAAAAGGTAGGCTGTGGCCTTACAGGATACTTAATTATAGAATCATATCAGGTATTAGAAAATAGAGCCTTGCTAGAAGGAACGTATAGTCCTAAATATATATGGAATTTAATAAAGTCTCTGAAACCCCTATTGTTAGGCTCACATTTGCACAAATCAATGGTCACAGTGAAAACCACCAATTGTAATAGAGCATAATAGTAGAGAAAACCCCTTTGCTCCTATTTTTTGGAACTCGCATAGCATTAGTGATAGCAATTACATGCTGTACAGTTTTTAAATGAATTCCACTTTGAGTGTTTTTTAATGAATTCCACTTTGAGTGCAAGCTTAGTGCACCACTTATTGGCTGTGGCTGTAGTACTGCTTTTGCCAAATATAATGACATTGATGATGACATTACTATTAATAGTCTTAAAATTGGTTGTAGTCCTAATAACAATAATACTTTTAGGTCATAATCTAAAAAAGTGCAGAAACAACTCCCATTGTTGGATTTTCTAAGGCTGGTTTTCTTCTTGATAAAATTAAACATAAAAGTAGTAAATCCTAAAAAAGCAAATCTAACCAAATTAGCTCAGAATGTAAAAAAGAATGTAGAAGACTCACTAACAGTATCTTTCACAGAAGCATTGTTTTCTATCATCTCTCATTGCATCAAAGACTTGTATTATCTATTATATATTGTTATTGCAATCCTCTGTGATGTAGCAAGATGAAGGCCTCTAATTCATGGAGACATTGTAAACAGTGCCTGGGTTCCGGTCTGTATGGTGATTTCATTTAGACACATTGGCCAGATGCACATCATGTCAAAAAATATATTGTCTTTAACCCTTCATAAACACAAGCTCAATAACATACTTTTACTGAATGAAACACTGAGCAAATTCTTCACAGACGCAGGTCTATGGCAAGAACATTTAAAATTGTATGTCTTTGGATGCTGGTAAATATCAACAACCTCATTTCCACAAGGGAGACATACACTGACTGACTAACTGTCCATTCCTCTCTGGAATAATGCTGTTCCACTGCAATCCCCTCCCTTCTCCATTACAATATAAGTATGTCCCAGGCATCAGAGGTGGCAGATAATTGGCAAAGTAGCGTGTAGCCTAAAATGAGTGTAACATTTAAAGGAAAAGTACAGGCAAAGGTTTTTTCTTCTCAGTTTAGCTAAAGCCACTGTCGGCTGACGTCACAGAGCCATACAAGGCTCTGAAAAGGTCCAGACCACTTGGTCCAGATCCACCCAGAAGCCTGGATTGGCAGCTGACTCAGTGGACGGCTGTGAGCCTGGGCCAGCTGCTCCCACCCCCTGCACAACACAACGCTCCAGTGAGTATTGGAGGGGCAGAGCAGAGAGCTGGCGACTATACAGTCATGGCTATCTGCTCTTAGCGAAGGGGGGAACTGAGCAATCAATGGTATTTGATCACTCAGCTCTCACTGCAGAGCAGGTAGGGGACAGATGCAGGATTAAATCGATGCATCCACCTAGGTGAGTATAAATGTTTTTTTTTTTGTTTTTTTAAGTCCATACTTCTCTTTTAAGATTGGTATAGTTAATATGGTTAATAACATCATGCTTTTATATGGCTTTTGCACAGAAACAAATACCTGCATTTTTTGTACCAGTTAATTTCGTAGGGTACTCTTGTTAAGTAAGGTTAATATATGTTAACTAATACAAACTGATGTAAGTGCATGCCAACTTATTCAAGTTAACTAAAGTAATTGATGTTAATGGATGTAAACATATGTGAAAGCACATATACTAAAGTTAAAAAATAAGTTTTGGTACTTCCTTCAACTTACTTCTACACACTGAACAAAACCACTATTTAAGAATCATATATATGAAATGGAATGGAGACTCAGAATGTTTTGTGTTCAATGCCCTCCACCCAAACAAATTTGCATGCGTTGTACTGATTAATTTAAAGGCATTCAATGTGAACATTAGAAACGCATTGGATAATTCCAGTTGGAAGTTTGCTGTGAGAGTCTACCTCTCAGCAAACAGCAACTGGATGTACCACAAATTATGAAATCATGTGATGTTGTCCCTTTCCTGTTCTTATAACACAATGATGTAATTGGTTGTTTTTAACACTCCCACAACAAAGGGAGGATTGCTTTTATGATGTACAATGGAAATAAAGATGTAAAATTATACTTTTAACCTAATGGATATGAGCAACACTGTGTCTTGGCCTAGGCCAACAAGGCCCAGGCCTAGGGCGGCACTTTGCAAGGGGGCAGCAAAAAAGCTATCCCCGCCTGAAAAAAACAACGGCCGCACTGCTGCCAGTATGATAATACTGGCCGGCTGCCGATGACTAGCCTGACGTTTGGACAGACCAGCGGCCACTCCTAATACAACTGGCGGCTGCCAATACTAGTAGGTGTGGCACTGGCAACAGGTCTTAGCAGACTAATGTTCCGCCTACCCTCCTCTGCGGCATACCGGGCTTTGTAGTCTTCTGGATGAGAAGTAAAGCTGGAACATATACTTTTATTGCTCATGGTTTTTGCAACCTGCTGATTTGTCTTAGTTTTTCTCTATAGGGACATCTTAATGCCAGTTAATCCTGTTTTATTTGGCAAAATGAATTGTAATTAAACATACATAGGTAAAAGATCTTTCAGTCTGTGTGTTGACATATTTTGGGGTCATTTTTGGCCTGACTGAGTCTTAATACTTTGACTATTAAACTGGTTTGTAAATGTCACATGACTAGGGATGATCGAACGGTTTGGGTCGACCATCGGTTAGACCCGAACATTGACTGTTCGAGGTTCGGCCGAATTCCGAACTTTTTGCTGAAAAAGTTCGGAATTCGGCAACCAGAACCGACCAAAATGCAATGGGACAGGAACTGGGCTTTAAAAGCCAGTGATTGGACCAGAACCATCAGTAAAAGCCAATTGAGGGGGCAGGAGAATGCTAGGAATGCGATTGGAGTGACTAGGGGGTCCAGAGGCCAATCATTAGTGAATACGCCCCCCAGTATATAAGATAGCCCCGCCAATTCTCTACAATTTTAATACAGGGCTGTGGAAGAGAGTGGAAGCAGTTCTGTTACTTCTGCTCTCAAAGTGTCATTTAGCAATTATTAGTGTGAGGAAAGGGATATCTAGTGTAGTTAGGGTACTATTTTCCACTATAGTTAGATTTAATAATCTAGTTTCTGTAGGGAAAGTGTTAAGTGTAAGGGGACCGTAGTGTAGTGTAGGGTTAACTGACTCTGACTGCTATGGCAGGGTGACAAAACCCTTCCATGTCAGGGTGACCGCTATAGAGAAAAGATAGTTTCTCTTAGAACACTTATAGAACCGGATAGTGGCTTCGCCCCTGTCACCCTGCTTTTTGTTGCAGGCGTTTATAGGGCTTTTTTGAGGACATGTTTGGAGTCAGGCATGACATATGAACTTCTGTGTAGGGGTATATATATATATACACACACACACACACACACACATGTATGTATATATACACATACACATATATAGGTGTGAAAGTAGCAGAAACCTATGCTTTACATACATAGTTACATAGTTAGTGAGGTTGAAGTCCATCAGTCCATCCAGTTCAACCTATGATGTGTGTGTGTGTCTACTGTTAACCACACATTGTATACCCCTGTATGTTGTGGTCTTTAAGGTGCCCATCTAATAGTTTTTTGAAACTATCAATGCTCCTTGCTGATACAACTGTTTGCGGAAGAGAATTCCACATCCTTACTGCTCTTACAGTGAAGAACCCCCTGCGTATTTTAAGGTTAAACCGCCTTTCCTCTAGTTTTAGTGAGTGGCCACGCGTCTTATTGTATTTCCTTTCTCTGAATAGGTTTTTTCATATGCTAGGGTTGCCAGTACAGTATTTGTACATTGATATCATATCCCCCCTCAATCGTCTCTTCTCCAGAGAGAATAAATTCAGTGCTTGTAGTCTTTCCTCATAGATGATGTCCTCCATTCCCCTAATTATTTTTGTTGCCCTTCTCTGGACTTTCTCCAGTTCCAGCACATCCTTCCTGAGGACCGGTGCCCAGAACTGGACAGCATACTCCAGCTGTGGCCAGACCAGAGTCTTGTATAGTGGGAGAATAATCTCTTTATTTCTGGAGTGAATCCCCTTTTTTATACATCCCAGTATTCTGTTGGCTTTGCTTGCAGCGGCTTGGCATTGCATGCCACTGCCAAGCCTGTTGTCTAACAGTACCCCCAGGTCCTTTTCCATCCTAGACTCACCCAGAGGTCCCCCCCCCCCCCCCAGTGAGTAGCTTGCTTTCTGGTTTCTGGCACCCAGGTGCATTACTTTACATTTTTCAACATTGAACCTCATCTGCCGTGTAGTTGCCAACCCCATAATTTTGTTCAGGTCCACTTGTAAGGTTTCCACATCCTGCCCAGAAGATATTGGCATGCTTAGTTTAGTATAATCCGCAAATACTGAGATTTTGCTCGATATCCCCTACTCTAGATCATTTATGAATAAATTAAACCGGATTGGCCCCAGGACAGAACCCTGGGGGACCCCACTTTCCACACCCGCCCAATCTGAGTACTCCACATTAATCACCACCCTTTGCAACCTCCCCTGGAGCCAGTTCTCTATCCAGGTACTCACCTTATGGTCCATACCTACCTTCCTTAGTTTGAACAACTTGCGCTAATGAAATAATTAACAACCATATGGCTTCTCTGCTATAACACCGATATTTGTGTATGTGTATAAATACATATAAGTGTGTGTGTATATATACCCCTATACAGAATTTCAGATGTTTTGCCTGCCTCCAAAGACCCCCAAAAAATGCCCAAAAAAACGCCTGCTGCAAAAACATACCTGGGCGTTTTTGTAGCTGGCGTTTTTATGGGCATTTTTTGGGCGTCCTTGGAGGCAGGCATAACATCTGTACTTCTGTGTAGGGGTATATATACACACACACATGTATGTATATATACACATACACATATATAAGTGTGAAAGTAGCAGAAACCTATGCTTGTGCTAATGAAATAATTAACACCCATATGGCTTCTCTGCTATAACACCTATATATGTGTATGTGTATAAATACATATAAGTGTGTGTGTATATATACCCCTATACAGAAGTTCAGATGTTATGCCTGCCTCCAAAGACCCCCAAAAAATGCCCAAAAAAAAAACGCCTGCAACAACACACCTCGGCATTTTTTTTTGGCGCAGGCGTTTTTTTGGGCATTTTTTGGGGGTCTTTGGAGGCAGGCAAAACATCTGAAATTCTGTATAGGGGTATATATACACACGCACTTATATGTATTTATACACATACACATATATAGGTGTTATAGCAGAGAAGCCATATGGGTGTTAATTATTTCATTAGCGCAAGCATAGGTTTCTGCTACTTACACACCTATATATGTGTATGTGCATATATACATACATGTGTGTGTGTATATATACCCCTATACAGAAGTACAGATGTTATGCCTGCCTCCAAAGACGCCCAAAAAATGCCCAAAAAACGCCAGCTACAAAAACGCCCAGGTGTGTTTTTGCAGCAGGCGTTTTTTTTTTTTTGGGCATTTTTTGGGGGTCTTTGGAGGCAGGCAAAACATCTGAAATTCTGTATAGGGGAATATATACACACACACACTTATATGTATTTATACACATACACATATATAGATGTTATAGCAGAGAAGCCATATGGGTGTTAATTATTTCATTAGCGCAAGCATAGGTTTCTGCTATTTTCACACCTATATATGTGTATGTGTATATATACATACATGTGTGTGTGTATATATACCCCTACACAGAAGTACAGATGTTATGCCTGCCTCCAAAGATGCCCAAAAAATGCCCAAAAAAACGCCAGCTACAAAAACGCCCTGGTGTGTTTTTGCAGCAGGCGTTTTTTTGGGCATTTTTTAAGGCTCTTTGGAGGCAGGCAAAACATCTGAAATTCTGTATAGGGGTATATTTACACACGCACTTATATGTATTTATACACATATATAGGTGTTATAGCTGAGAAGCCATATGGGTGTTAATTATTTCATTAGCGCAAGCATAGATTTCTGCTACTTTCACACCTATATATGTGTATGTGTATATATACATATATGTGTGTGTGTATATATATACCCCTACACAGAAGTACAGAAGTTATGCCTGCCTCCAAAGACGCCCAAAAAATGCCCAAAAAAATGCCAGCTACAAAAACGCCCTGGTGTGTTTTTGCAGCAGGCGTTTTTTTGGGCATTTTTTGGGGGTCTTTGGAGGCAGGCAAAACATCTGAAATTCTGTATAGGGGTATATATACACACGCACTTATATGTATTTATACACATATATAGGTGTTATAGCAGAGAAGACATATGGGTGTTAATTATTTCATTAGCGAAAGCATAGGTTTCTGCTACTTTCACACCTATATATGTGTATGTGTATATATACATACATGTGTGTGTGTATATATACCCCTACACAGAAGTACAGAAGTTATGCCTGCCTCCAAAGACGCCCAAAAAATGCCCAAAAAAATGCCAGCTAAAAAAACGCCCAGGTGTGTTTTTGCAGCAGGCGGTTTTTTTGGGGCATTTTTTGGGGGTCTTTGGAGACAGGCAAAACATCTGAAATTCTGTATAGGGGAATATATACACACACAATTATATGTATTTATGCACATACACATATATAGGTGTTATAGCAGAGAAGCCATATGGGTGTTAATTATTTCATTAGCGCAAGCATAGGTTTCTGCTACTTTCACACCTATATATGTGTATGTGTATATATACATACATGTGTGTGTGTATATATACCCCTACACAGAAGTACAGATGTTATACCTGCCTCCAAAGACGCCCAAAAAATGCCCAAAAAAACGCCAGCTACAAAAACGCCCAGGTGTGTTTTTGCAGCAGGCGTTTTTTTGGGCATTTTTTGGGGGTCTTTGGAGGCAGGCAAAACATCTGAAATTCTGTATAGGGGTATATATACACACACACTTATATGTATTTATACACATACACACATATAGGTGTGAAAGGAGAGAAGCCATATGGGTGTTAATTATTTCATTAGCGCAAGCATAGTGTTCTGCTACTTTCACACCTATATATGTGTATGTGTATATATATATATATATACATACATGTGTGTGTGTATATATACCCCTACACAGAAGTTCTGATGTTATGCCTGCCTCCAAAGACCCCCAAAAAATGCCCAAAAAAACGCCTGCTACAATACCGCCAAGGTGTGAAAATAGCGGAGCCACTATCCTGTTCTATTGCAATTCTAACTTTTTTTTTCTGGTTCTGGACATGCTACAGAGCTGAAACTTCACAGGTACACTTTTTAGACCCCCCCCCCCCCCCCCGACACTAAATCCAAAGAAATCTCATTTTTTTTTTTAATTTTTTCAATAATTTGCTCTCTATCAAAAATTACAATTTTTAAGAACTTTTTTTGTGTGATTAATAGTCCCTGGGGCATGACCCAGAACCCTAGGCACTTTTTAGGGGCATTTATTGGGTTTTAGGGCTTCAAAATGGTGTTTTTTGATTACCGAAGTTTGGGTCCCATTGATTTCAATAGGGTTCTGAAATCCGGGCCGAACTTTCGGGAAGTTCGGGTGTTCTGGTCGAACCGAACTTTTGAAAAGTTCGATCATCCCTACACATGACCCCATTCAAATGGAACTGTAGTTGGGTAGGTCCCCATCCCCAGTGTTCCTCCTGGGATAAGTGGCACTGACAGCCAAGAGCGGTACCTGTGTTGTCAGATCAGCATTGTATGTCCAATAATCCACAAATATGGATTTAGCCCAACCCTATCTGCTGGCCCAATGTCGTTTAGGGGTATTTTAGATGGTGAGTATGAGCTCTTCCACCACTGGAAGTGCTTTTGTTATCACTTAGCACTGGCATTTGATCTGACATCAGTTTGAGATGTTTCAGTGATCATTCAGAATTCATTGACAGGTGCACTCCATCTCCTTCTGACCTGCATTTACCTGTGCCTAATGCAGATTTTTCATTCCAATAGACTTGCATAGGTATGAAAAACCTACTTGAAGGAAGCAAAAGCCTCTCAACACAACTTAGGGTCCATTTAGACCAGCAGTTGCGTTGGTGAAGCTTAAAGAGGAAGGGGTGTGGTTTGCAGATGATAGGGGGGTCTTAAACAGGATGGGGTGTGGCCTTGGCAGGAAGGGGTTGGTCAAATTTAAATTAGGGGGTGCACGAGTTTAGTCAGGCCTAGGGCAACACAAAACCTAAATTCACCACTGAATATGAGAGTATAACCCCTTTTTTTTGGGTTGTATTAAGAGGTTTTTTTAAACAAAGTCTCCATCATCTTACAGTTCTTAAATAGCTGAGGGGCGGGGCAACCAAAGAGGGCCCATCTTCTTGTGTTGTAATCGACCAGGCATGGGTCGATGACATCACAAGGGGAAGGGGACACCTGGTGATGTCATCAGGTGATTCTGCCCTTTAGTTATTTAAAAAATAGTCAGGGGGTGGAGCAAGCAGATGGTGGGAGCCTTTGATGAGACCGGAGGTTTTTTGTTTGTTTTGTTTGTTATCGGGTCCGGCGGGCATCGTGACAATGAATCTACACTGGGGGGAATTTTTTTTTTATTTTTTAATAAAGGACTTGTCAAAAACTTGTGTTGTGTCTTTATTCACTTTTTTTGGTGAATGATTACGGGTACTATGTACCCCATATTCATTCACATGGGGGTGCAAGATCTGGGGGGCCCCCTTGTTAAAGGGGACATCCAAATTCTGATAATCCCCCCACCCACAGACCCTACAACCACCGGCCAGGGTTGTGGGGAAGAGGCCCTTGTCCCCATCAACATGGGGACAGGTAGCTTGGGGGTGGGGGATCAGAGACCCCCCCATGTTGAGGGCATGTGGCCTGGTATGGTTCAGGAGGGGGCCTTCCGGGCTGCATGCAAGGGTCTTATATGGATTTTGGGGCGTTTTCTTTTTGGCGTGGGGTTACTCTTAAAATCCATACCAGACCCGAAGGGCCCCATATGCATTCAGGGGGACCCCACACTGTTTTTTCTAAAACTTTCATTGCTGGCATTCTTTTGTTTACATTTCAGCTGTCAGTGGGATGACAGCTGACAACTGACAGCTGATGGGTCATCGTTTGTTAACGACAGGGTTACTGGCTTCCCGTCTGCTCCTTAAAAACTAGCTATTCTTCACACACAATTGGAATAATTTTTCAACCGATCCAAATTCGTCGCTCCAAAAATTCGGAATTCGTTAGAAAATTAATAAACTGAATGAAATTAAACGAAACTAAACTAAACCAATTCCGAAACAAATTAACTAAACAAAATTAGTAACATAACGAATCTATCTGAAACAAAACAAATGTCTCTATTCGTCACATGTCTAAACATAACCCCTTTAAAGGTAAACAAAGGAAAAAGGGATGGTCTAGAGCTGGGATCCTCAAACTATGGCCCTCCGGCTGTTGTAGAACTACACATCCCATTAGGCATTGTAAAACTCTGACATTCACAGACATGGCAAGGCATGGTGGGAATTGTAGTTCCTGAACAACTGGAGGGCCAAAGTTTGAAGACCCGTGGTCTAGAGAAAATTGAAGGAGAGTTTTTTTTTTTTTAACTTTAATGGTACTAGACACAAATAGCTCAGGAGTTAACCTTGTGTCCTGTAATTTCCTTACTAGTAAAATGAATAGTGTAGCCCCAAGTAAAATTAGCAGGCATCACTTTTGGAAGCACACCCATAAAAAGGCATAAGGGTGTCTTTGTGGAGCCCATGTAAGTGTAGCAGGAGATGTAGAGTTTCCCTTTCTTTGATTAAACTGATGTCAGACAGGATTGGGCACATGTGGGTGATGGCTGACAAAGGAGCGCCAAAATGAGGAGTTTAGGCTTGTGTGTTCTGCCCCTCCTGGGTTAATAGCAGACATGGGAGTAAGTCACACATGTGCAAGTCACAAGCAATTCTCAAGTCTTAACCTTCAAGTCTCAACCAAGTCCCAAGTTACTGTGGCGAAAAGCAAGCAAGTCAAGTTGAGTCCCTGCTAGAAGTCAAGCAAGTCAAGTCAAGTCATTTACTTTGGTTAAGTCACAAATCAAGTCAAAATACTGATCTACCCCAATGTTCACCTTTAAATCAGTTAAAAGTCAGTGGTCAGGAAAGGTTTTGTTTTATTTTCAACATTAACAAAACTGCTTAGTGCTTTTTTCTTGGCATATTAAAGAAACACTTTGAATGCCCAAACAGCTCAAAATCCTTCGTCCGGTCATGTTTCAACACCACAGTCACTAAAAACATGTTAAAGAGGAAGTAAACCCTCCTCTGCAAGTTGTACCTATAGGTAAGCCTATGATAAGGCTTACCTATAGGTACTGTAAATATCTCCTAAACTTGTACCGTTTAGGAGATATTTACCTTCGATGCATCCAGTGACGTCACTGGCGCATGTGCTATGAAGGAACGGCCGCTTGTGCCGTTCCTTCAGAGCCCCGTGCCGTGACTGTCGGCTCCCAATCAGATGGCCGGATGCCGCGATCCCGGAAGACGGCAGGGGCTCGTTCTAAGATAAGTATTTCATAATGAGCTAGTATGCGATGCATACTAGCTCATTATGTATTTCTCTTTCAGGTTGTAAAAAAAAAAAAAAAAAAAAAATTTACAGAGTTTACAACCTCTTTAAGTATTTCCATTGTTAAACAGCCAGTGTCCTAAAAATCAGAACACACTGAGGTGTTTTAAGTGACTGTGGTGTCAGAAACATAACAGGTACATTCATTTTGCTTTAACACATCTTGAGAAAATGCAAATATTTAATAACTTATAAAAAGTAAAGTCATTTCGAGTCATAGGTCTCAAGTCAAAGTCAAGTCTCAAGTCATGAATACCAAGTCAAAGTCAAGTCGAGTCTTTTATTAATTTTAGTCAAGCAAGTCTCAAGTCCTCAAACTGGTGACTTAAGTCTGACTTAAGTCAAGTCATGTGACTCAAGTCCCCCACCTCTGGTTAATAGAAAAGGGGGAGAGATATGTGACAGTGCTATGCCCTGACATGGTGTTAAACGGGTTCTCTATTCCCAGGACTCCCATCCAGACAGGTTGAAGGACTTGTCTTATACGAGCGAAACTGGATTTTTAGTTTCCCCTGTGATTAGTAAAACCCAATTCGGGACCTGGAGTCCAGGGACCAGGTTTTGCAGACAACTAGCACACTGATTGTGCAGGTGTGTGCAGTGCAGGGCTTTCACTAGAGTCATGACTATGGTTGTAGACTCCAACCAGACAGAGGAGGTCTCTGGCCAGGACATAGAATGACTCTACCTTGGAGGCAGGAGGGAGCCTGTGCAGCAAGGGACTGCTGGGTACATGCACTGAGTTTGTGTGAAGACTGTCTGGAGGACACAGACAAAAAGGGCCTGAAGTGTGAGGTCAGCAGGTCTGCACATATAAGCCAGGAGACTAATGTTTACTTTTGTTTTGTGGCTGTGAAATGCAGAAAAACCCCTGTGAGGGAAGACCCTGGGAATTATTGAACTCGCACTGCGTTACTTTAACTGACAATTGCACAACGTGCAACGCTGTACCCAAATAAAATGTATTTTATTTTCTTTCCCACAAATAGAGCTTTTGATCACCTCTGCTATTTTTATTTTTTGCGCTACAAACAAATATAGACCGACAATTTTGAAAGAAAAAAAAAACAATATTTTTTGCTTTCTACTATAAAACATATCCAATACAATAATGTAAAAAATATAATTTCTTCATCAATGAAGGCCAATATGTATACATTTTTTGGGTAAAAAAAATCCCAATAAGCATATATTGATTGGTTTGTGCAAAAGTTATAAAATCTACAAACTATGGAATATTTTTAATACAAGTGAATAACAGCGCAAAAATGGTGTACCCACCCTCGTGGGGTAATCAATGTGTTGAATAATAGTGAATCAAAAAATATTTTAACATAAATACTCTAAAATAACCTCTGGTGGAGTGATAAAAAATCCCAATAAGTGAGCAATCAATAATCAATAATTATATGAATACAAAACCAAACTAAAAAATAAAAATAAACCAATAGTCCATAATATTAATAGCAGTCCATAAGAATGTTGCAGCAAGTAGCCAGTGAAAGTTCTATAAAGAAACAGCCAAATAAAGTGCTCAAGTGCTGGAAAACACATATATGCCACAATGGTGCGGTGCTATGGTGAGTGATTCCTCTCCCCCAAAGTGATTTCACTTACCGGACAGCGTGGACCCCCAGACCTTACGGTGTAAGGGTCTCACAAGCAGGGTCCGGTATATACTCCGGGCAAAAGATCCTTTGACCAGGGATGGTGACCAGTATGGATCCCCTAAGCTCTCTCAGCAAGTGTTAAGCCGTATATAAGGGAAGAAAAGGAATTCCAATAGTGTGATACTGCTATAACAGGTTTATTGGTAAAAAAAGAATAAAACTCACATTCCATAAGACAATACAGGCGATACAGGGTGAATAATCGGTAGATCCTATTCGGATGACGGTGCGCTGCGGGGCTTGGCTCCGGCGTGCGTTCCACCGCTACCGGAAATTACGTTGCAAAGGGCGTACAGCCGGAAATTGCGTCGACGCGTTTCGCCAACCAATAGGCATTCTCACAAGACAAAATACAAACCTATGGAATATTTTTAATTTATTTTATTTTTTACTGGTAATGGCGGCGATCAGCGACTTTTAGGACTTGTAGAACTCTGTAGGACTTGTAGGGCTCTGATATTGAGGCGGACAAATCAGACACCTAACTGACACTTTTGACACTTTTTGGGGACCATAGAGCGATCAAAGGGTTAAATGTGTTCCTAGGAAGTGCTTAACAACTGTGGGGGTGGTGCTTTGACTGGGGAAAGGTGAAGATCTGTGTTCCTCCTTAGCAGAAACACAGGAACAGTACATTCCCCTCTTACAGAATGGTGGTCTGCCTTGTTTACATAGGCAGATCTCTGTACTGCCTGTCTCCCAAACGATCAGTGTGTCACGGCAGACATTACATCCACAGGACCTGCTGATTGGCTCCCACTGTGTCCCATCACAGTGGGAGCAGGTCGCTGGTGGCGAGTGTGTGTGCGCCCCAGACCCCGAAGTGTCAGATCCCGCACTGGGTACATGATCTGGCACAGAGCGGCTGCCCTGCCGCAGTATATGTGTGTGGGGCGGTCCGCAAGTGGTAATGTACAGTATATTCTGACATGTTTATATTTTCACCTCCACTGTTCTACACCAAGAGGTGTATTTGGTATGGGAGGGTTTTTGTATATATGTACAGTGTATCATAGTTGCCAACATTTCAGAAAAAAATCCTGAGACACCATTGTAAAGCCTGGTACACAGGGGCTGAAAATCGTTGGTCCGTGTTGCCAACCGCCAGTATTTTTACTGAAAGCCAGTAAAAAATGGGCAATTTTCTCCTACCAGTAAATGCCAGTAACAGAAAAAGGTTGCCAGCAAAAAATATGGCTGTGATGCCGTCAGAAACCATCCAAGTGCCTCCTACAGTGTGTTCGGGTGGCACCAATGGGGGGGGGGGGGCAAGTCTGGCGGAGGTGGTGCCTGAGCATGAAGTGTAATGTCATGGTCAAAGGGAGCCAAGCAGAGGGCATGCGGGTCTGTGGGACAAGAGAAAGGCAGGCCAGGTGCGGGACTGTCAGTGCTGTTTGGACTGAAGGGACCACCTGGCGTGGAGAGAGACTGTCGCTGTGAGTCAGGAGGGGATGTGTTATGTCGCTGAGGTGTCATCATCATCTGTGCTGCTGCGCACTGCTGTCAGTTTCATGTGTGTGCCTACCCTGTCACAAGTTACCCTGTAGTTTTTGTTTGTATACTCTTACCTCCTTGCTGCAGTGCTTCTACCTTGCTTCTTTTCACTTGTGTGGTGTGGCTGTGATCTCCTATGGGCGTCGTCTGCTATCCTGTGGGCTTTTATTCCCTGTCCCTTCATCACTTGCTGGTCCGCCTTCTAATTGGCTTGTCTGTATAAGACTTGCTCAGTGCAACCCTCATTGCTTGAGCAACTTCGCTGTTCTCTGAGCTCCCACCTGTAGACCCCTAGGCTATTGTATCTGATTTACTGTGTAACGACCCCGACTTCGTTTTCCCGTCTGTGTTTGTTTGCTGCCTGCCCTGACCTTGGCTTATCTCTTGGATATCCTTTTGTCTGCTGTTTACTCTGCACATGACATCTGTCTCTGTATCTTCAGCTGGGCCTACTTGGGGGCGACCTGGTTCCAACCTGCTGCAAGACCATCCCTACCTTCAGGGGCCCTGGTGAAGAAGCAGGCTGGGGCTTAGACTCCGCCCCCTAGGGAATCCTGAGCTGGGGATCTACAAGGACTCACTACCACAGACCCGCTGACATACCCATTCTAATTCCTTACCCTACTGAGTCCTGTCCTTGAGCTACTTATAGACGTAGCCAAAAGATTTGTGAATGACACAAGTATTCATTTTGACAAAGTCTGCCGCCTCAGTTTTTATGATGGCAATTTGCATATACTCCAGAATGTTATGAAGAGTGATCAGGTGAATTGCAATTAATAGAAAAGTGTTTGATATGAAAATGAACTTAATCCCATAAAAAAGCATTTCCACTGCATTTGTGAAGAAGGCTTCAGGGCGCCCAAGAAAGTCCGGCAAGAGCCAGGACAGTCTCCTACAGTTGCGGGATCAAGACACCACCAGTGCAGAGCTTTCTCAGGAATGGCAGCAGGCAGGTGTGAGTGCATCTGCACACACGGTGAGGAGAGGGCTTTTGAATGATAGCCTGATGGCAAGAAGGGCAGCATAGAAGCTACTTCTCTTCAAGAAAAACACCAGGGACAGACTGATATTCTACAAAAGGTAGAGGAAGTGGACGGCTGAGGACTGGGGTAAAGTCATTTTCTCTGATGAATCCTCTTTCTGATTGTTTGGGGCATCCGAAAAAAAACTTGTCCGGAGAGGAAAAAGTAAGCGCTACCATCAGTCCTGTTTCATGTCAACAGTAAAGCATCCTGAGACCATTCATGTGTGGGCTCACTCACAATTTTCCTAAGAACACAGCCATGAATAAAGAATGGTACAAAAACATCCTTCGAGAGCAACTTCTCCAAACCATCCAAGAACAGTTTGGTGACAAACAATGCCTTTTCCAGCATGATGGACCGCCCTGACATGAGGCAACAGTGATAACTAAGTGGCCTGGGGAACAAAATATGGAAATTGTGGGTCCATGGCCAGGAAACTCCCCAGACCTTAATCCTGTTGGGAACTTGTGGTCAATCCTGAAGAGGCAGGTGAACAAAAAACCCCCACAATTTCTGACAAACTCAAAGCATTGATCATGCAAGAATTGGCCACCATCAGTCAGGATGTGGCCCAGAAGTTGATTGAAAGCATGCCAGGGTGAATTGCAGAGGTCTTAAAAAGAAGGGTCAACACTGCAAATATTGACTCTGCATAAACTTCATGTAGATAAGTAGAAACGGGCGCACATCACTGGAGTTCCAAATGCCTTTTTTAGGATAACCAAGGTGGCACAACAAAACACCAACCAGTCCAGGTAGACGCGCTTCACACAGTGCAACTGTGCTTAATCATTACAGAAATGATTAAGCACAGTTGCGGTGTGTGAAACATGTCTACCTGGATTGGTTGGTGTTTTATTGTGCCACCTTGGGTATCCTAAAGAAGGCATTTGGAAATCCAGTAATGTGCGGCCGTTTCTTCTTATCTTGATATCGTTTACGGAAGGGAGCCGGGGCTGGCACTCATGTGGAGGTTTCATCAGACTCATTCATCTCACCAAATTTTGAGTATTGTGTCAGTAAATTTCAATTGGTAGTTGGCAACAGTAAGCAGGAATCATCTACAGTATACACACTGCACACAGTAACAGGGCAGGTCTGGGCAGTATTAGGGTAGATTTAGGGCTTCATGCTGTGATATTGGAGCACAGCCTGGGAAGCAGCCTTCAAGTGACAGGTGAATATAAAGCAGGACTGTCTCGACAGATCAGGGACAGTTGAAAAGTATGGTATGTTTGTTTGAAAGAAATAACTTCAATAAAACGTATCTGCTTTAAAAAAGAGGTCAAAGAGTTATTTTTCCCAATAGTGCCCATTCAACACTGGAACTTCAGATTTTAGCAGACTTACCCAATAACAAATCCATGCACTTTAATTAATATCTAGCTCACATAAATTACAAATGATTACAATGTAATTACTAGAATAGTCTGCCATCTATATACTCAGGAGCGTTTCATCGTTCATTTATTCCCATGTTTTCACCTTGCTCTATTCAACTGCATTTCTATTAGCCAAATACAATGACTTTCACTGATTTACTTGTTAATTTGAAAACAGCAGGTTATAAGCACAGAGAGAAGCAGGTATAAGGTTGCAAGTTGAGTTTATGGATTATTAAGCAATTTGCAAAGAAAAATGAATAGCTTTCGTTAGCAAACATAAAAGGAAGCAGCCAAGCCATAATACACAGAAAGCAGCTGTAAGGAGTATACACTGGATCCGATTTAGCAGTACTGCCTGGCTGTAGAACAGCTTTGGCACTCATGGTTTGGAAACCTGCAGAGTAGATTACTGCCACCTACTATGAGAGAAATAAAAAGGAAAGAGAGAACTTTTCAATTTTCAATAAACTACTTTAGTGTATTTACTGCTTTTTGGCTGGGAAACCTTTTGGTTTGATGCCCCTTTTCTATATCACAGATGCTTTGCTTTAGCAAGCAGCTTGCTCCTTGAACTAAATATGTGTAGCGCTACCCCCCGCAGGAGCCGCTTTGTAGATTTGGTTCTATCTTCTTTTGCCTTGACTTGGTGAAATACCTTACCTTTCTGACATACCAGGTTAGGCAAATGGATACTGCACAGCTACTGGGAACACAAATATAGATACCCTGCACACAACTAATACCGGACATACACGGTTTGAATCTCCACCGGTTTAGCAGGTACCAGCCAAGAGTCAAACCGTTATTGGGGAGGCTGAATTTACCATGTTGATCGATTCTCTTGTGATAATTGCTAGCAGCTGCTATAGCCGCTAGAGATAATCACTCTTCTCCCGGCGAGGATGACTTTCCCCGCCCGCTACCGCCAGGAGCAGACAATTGCTCAGCAGGAGGGATTCCCCTGTCAGCACTGTCTGTGAATTTCTTTTCTGCAACCACAAATTCACACCGTGCATGGCTGGCCTTCCGCTAAGGTCACAGTGGCATTAAAAGCAGGCGTTGGAGAGGCTTTAAAAATGCCCCTCAAACGCCTATGCAAATGATACAATGGACAGCACATAGTGGTGGTAGCACTATCAAAACGAAGAATTAGCGTCACTTCAACATTAGAGCCTCATGTCGAGTCAGGAGGCGTTTGAAGCCTTTCAACACCTCCCATTCAAATCTATAGTAACGCTTCGTAAACGTTCTGACAGGCAGTGCAGTTGCAGGGCAATATAATTAGCTTATTAACTGTAATGGAATACTGTAGACTTTTGTGGAGCGATTTTAATGCGTCTTAACACTCGTCAAATGCTTTAAAACTGCCCGTAGGGCATTTGGGGAGCATTTTTAACTGCTCATTAGCGCTTATAAAACGCCTGTCTAACGCACATACTAAAGGTCATTAAAGCGATTCTATCGACCATACTAACACTATAGGAGTGATTGTTAAGCGTTAGAAATTTAGTCAAGTGCGAACAAACCCTTAGATTCAATATCAAAAAGCAAACATTAGACTTGTGGTTAGTGGAAAATTAACCTAATATAAAATATAAAGGATGATGTTATGCAGAGTAAATAGATACCTAGCATGTCATGCTTTAAAATTGTGCATACTCTCTCCCTTCCTTCTTCCTTTCTAGTCTGTTCTGTTTTTTTTTATTTTATTTTTTATCTGTGGGAAACGGCACTAAAATATGTTGTCATAGCATTGAGCCTTTCCTTGATATTTTAAATTCTTGCACACTGCTCATTATAAGTTGTCAATACTTGTTTTTATATCACCCATATTAATGGCCTCTGTTGAGGCACCTCTCTGTTGTTCAGGCCTTCTCTTTTGTCTTGTTGATGCCCTCCAGATTGTTTTATGTTCATTTAAGTTGTGCTAAGATTGTGAACTGGTTAACCTCAAGCACACTTACTTTTTCTTTAAATAAATGGAAAAATAAAAGAAAAATTGTCATTGAAAATAAAAAATTGTGCACGCTCGTGGAATGGTGACAAATTACGATAGTTAAAAATCTCCATTGGCGACGTTTCAAAAATTTTGACAGGTTACCTGTTTAGAATTGCAGAGGAGGTATAGCACTAGAATTATTGCTCTCACATGCATTGCGATACCTCAGATGTGTGGTGCGAACACCGTTCACATATGTGTGTGCAACTTACGTATGTGTGTGCCTCTGCACATGAGCACCGAGGGATGGACCGCTTTAAACATTTTTTCTTCATCATTTTTTTTTTAAATTTATTTTTACACTTTCTTTATTTTTTTTTTATCACTTATACTCCTATTACAAGGAATGTAAACATCGCTTGTAATATAAATAAGGGATGCCAGGTTCTCTTTATCGAGAGATCTTGGATCTATAAGACCCCAAATCTCTCCTCTACCTTTGAAAGCAAAAAATTAAAAAAAAAAATTGGGAGGGGCGTGTTTTGGATGACCTCGGGAGCAGACGTGCTGTGCTGACTCTCCTCACCAGGACTGCCTTTTTAATTGCACCTGAAGCGATTATACTCATGGAAATGGGGAAGCCCAAGAGGATTAAGGACCCCAAGGTCCCGGGACAAAAGACCAGATCCTCCTCCGCTCCTCCACAGCTGATAACAGAGTATTTTTTTTCATGGAGAGCCGGCAGGACAGCATGCGGCCAAAATGGCGCCAGCTCCCTCCGGCATGGCTCTCTCTTCTCCATCCTCTCTGACAGGGACAGGATCCGGATCTCTGAGGTATTAATCTGAGGGGGATCTGTCCCCAGCCCATAACCCAGACCCCTCTGCCAGTTCTTCCTTGGCTGCTCCTGCACCCCCAGATGAGCACCTGCTGCACAGCCTCTCTTAACCATTTCCCCCGTGTCTTGTGGAGCCTTTAAAACCTGCTCCCATTCAAGCAGCCCAATCTTCTCTCTCTTGGGAATCCTCATCCCCTGACAGGGACCTGATCCAATCTCTCCCCCAACGCTCTGAAACATCAATTGGACAGTCCCCATCAGTCCCCCCCCCCCGAGTCGGGCAGAGCACCCCACAAATAGCAGGTCACCATGGGTCGGACTCACATTCCAGCTGCCCACCTGATTCCTCCCAAAAAAAAAATCCCAAGTTAAGACACCCTGTCAGCTTCCTCAAGGTCACCAGGCCTCTTATTCCTCCTGCACGTCTACAGCAGCACTTGCCCAGGCGGAAACCATGATAGACTCTGATACTGATTCTGAAACCTACACTATTTGGTGAGATTATGTACGCTGTATGCCTACAAAGCAAGATTTCCACTTGCTCATCCAGGAGGTACATGAGATATGTAGATCTGAAATCAATATGCTCCACTTTGATCTTCATCACCTGTCACAACTCTAGAGGAAGATGTCCATGACACTAAGCAAGAACTCCCACAAATTCACAATCATCTCGCTTCACAGGTCTCTACTCTTCGTGACTTTCAGCGTCATCTTGAGAAAATTAAAAAAAAAAAAAATCACTGCCAACCCCTCTTTTGTAAGCTTCCCTTCTGCACTTTTGTAATTGTTTGTTAGAAACAAAGCCTCTAAACACCTTTTTGTAATTTATTTTTAGGCCGGTCACGTGACTCCTCACTGCTCTGATACTCCGACCCAGGGCTACAGTGGGAGAAGCTGAGCGGCCAGCTCGGCGGTCATGTGACTCCTGGCTGACATCAGAGGGAGAGCTTCCGCTTCTCCTGTAGCCCTGGATCGGTGTATTAGAGCGACCGGGAGTCACGTGACTGGCCTGAAGATACTTTACAAAAAGGTATTTGGAGGCTTCCATCTTAACAGACAATTACACAGTGCAGGATGTCTGCCTAAAATAGGGGGCTGGCAGAAAATCACACTGTAGGGTTACAAACCCATTAACTTATAAAACAAAAATCACAGTATGATCAATATGCAAAACTGATTCATAAGGATGAAAGGCAATTTCTGCAATTTTCTGAAAGAGTGATGTGCATCTGAGAGAATGGATATCCATTGCTCTTCAAGTAACATCCTTCTGTTTTATAACAAGCATCCTTTACATAAACCTTCAAAAATAAAGTCAGAATGATATTGGTGTCCACAACAGTGGGGCTCCAGGGTCTATGGCTGATGTTTTTCTCAAAATCTTAAAGCGGACCTAAACCCTCTTCTCCATCACAGCCAAGGAACCTGCCATCTTAGCCTCTGTTTGATATGCAGGTGCCATGGTGCTGCACGTGATCAGTTTTTTGAGACCAGCCATTTGATGGTTTGTCAGTTTGGCTGAGAGCACACACAAATGTGACAGTTATCATTCAAGGAATGCCTCCAACATAACTGCTTTTAGAAACAGCTAAATTGATGGAATTAGTTCACTTTAAGTTCTTTCTAGGTCCCGGAGCCTGGGGGCTTTGTAGAGCTTTGGATGGGATAAAGCCTCCATTCATATTACCACATCTTGCCTATTTGATTATTAGTCTCAGCTGTCAATATGCCTTTATATTTGTAAGCTACCTAATGTTCAGGGCTCTCTTGCTCTCTCTGTTGTGGAAGCCTGCTGCTGGTTGAAAAGGCTAACTGCTAACAGAACACTTAAAAGATTCACAAGCTGCCTATTTGTTTTGGGGAACCTATTGAGAGGCATTCTGTTTGTTAAGAACTTACCTGAATTTAGTTTGTAGCGTGGATGTTTTGGTTGTTTTTATGCAATAGACTTGCTGTACAAAGCCTTCCTGCATTAAAAACTGCATTTGCTACCCTGCTAAATAAAAGTGCAGGACTAACCTGCTTAAGCTGTTCCTCAGTTTCCCTGTCTTATGCGTGGTTACAGCTGAGAATACCAGTTGAGCATGCCTCCCTTAAAATATATGCACGCATACAAGGTATATTTCCTGAATTAGCCCTATATTTTACAGTTGGATAATTTAACACTATAAATATAGCTGGCTTGTTTCCAGAGATGCAGTATTGACGCATGTGCCAATTCACATGTAACTAATATTGCATAACAATCCATTCAAGCTCCCTCTGGCAATCAAAGGGTCCTTGCAACTTCTGATTTCCTTTATTTTTTAGATAAGTTCATATTCTAAGAGCAGGCTGACATTCCATAACACAGCACAGAACCTACCCATGACACAAGTGACGACAGTGATGCTGATTATATTAAATTGCTGATGAAGATTTAGGCTGGCAGTGCCACAGGGAGTGGGATATATCCTTTTTGAGGCTATATATACACATCTGTCATCATCACAAACACTAATTACATAGAAGGAAATGGAAGAGTAGCAAAATGTTTTCAACAGCACTTATACTGATGATGGGAGAGGGACTGTCTATTTAAAACAGTACTGCGTGAATTCTAGCGCAGCTGCTGGTGTGAATAGGCCCTAAATCGCTGGACAGCGCGATTGACAATGGATTTATATTGTGGGGCTTTTTTTTTTGTAAACTTACACAGACATGTGGTTTGCTTTTGTCTTTCGTTCACTCACGGACACAGCTCTCCCTTATTCAGAACCATAGGGTTATATTGCCCCCTACAGGAGTAGGACACTAGGCAGAAAAAAGACTTGGCTATGCCTATGAGCAGTCCCAGGTGGTATACTCCCCCTCTCTGCTATACTGTAGGTCTTCAGTTTTTCTGCCTAGTCAGGAGTAAGGAACTAGTTCACTGCTGGGGATCTCTGGTCCTGGCCCTTATTTCCTATTGCAGGTATTTTTTTCTCCTGTTTTTTTCCTGTGAGATCTACAATCAAATGCCGGACTGGGCGACGCACTTGATAATCTAGATCCAGTGGTCCCCCAAGTCTGGCCAGCGAGTGCACACAGACCAGAGCTCTCATGACCAGGCGCCGATAGTCCACGTTTCAATGTTACCCTGGCCGACAGCCCCCCCAGCTCAGTGGTGGGGAGGTTGTGTCTTAGGAGTGTTACCCGCATGCATGCTGGACCAGTAAGTAGATGGCCCCTTCCCTCTTTCCTGGATGGTAAGTAGGGCACGGTACTCCCTGGGGTGGTCCGTCTCCCCGGGGTTTACCTCCAATATGGTGGGGCCATGGGCTGGCATTCTACATGTCCTGTGTCCCCCCTGGCCTGGGTATCTAGTGGGTGCACTGTCCACCCTCCACCCTCTGGGTTGTTTGTACAGGGGGGTCTCCCTTGGGCTCGCCTATGCTGCTGGTAGGCCCGGAGAGCTGGTGACTGGGCTTCCATGGGTCTACGCTCCACGCGGTCCGACCCGCCAGTAATTTAGGCTGCGGCTTTGCGGCCCACTGGCCGGACACTCTGTGGAGCGGCCCTATTGAGGGCGGCTGGAGCCACTGCTCTCTGTTCAGGTATCTGCTCCTCCGCTTCCTTGGTCGTTCCCCTCGGATCCTTGCACTTTGCGGCCGGGTGTCCAAAAATTTAGGCAACAACTTTCAGCCTACTGGGCTGTGCGGCCGAGCCGGGCCCTTCCTTCTGAAGGGGCGGCAGTGTGGGGGTTGTCTGGGTTGCTGGCGGCTGTAGGCGCAATTATGCTGTAGGGCACCCTTCTCAGCTGTGTTTTGGGGCCCTAGGGGGATTCTGCCTGTGGGACTACGCTCATCAAAGAGGTGCTGGCGGCGGGTGTTCTTTTAACTGTCTCCTCTGCAGGCTCTAGAAGGGGCATCAGTGGTCGGCACCCCCTGCGTGGGGCCTCAGTTGTGTTTCCCGGTAGCACCCACCCCTGCCTCATCTGTCACCAGATCCTGAATCTGGCTCTGTGGCCTCAGATATGCCCACCCTGCAGGGTTAGTAGCCACGTTCCCTGACCTGTCAGTTAGTAGTGAGGATGATTCGCCCCCACAGCTGTAGCTGCGTTCAAAAGGCGCTGGTTGATGCACAGGAGACTTTGCAGATGAAGGGTGCAGCTGAGGTGGCTGCGTAGGTGGCCATCCCATTTTTTGGCACTCACAAGCCGTCTTGCACGGTAAAAGTTTTCCTTATCCCTCCTACTTTGGCAAATTTGTCTGTATTGAATGGGAGCGTCCAATAATTCCCCCTTGTGATGTCCGCCGATCACTCGCGATTGTCGGGTGGAGAGGGAGAATGTAAACAAAGCCACCTGTCATTCTCCCCTGTGTAAGAACAGAGATCATACGGTCCTGCTATGTAGGATCGTATTTCTCTGTTGTTACACAAACAGCCACATCCTTTCACAGTTAGAAACACGCCCCTAGGGACACACTTAACCCCTCCTTCTCCAAAAAAGTTAACCCCTTCCCTGCCAGTGTAATTTTTACAGTAACAGTGCATATTTTTAGCACTGATTACTGTAGTAATGTCAATGGTACTCCCAAAAGTGTAAAAAATGTCAGTCAAGGGTCCGATCTGTCCGCCGCAATGTCTCAGTCCCGCAACAAAAATCACAGATCGCCGCCATTACTCGTTAAAAAAATAAAAAATAAAAATGACAAAAATCTTTCCCTTAGTAAACGCAATAACTTTTGCGCAAACCAATCAAAATACGCTTATTGCGATTTTTTTTTACCAAACATATGTAGCAGAAAACAAATTGGCCTACAATGTTAAAAAATTTTGATTTTTACATTTTTTTGGGGAATTTCATATAAAAAAATGTGAAAAATATTATTTTTGCAAAATTGTCGCTCTTTTTTTGTTTATAGCGCATGATCAAAACATTGCACAGGTGATCAAATACCACCAAAAGAAAGCTCTGTTTGTGGGGGGAAAAAGAGCGTCAATTTCATTTGGGTATAGCATCGCATGACCGCGCAATTGTCCGTTAAAGTCATGCAGTGCCGAATCACAAAATAGGCCCTGGTCAGGAAGGGGGTAAATTCTTCCAGGGCTTAAGTGGTTAAAAGCCAGGTGCTGAAGGATAGAGGTTTGCCTGGTGCCAAGTTATTCCAACACTGCTGAAGGCTAGGAAGTCTACCTCTAAGAAAATCTACCATTGTACGTGGAAATCTTACATTCCATGGTGAGAGCCACACACTCCCTGGTGCACACCTTTATTCAAGGGGTTTGACATCTGACTCCAACAGTGCGGTCTCCTCTAATGTCCTGGGATCTGAATTTGTGCTTTCAGTTCTCCAGAAGCCTCCCTTTAAAATTGTTCCCTGATTCTCCTGCTTATGCCATCTCAGAAGGTGGCCTTTTTGGTGGCTATCACCTCTGCTCGATAACCTCCGTTATCTTGTCATACCCTCTACTTGGTGATCCACAAGTGGTTCTTTGCCCATGTCTGTTGTTCCTTCCTAAGGTTGTCTCTGGTTTCCATTTGAATTGTGTTGTCTTCCCTGTGGCCCAGGCCCAAACATCCTAAGGATTTTGATTTGCATACCCTAGATGTGTTTTGGGGGATTCGGGTGTATCTGGCAGCCACAGAGTCTTTTGGAGGTAAGACTCACTGTTTGTGATCATGTACAGGCCAAGAAAAAGGTTGTCTGCTTCTTCTGCAACCATTTCCAGATGGTTCAGTCAGACGGTGGCTCAGGTCTATTCTATCAAGGGTCAGGTTCCTCCTTTCCTTGTAACGGCACACTCTACTCAGGTGCTGAGTGCTTCTGGACCTTTCATCATAAGGCGTCAGTGGCGCAGGTTTGCAAGGCGGCCACTTGGTCGTCGGTGCACACTTTCACTGATTCTACAAAGTAGATGTGCTGGCATATGCGAATGCTTCGTTTGGCCGCAAAGTTTTGCAGGCTTCTGTTTAGAGGGCTTGTTCCCTCTTAGGGGGGTGTATTGTTCAGGTTGGGTTCCAGTTTTTTTTTGTTGAACTCCTATCTTGTGGTGAGAAAAGGGAACTGCATTAGGGAATCCTCCTTTCATCAAGTGTCAAGAGCCCCCCCCACCTTCAGAAGTCAAAAGTCCCCCATCCTCTCTTGCATCACACTGTACCCCCCTTACCTTGTGCTGCTGCCAGGAAGAAGCTGGGGTGGAGCAGGGAAGCAGAAAGTGCATAGTCTGGAGGAGGACCAAAGGAGGGCTGGATTCAGCAGTCTGCTGAATGCTAAGATAAGAGAAGGCAGAGACAAGGGGGTTCTGCAACTGCCCAGAAAGGCTCGGGATCTGTAGGAGGAGTACTGTTTTCCTCTCTGCTGCCGACCGCTGAGTCAGAGGAGGAGTTGCAGAGAAGAGCCTCTGCACAGCTGAGCAGAGAATCGCAGGATCTGGCGAAGGAGTCCTGGCATCCTCTCTGCTGTCGACTGCTGAGAAAAGGTTGGAGCAGAGACAAGGGGGGTGCTGCAGGAGAGGTACGAGAGCCACATGTAATGGCCTGGCAGGCCAGAGTTGGCCCACAGGTCTTGTGTTCGATACATGTGCTTTAGATGTAGGTAAGCCTTGCCTTATAATGGTTATAAACTTCTAACATGAAAAATTAACAATGCATATTCTTCTATAATGTGCAGTTGAGAAGAATCCTTTGATCTGAGTACTTTAAATATGTAGAGAAGAGATGGCTGTGGATAAACAGGTACAACAGAAGCTGGCCATAGATGGATAATTAGTTCACCTCTTTGGATGTACTAAGTACATTATTAGGTTATGCTCCATTTCTTCAGCTGTCTCCCACCTGTAAAGTGAAAGTGATTCGGCAGCTGTATAGCTCTTGATCACTTTCACAGTGCAGGTGGCATGGTCTTCCTCCACCCCCTACCTCCCCCCATGTAGTTCCCTGCTCTTTCCCGAAGTCCGAGACCACATTGCAGGACTTCAAAATGGCAGGCGGGAGGAGGAAGAGGAACGTCCGTTTCTCATTCTCTTCTGCCCAGAATGAAACTGGAAGCAACAATGAATTTGTCACTTTCAGTTTCAGAGCTGTCATCCTCTGGCTGGTACAGCCAGGGAAGTATCTATCTGAGCAGATTTCTCAAAAACATATAATGCTCCTCCTCTGCCCCCGAAGTTGCCGCTGGAAGCTGATCATGTGACCTGACTGGAGAGCCCTGAAAATAGGTAGGTATAAGCATAGAGGGCAGTTTGTATAGGAGTTAGAAGTGGGGTGAGAGCCATTTTAAGCTTAGTTAGTTAGAGCCAGAAATTCCACTTTAATTGTTCCTCTTTAAATAAATCTCATTTAATGAGCTGCAAAATCGTGAAAGAAGGTTCTTTTAACTAGAGTTGATACTAATCTTTCTAATTTACCTGAACCCTGTACTGTAAGTTTGTTCTTGAGGTGGGAGTTGAGACAGCACTTTAGACTCTAGGTGGCTAAAACGTTTAATTGTAAAGAGCCAACATGCCAATCTCATTATGAATCGCTGTTAGGAGTGGGAGGAGCACGTCAAAGTCCCGTTTTGCCAGTCATAATAGGTATTACATGAAAGCACACTTCCCACACAGTTCTCTTTGTACAAGACAGAGGTCTGTTTTCAGACACTATGCAGGTGCAAATCTAACAGACACATTAAAAGCACTTCTTTCAATCATTTTATTTGTTAGTGACAGATTTTCTATGCATTTTGTTAAGATGCCTTACGTAAGCCACTAAAGCCAAGTACTTCAGATGTGTCATTGACATTTAATGGGATATTCAGTTTAAATTGTTTCTCAAATGTACACATTTAGCAAGGTTTCCGAGCTCTATTTTAATATGTTCTGTATACCCCTCTGCTTGTCAAAAGGGATACAAAGATGCTGCATGGCAACCTCTGCTGAATGACATTTTAAAAACATCTGTATGCAGGAGAGGAAATTGAAATGCTGGATTTCAAAGAAGCAAAGACTTAGGCTACGTTCACATGTTAGCGTAGCGGACCGCGGGCAGAATCACCGCGATTCTGCCCGCGATCCGGAAATCATTGCAAATCGCGGGACGTCGCCTGTGCGTTGCCGTTGATTTACAATGGCACCCCAAACGCTGTGCGATGTTGTCGCGATTTCCGCCTGCTGAATCGCGGTAACATCGCGCAAACAAAATCGCGGGTCGCATGACGCCCAAAAAAGGTACAAGAGCTTCTTTGGGGCGTAATGCGACCCGCGATTTTTTTTGCGCGATGTTACCGCGATTCGGCAGGCGGAAATCACAGCAACATCGCACAGCGTTTGGGGTGCCATTGCAAATCAACGGCAACGCACAAGCATCCGCGATTTGCAATAATTTCTGGATCGCGGGCAGAATCACGGTGATTCTGCCCGCGGTCCGCTTTCCTAATATGGGAACGTAGCCTTAAGCATGGGCTTCCGCAGAACTTTTTTCAGGGGGGCATCATTTTAAGGTCACCCATGCTCCGCCCCTTTTTAACAATGTCATAAGGAGGAGGGGCTTAGTCATTATACTTATTATTAGTATTTTTTTTTTTTTAAGCGCAAACAGCAGCATTTATTTTTAAAGCATTTGTTAACCTAAAAAAAAAATTGATCCTGTTCCCTTAAAGCATGTTATACAGCACAGTGCCCCTTCTATCACCTAAAATACCTGGCTGATCCTGCCTAGCTATGTTCTCCCCTGTAAACTGACCACGGTATACCATGGCTGCTGAGCCCTGACACTGTGGTCAGTTTACGCAGCCCTCCTGTCCTCCTCTGTCCTTTCTCCCCCCTCTCTCCCTGCTGTAGTTTAATTTAAAGTTTCATATCCTGTCTACAGTCTGTTTAATAATCCTGTGTGCCCCTGTGTCTGCGTTTTATAAAAATAAGCCATTCTTTACAAGTTTTCAAAGCACCACTCGCCTCTCACATGACCCACTGCCTCTCTCCTCCTCTCCCCCTCCCAACTGACATCAGTGAGGAATCCTTGGCCCTGCCCTCTGCACAGACACAGGGGCACACAGGATTATTAAACAGACCAGACAGGATGGTATAAAGTTGCTTAACAATCACTTGAAAGGAGAAGTTGAGATTCCAGGGGGGGGGGGCATTTGCCCCCCCTTACCCCTACCTGCGGATGCCGATGGCCTTAAGTCTAGATGAGCAGACAAAATACGGACAAAATGCTGTGGTATCATCTGTTACAACTGAAGTGATGCTAGAGGTTCACAGATTACTAGCATATGATATAGGCAAGATCTTATAAGACAAGGTTAATTTCTTGCAGTTTCTGTGCACACAGGTAATTAATGGATAGTGGAGATGACAGAATGAAAGCCTATTTTCATGCAAAATATCCCTCCCACATACACACATACAATTTACAACCAAAACAAAAAAACCTAATTCCCTTTTTTACTGGAGCATGCCATTATGAGACCCATCATGTCAACTCTTCCATCGTGAAGACCATTGATCCACTGCTGCAGTTCAGGCCTGCAACTGACAGGTTGCTGCTCCTCAATGTGACTTCATCACAAGACTGCTGAAGTCTTTAGGAACCTGTGAGAACCCTGTCGATGGACACTTGATGGGAAGTATCCAATTCACCAGGTAGTGGACACTTGATGGGAAGTTTCCAAGTCACCAGGTAGTGATGCAGGTACCCAAAAAAAGAACCCTCCCACTCTGCAGTTTAGTAAAAAGAAGACTAGGAACCTGACAGCTAACATTAGTTTACTTGTCAAGTACTTGTCATTAGTTTACTTGTCAAGTATATTCAGGTGTATGACAAAGATGTAATAGAGAATCTAAACCCGTATAGATAGATCTACAACACTAGCAGCGCTAATGAACATATTCTGCTGATAACAATACTACGGTCACTCCTGCATGGGAAAATTGATGACAGAGTCTGAAGTTTTAATCCCAAACAGTTCCAGTGAGTAACAGTCCAAAACACAGGGAAAAGGGTGTGAAGGATCTCTAAATCATCCACAAAGCTTCCACCAATCACCGGTGCTCCCCCCTCTCTCTGGAAACTCACCAGATGTTCGATCAAAACTCTCCCTCAGAGGATGCACCAATTCATCAATATGTGACTCCAAACTCATAAGATCGAAGTTCCATATGACACTTAATAGCCTTCATAAAATACTCCATTCATGGTAACATGTAAATAAATAGAGTGGGGGCACATAGTGTAATTCCGCAACTTTTAATGGAACAAATTAAAAACACACTAGCCCCTCTCCCCTCAAGGTTTCTACTTACAGAAATGCATTGGAATGAAGGCATTCAGTAAAGGTATGCACGCTCTATGACCCCGCTGCATCGGTCCCGTGTCCTCCAGGTACCTGTAGCGTGGCCAAGCGTGGCATCAGTATTCAGGCGACCGCGCACACACGCCCTGACGCGTTTTGTCGTAAGGACTTCCACCTGATTGGTGGAAGCTTGGTGAATGATTAAGAGATCATTCACACCCTTTTCCCTGTGTTTTGGACTGTTACTCACTTGAACTGTTTGGGATTAAAACTTCAGACTCTGTCATCAATTTTCCCATGCAGGAGTGACCGTAGTATTGTTATCAGCAGATTATGTTCATAAGCGCTGCTAGTGTTGTAGATCTATCTATACGGGTTTAGATTCTCTATTACACCTTTGCCATGCTTTTTATATTATAGCAGCTGCTGAGACTTGTTACCTGGCAGATGGAAGTAAGAGTGCCCGAACGCTGTGTAATTTCAGGGGGGTCTGAATATTCTTTCCTCTAGACAGGTCATCCCCTGTGTGCACCTGGGGTCCAGTGAGGTTCGCCGGATCCATGGTCTATGGTTACCCGGAGTGTCTGTGGTCAATAGGAGAGGAGTTCTGTTGCAGTTTTGTCCCTGGTGGTGGATATCGCATGCCTGTTTGACCTTCCGTAACAGGGGGTCCAACTGTCCGGTAAGGTTACATCCTTATTGTTTATGTGATCTCTGCCTGAAACTCTACTTGCAAGATTGATGTGGGATTCACGGTCATATTTCCAACATCTGAAATCTCCCTCCTATGGACTTATGGACTTTGGTTCACCTTCATATTAGTTAGTTATCTATTTAGTGGCGCTGTACCATCTTTACATTTTTCTGGGTTTGATATACTTTGTACTAGCAGCCTTTAGCTTCACCTTTTTTGTGCGCAGCTTTCTTCCCCTTTATTTTATACACATTTGTATCTCTGTTAAAATTAGAGCGCAGGGTGAGTGAGTTTTTTGCATTTGTTGCGTTGGTGTGAATTTTCTTCACTTCCTTTTACTATATTCAGGTGTATACTGAGCACAATTAGATATATATTTTTCTTCTAAAAGGAGGATATGTTACAGGAGGTGGGAAATGTTTAGAGAGGGGGATAGGCAGGAAATCAGTTATAAAATAGAACCCCACCAACACAGCCCGGACCAGCGGCTGCTCCACTCCATTCCACCTCCAAGTCCTCCCTGAAGTGATGCAGAAGACTGTTTTTACACGCTGACCTTTTATCTCCTCCATGTGAGTTTTAGATTGCTTTTATGGAATAAACCAACTTATATATCTGCACTCAGGTGGTGCTGCTCTTTTCTCCTTTCCTTGCTTGTCATTGTGTGCCATTATTGGCAGTTTAAATTACTATTCTTTCTGAAAATATATTCCCTTTTTATATAATCCATAAATCTGTCTTGATCCAGGTAAAACCTAAACATAATCAGATAAAATTCATTGGTACACCTCATTTTGGTTCTTGCTGTTCCATTCCTGCAGATTACACAATAACTTTTTCCTGACATCTTCCAGAAGTATTTTCTCATTATATACTGTATATCATCTCATATGTTTCTGCAGCAAAATGTCTTAGAAGAGGTCAAGGTACAGGAACAACCCCCTTAAGGAAGAACGCACTATGATTGAATTTGTATTTATTTTTCAAGCTTAGACTCTATATTCTTTGTATAGCTTACACTTTAGTACCACTATGCTGGAATTTTCTTTTCATTCTCTTTCTACAGTTGTTCTGTTGTACTCAAGTTCCAAGTTAGAACAATAAAGAAAAAGTGTGACTAGGGTCTACAAACTTGATACACAGCTAAACATTAATATTATTATTATTATTATCCAATTACCACGTTACATAGTATTAAAAGTAATGATCTACCATGGCTAAAGCCTACTATAGTTCATACATAAGTAGAAATCAGTCAAGCAGACTGATTTTTTTTAAATTTACTTTGACAGGAATTCTGATGTTAAGATTATTCAAGTGTACAAACTTATGTCAATAGATGAGAGGAGAAGAGCAGGTATAAAATCCCTCCCAACAGCAGCTTATCAAGAAAGATATATAAAATGACCTCTAGTACTTTTGATAACAGAGTGATTTCAGCAAATTGGATTCGTTGCAAAATGATCACTTTTGGCACCTGCAAAATTTCATCAAAGTGGTGACTTTTGCTCATTGAAACTTCTTAGACACATTAGGAGTTATTAACTAAAACCGGTGCATGCAAAATTTGGCGCAGCTCTGCATAGAATCCAATCAGCTTTCAGGTTTTATTGTCAAAGCTTAATTGAAAAAGCTGAAGTTAGATGCTGATGGGCTACCATGTACAGCTGAACCAGATTCTGAGTGCACCAGTTTTAGTAAACCTCCTCAATATGCCCGCAAAAAAAAAAAAATCTATATATTTAGAGCGTGTGCTTTTTTTGGGTAAGTATATAATTAGGGTAGTTAAGTTTAATTTATTTAGTGTTCTTTGTATCTGTGAATTTTTTCTATTTCTTTTTTAGATGGTGTATTTGAAAGTAATATGTGTTATTCTACGCAGCCAAAATTTCCTGATTTCCAATGAATTTTCAGGAAAATGTATGCTCTCATATTTGTGGATCTCTATTAATTATCATAGTCACTTCCCATCTTTGAGGCACCTTTAACTGGAAAGCTGTTATTCTAACTACTTCTACAGCTGTGAAACATCTTGGGTATTATATTGTACTAAAACATGTTCAATGGAGGCCAATAATACATGCATGCATACAAAAGAAAAGTGTTCCATAAGCTGGTTCAATGCAGACTTACTTGCAGAAGAAGGTTCAGTATGAACAGGGGGAGTAGAGGGGAGGAAAGATGGGTAGCCCACAAAGAAAGAACGTAGGGAACGTTCGGAGAGAAGAGGTGAGCGCTGAGATGGGATATTCTCACAGCTGCCCACGCTGTTGTGAATCTTGAGGTTCAGAGGCTTGTTCTTTTTCTTTGTTCTGGGAGAGAGATTGAGGAATAAAATAAAAGGGAAAGAAAGGAAATAAGAAAATGTTAGTGGAAGTATTAGGAAAGCTAGAGTTAAAGCATTAGTTAGTTGCAAAGGTCAGCATTATTAAAAAGAAACTAAATAAAACATTTAAAAATCTTGCTAATAAGATGAGTTTAAATGCATTTCTGCTGTGTCAGCATAGAAAAAAAATGATATATTTCAAAGTTTACAACTTGGCGTGTATTTTAGGTGACATGTAACACACCTACACAGGTTGAACTGGATGGACTATTGTCTTTATTCAACCTCACCTACTATGTAACTATGTAAAAAAAATCTATATATATATATATATATATATTTCTTTTTTACTATATATATATATATATATATACTGTACACACATGGGACAAAACCAAGTGTTAATAGGCTGTTTTCTCTCCGTGTTACATGTTATCATTAAAAAAAAATGTTTTAGGAGAATACAAAATTCTGATCATAGTAAATAAGTGTTAATTGCCTTTGATCACCAGCTCCATAGCGTGGCCATAATGCTGTATTTTCCTAATTCACTCTATTCTGTATTATTAAATACCATTCAAACCTGGAGAGAAAATAGCCTAATACCATTCATTTTTGCCCCTATTTACAATTGACAAATTGCTCCGTGATTTTTTTAATAAATACACCCTTTATGTTCTAAAAAAAACAATACTGTAAAAGTTTATTACACACAATGCAAGAAAAACATGTCATGAAGATATGCAATTTTATGGATCATTAAAGTATAATGAGCTTTTGGATTGCATTAACTTAAATATTACCGGTTTATTAAAATAGCTGTACTTTACAGATTAAAAATTAGGGATTCTTATATTAAAATTATGCTAAAACACTTAAATTAAATTAGTCACAAATATAACAAAAATTGTACAAAGAAACACAAAGAAGGAAAAAAACACAGTATAGCAATGCAAGCATTTAAATGTGTACGTAAATATATAAAATATTGCAGTAGGACAAATTAGTGTCACTGATCCAAATAAAGACACCAAATGGCTATCTAGACAAGCAACCAGAAAGAATAAAGGGGCTTTTCAGGAGCTTACTCCTCCTAAACATTTTACACAAATATTTTTAAAATCAAAAATGTTTAATAATGTTTATGACCAATCAGCACATCATAGAGCTGTTTGATAGTCTTTAACCACTTGCCGACTGCCGCACGACTATTTACGTCGGCAGTCAGCCCCTCACAGGCAGAGTGACGTAGATCTACGTCGCTAGCCTGTGAGGGTCTAGGGAGCGAGCGCTCGCCCCCGAAGGCGCGCTCGCGCGTGGTCACGGACCCCCCCCCGCGCGTGTGACCGGCGGACCCGATGTCCGCCGGTCACTCAGCGATCGTCGCTGCAGAGGGAGAAAGGCAGGCGGCTATTGTAAACAAGCCGCCTGTCATTCTCCCCTGTGTAGAATCAGTGATCATACGGTTCTACTATGTAGGACCGTTGATCACTGTTCCTACAGCTCAAGCCACAGCCAATCACAGTTAGAATCACGCCCCTAGGGACACACACCACCCCTCCCTCTCAAAAAAAGTTAACCCCTTCACTGCCAGTGTAATTTTACAGTAACAGTGCATATGTATAGCACTGATTACTGTAGAAATGTCACTGGTAACCCCAAAAGTGTCAAAAATGTCAGTCAAGGGTCCGATCTAGAAAAATGCAAGAAATGTTGGACCCGGCGCTACCACTTTAAATAGTATTGTGCAAATATGTGCTGTAAAAGTGCATGTGTTGCGATCAACAAAGTGAAAAGTGCTACGTGCCGTTTAAAACCAACAATAGGTATTAACCTGGGCTGTGCTTATTGTGCCATATTTAAAATATACCATACATTTATAAAAAGTGCCAAGTGCTGATAAAACCAAGTGCCACGTGTTGTGATCCGTGCTAAAACAATATATGGCGCCGGCGGATGTTCCACCAAGAAAAGCACCGCTGCTTACCGCACTCTTAAGCCTTTGACTCGACACTTCTTGGTCACTACAACAAAGAATAAACCTCCATTGCGTAGCATTTGTTGTATAAAGCGAAAATATTTAGCATCCACTCACAGTTTGGGGAGTTCACGATCAGCTTGAATGGTGTTCGCCGGGTCGCTTCCGCGTTCCACTGGCTCAAAACACCAAAACCGGAAGTGACGTATTGACGTACACAAACCACGCCCTACGCGTTTCGTCATACGACGTCATCTGGAGCGTGGGCGTGATGAAACGCGTAGGGCGTGGTTTGTGTACGTCAATACGTCACTTCCGGTTTTGGTGTTTTGAGCCAGCAAAGTACCGCAAGAAAAAACGCAGATCGCCGCCATTACGCGTTAAAAAAAAACAACAAAAATTACAAAAATCTTTCTCTTTGTTAGTAAACGCGATAACTTTTGTGCAAACCAATCAAAATACGCTTTTCTTTTACCAAACATATGTAGCATAAAACAAATTGGCCGAAAAATGTTAAAAAATTTTGATTTTTACTTTTTTTTTGGGGAATTTCATATAAAAAAATTTGAAAAATATTGCTATTTTTGCAAAATTGACGCTCTTTTTTTGTTTATAGCGCATGATCACAAAATCGCACAGGTGATCAAATACCACCAAAAGAAAGCTCTGTTTGTGGTAAAAAAAAAAGGACGTCAAATTCGTTTAGGTACAGCGTCGCACAACCGCGCAATTGTCCGTTAAAGTCACGCAGTGCCGAATCGCAAAATAGGCCCTGATCAGGAAGGGGGTAAAATCTTCCGGGGCTTAAGTGGTTAAAAGCAACACATCTACAAAGACTACAAACAACACACATCAGAAAATGAATATTTAGCAATGTACTTTTACATTTTTTGATGGATAGAGGGGTATCATGCAACAGGTATGCTGCCATGTTCCCTGTCAGAGATTCTGTATTGATTTTAACTGTTGGTTCTACTGAGTTCCAAAGTCTGGGGCACTCCAATAAAATTCATGGAATGGCCCGCTCTACCTCAGGACACTTCCAACATCAGTTAGAGATTTGTGACAATATTCAGTGGAGGGTCTTGTTAATTAAAAGCTTATACCAACCTTCCTCATTCACACATGCTATCAAAGCTTTTTGCAGAAAGAGTGTGTGCATTCCTTTTGAGTTTGGAAGAATGTAGTCTATTAATCCTCTTCCCACTCTGTAGGAACAGAATTTCATATTGGGTCCCTGAGCCCACCAGTGAGATATAGAGGTGTGATAAGGTGTGGTGTACTGGAGTCTAGTCAAGACACAGTTGTTCAAAATGCAAGGGTGCCTTTCTGTTTAATGTTCCTAGGGTAGAATACAAAGATATGTACCAAGTTGAGAGCATATATTCTACTCACTGGGCAGCTTTTAGGAGATGTGGATCAGTCAAAAGTTTCCCTGTTTGTGTTAAAAGTCCACTGAGCCTAGTATGTGGAGCAAGGGTGTTGGTGATGGTGAAAGGGATGAAGGCTGCAACACAGCCCTAGTTGTCCACAATGTGGCACCTACAAGTGGGTGCTGGTTGATCATTGGCAAGTCCAAATTGCTAAGGAGCTATGGAACCCAGTCAGTGGTGGCTTAATTAGTGCTTGAATCAGTCTGTTCAGGTGGGTTGCCTCTTGGTATCTGGCTAGGTCTGGAAAAACAAATTTGTGCCAAACTCTTATATTCTCATACAAGAGCAACTTATATGCATGTGCATTTTAAGAAATTCACCTCTATTGTGTTTCTAATCTATTTTTGGCTTTCAACTTTCACATTGCATCACATTTTTTTTGTACAATTTTTATGAAGCTTTTTTAGATAGCACTGTCAGAATTTCAGAACCCTGAGAGTTTAATATAAAAAATGTAGGTTTAATATAAAAAAAGTAGCCATTTTATTATTTAAATGTTATCTTAAAGCTTATAATTTATTCGATGACCCTAATACAGTATCTCACAAAAGTGAGTACACCCTTCACATTTTTGTAAATATTTTATTATATCTTATAAATAAATAAATTACACTTTGCTACAATGTAAAGTAGTGAGTGTAAACAGTGTAAACAGTGTAAATTTTCAGTTCCCTCAAAATAACTCAACACACAGCCATTAATGTCTAAACCGCTGGCAACAAAAGTGAGTACACCCCTAAGTGGGAATGTCCAAATTGGGCCTAAAGTGTTAATATTTTGTATGGCCACCATTATTTTCCAGCACTGCCTTAACCATCTTGGGCATGGAGTTAATCAGAGCTTCACAGGTTGCCACTGAAGCCCTCTTCCACTCCTCCATGACAACATCAATGAGCTTGTGGATGTCAGAGATCTTGCGCTCCTCCAACTTCCATTTGAGGATGCCCCACAGATGCTCAATAGGGTTTAGGTCTGGAGACATGCTTGGCCAGTTCATCACCTTTACCCTCAGCTTCTTTAGCAAAGCAGTGGTTGTCTTGGAGGTGTGTTTGGGGTCGTTATCATGTTGGAATACAGCCCTGCCACCCAGTCTCTGAAGGGAGGGGATCATGCTCTGCTTCAGTACATCACAGTACATGTTGGCATTCATGGTTCCCTCAATGCACTGTAGCTCCCCAGTTTCAGCAGCACTCATGAAGCCCTAGACCATGACACTCCCACCACCATGCTTGACTGTAGACAAGACACACTTGTCTTTGTACTCCTCATCTGGTTGTCGCAAAACACATGCTTGACACCATCTGAATCAAATAAATTTATCTTGGTCTCATCAGACCACAGGACATGGTTCCAGTAATCCATGACCTTAGTCTACTTATCTTCAAAAAACTGTTACCGGGCATTCTTGCGCATCATCTTTAGAAGAGGCTTCCTTCTGGGACAACAGCCATGCAGACAAATCTGATGCAGTGTGCAGCGTATGGTCTGAGCCCACAGACTGACCCCACACCCCTTCAACCTCTGCAGCAATGCCAGCAGCACTCATACTATTTCCCAAAGACAACCTCTGGATATGACACTGAGCACATGCACTTAACCTCTTTGGTCGACCATGGTGAGGCCTGTTCTGAGTGGAAGATGTTCTGTTAAGCCACTGTATGGTCTTGGCCACTGTGCTGCCGCTCAGTTTTGGGGTCTTGGCAATCTTCTTATAGCCTAGGCCATATTTATGTACAGCAACAATTCTTTTTTTTAGATCCTCAGAGAGTTCTTTGCCATAAGGTGCCATGTTGAATTTCCAGTGACCAGGACGAGAGAATAAAGAGTGATAACAAAAAATTTAACACACCTGCTCCCCATTCACACCTGAGACCTTGTAACACTAATGAGTCACATGACACCGGGGAGGGAAAATGGCTAATTGAGCTCAACACACTAATAACTCAACACACAGCCATTAATCACACAAAAAGGTTGCCGTGTAATTTAGGCCCTTACCCCCATTAGGATGCCAGCAAAAATGTAGATAGAGAAAGATGGGGCTTTAGGGGCCAGTGGGAGAAGAAGGATCAGATGCAAAACCAATTTATAAAACCAAATAATATTTTATTAGTTTAGAAGGTAAAAAGGCATGGACTACCATGCACATATTGCAAGAACGGACTAACATAAAGTAATTATTAAAATCAATCAAGGTGAGTCATTCACAGTATAGAAATACATCCCGTGAGGGAAACAAAACCAAAAAGCCTGTGTAGGATGGAAGGTAGGTCTCAAGGTGGAATGCAGTCAATGTAGGTCCCCAGCAAGCCGACGTGTTTCGCTCAAGGCTTCCTCAGGGCCTGAGAGACCATGACAGACCGATATTTCCTTATTGGTAATGACTCAAGGAGGTGACAAAGTTGTGGCGACACAGATACTGATAAATGTCACTGCTTCAGTATTCAAAATACAATCTCCATGTTAGCATTTATATATTCATTAAGCTGGATTCAAGTATTTAGACCCTCGTTCACCACAGGAGCAAAGCTTTCGATCTATACTGATGGCAATTTTTTGGGAGCTTGAATGCCCAATTGCTGGCGGTTGATCAACAAAAAGGACCTGTGGAGTCCGGGACATATTGTCCTTTCTACTTGTATGAAATAGATATTTTTTCCTGCCTGAAGTCATCCCTGCATCATAAATAGGACTTTGGAGTCCGGGACATATTGTCCTTTCTACTTGTATGAAATATATATATCCCCTCCTGCCTGAAGTCACCCCTGCACCATAAATAGGTTCTCAACCTCCATATATCGTTAAGGATATATCAAGCTATCACCCCCTTGGGTGTACCTAAAGAAAGAGGATACTATAGGCTGACACGTGAAGTGCAGCTTAGTAGATCCTTTATACCTAACACTGAGTATCTATAAATAATTCGAACACACCAAAAAAATTGGGCATTCAAGCTCCCAAAAAATTGCCATCAGTATAGATCGAAAGCTTTGCTCCTGTGGTGAACGAGGGTCTAAATACTTGAATCCAGATTAATGAATATATAAATGCTAACATGGAGATTGTATTTTGAATACTGAAGCAGTGACATTTATCAGTATCTGTGTCGCCACAACTTTGTCACCTCCTTGAGTCATTACCAATAAGGAAATACCAGTCTGTCATGGTCTCTCAGGCCCTGAGGAAGCCTTGAGCGAAACGCGTCGGCTTGCTGGGGACCTACATTGACCGCATTCCACCTTGAGACCTACCTTCCATCCTACACAGGCTTTTTGGTTTTGTTTCCCTCACGGGATGTATTTCTATACTGTGAATGACTCACCTTGATTGATTTTAATAATTACTTTATGTTAGTCCGTTCTTGCAATATGTGCATGGTAGTCCATGCCTTTTTACCTTCTAAACTAATAAAATGTTATTTGGTTTTATAAATTGGTTTTGCGTCTGATCCTTCTACTCCCACTGGCCCATAAAGCCCCATCTTTCTCTATCTACATTTTTGCTGGCATCCTAATAGGGGTAAGGGCCTAAATTACACAGCAACCTTTTTGTGTGATTAATGGCTGTGTGTTGAGTTATTTTGAGGCAACAGCAAATTTACACTGTTATACAAGCTGTACACTCACTACTTTACATTGTAGCAAAGTGTAATTTCTTCAGTGTTGTCACATGAAAAGATATAATAAAATATTTACAAAAATGTGAGGGGTGTACTCGCTTTTGTGAGATACTGTAACTGCAAATCTAAACTACATGTATGTATTCTGTAGTAAAGGTACATGGGCTTTGTCTTTAAAGTAGTAGATGGGATTAAATATTTTTTCTCTCCCGAAGTAATGCATATTCCATCATACTCAACTGTAACTTGGCATGAAGAAAAACTGAACTTTTGTCCCGATGCCCTGGCACTTAAAAGCTTTGTGTAACAAATGTACTGTCACCACCACATAGATGTGTAGCTATTTTCAGGATGTTCGACAGGTATTACATAACTCTGTGGGCACTCAAAACTTGAGATCATATCATCAAAACAAAAAGCCTGCTGTCAAATGACAGGGTCGGTCTAGGCTCTGCAGAGACCATGACAATAATGCCTAGATCTGCCCAGATGCCTGACTGGAGCTGGCTCAGCCTCACAGTGCACCGCTGAGAGCCTGAGCCAGCTGCCTCCCTCCCTTCCATAGCCCAGCGCTCCATTGAGCGCTGGAGGGGCAGAGAGCTGGTGACTGATAGTCACTGTCTCTCTGCTCACTGAAAATTGACAAATCAGCTATCAGCAGTCTTTGATCACTTAGTTCTGAGTGAAGAGCTAGCAGGGGATCGAAGCCGCAGCCAACTAGGTGTGTATAAATGTTTGTTTTTTTAGATTTCAGCACTTATCTTTTAAATGTATATTTAATGTACTTTAGTCCTGTTATTTATTCTTCAGAGCCTCCCTTGTGTAGACATTCACCATCTTGGGTATGATGTCCACAGCCTCAGCAGATTCAAGTGACACTCTTAAATTTCCTATTAAATTCTTAGACATGGCAAGAGAAAAAAAATTATTTATGGAAAGGAAAAGTAAGTGTAAGAACTTCTCTTTAAAGCTTTATGATGAGTTTAGCAACTGTATAAATATTCTTTTTTTTTTTTTTTGAATTGGCATGAAGATGAGGATCCACATGAAAAAAACGTTCTATTCAGAATTTCAAAAAATTGCAATAAGTTAGTAGCTAATACTCTAGCGGTAAAGATATATATACATTTTGCATTCCTTCCTGTTCATGTCTTACATTCACTTAAGGCTCATATATACAAACATGAATCCATTTTATCCATATAAATCTGTAAATACAAATGTATTTTATAGTCCCATTTTCTTGCATCCATGAGTATTGCATTTACAAACATTTTCATGCATATGTGTTTTGTTATATAAATACATTTTACTTTCTACCCTTAATAACACAAATCTGCCTCAAAAGCATGGCATTTTAAAAACTATAATTTACAGTGCAGTACAATAAATGCATGGCAAAAAACATGGAACAATCACCCAGAAAACAACTGACTTTATTAAACCATGCATGTTCATTAAATCCTGCTCTAAACGATGCATGTGTATTTTCAAATCAGATTTCATACTTCTGTTCCTTTCTGACATAGCTTCTAAACAGAACAGGGATAAGGAGTTACTTTCCACATTGCAGAACCAAGACCTTGGCTTAAGCTCAGTGCTATAGACTGCTTCAATGCCCAACCATGATGATTGTCAACAGGGTGAGCAAATGCTAGAGTGGATCAGTTTGAGAATCACACCTGCAAATCCGCTCCACAAACTGAATGGGTATTTAAATGAAACACAAATTTCACGGACCAGCGTAAAATGTAGTAAAATCAGCCACCATGTAAATCCTAGGTGACACAAATGTGCAAACACTATCTCCAACTATTAAAATAAGTTGCTGACTCTGACAGAATTGTGAGCACAGTATTTAAAATCCGAATTCCATAAGCAATTTGTATTGATCTTTTATAATTCTTATGTTTTCCATTTAACTGCACCTTGATTTTAAAATAGAAAATTGTTAATTACAACTGAAATAGCACGTTTTCCATACATTCACTTGAACATGACGTAACATTCAGTATAAAGTGGGATTGATTTACTAAGATTGATGTCATACAGGTGATCTGTCACCAGTGTCAGAATCACTAAAAGATTGTCTGCCATTGTCTATGGTATCACCTCCTCACCAGTGGGGCCAACGAAATGTTATTTTGCTGCCCTGCTGCTAATGAACAAGATTTAGCAGTATTCAGGGCTGACCAGGAAGCATTTCCCTGGCTAGGTAGGTTGAAGACTCACCCACGTCACTCTGTTGCTGACAAACTGTTACTATAGTGTCAGAGTTACCAGTGTCAGATCAACCTAAAGGGGCAGAGCAACGTTACTTAATTCACTAAGCTAAGTGAAAATTCCCCTTTTGCAAAGTGAAAATTAATTTAAGGTAGTAAATTAGGTAAAGCTGCTCTAACTTCCATCACCCAATCATGTGCAAGCAAAAATCCTTAAAGAGGTTGTAAACTCAAAAAATAATTTTATTTTTTCCCAACCTGAAAGAGAAACACATAATAAGCTAGTATGCATCGCATACTAGCTCATTATGAAATACTTACCTTAGAACAAGCCCCCGCCGTGCCGCCCGCTTACCTGTATGACGGACGACATGTTCAGTCACCCGTCTTCTGGGATCGTGGCATCCGGCCATCTGATTGGCCGGATCCGCGATTGCCTCACTCCCGCGCATGCGCGCGGGAGCCGCCGTTCACGGCATAGGGCTCTGAAGGAACGGCACGGGTGGCCGTTCCTTCAGAGCGCATGCGCCGATGACGTCATCGGCTGCATGCAATGTAAATATCTTCTAAACGGTACATGTTTAGGAGTTATTTACAGTACCTATAGGTAAGCCTTATCATAGGCTTACCTATAGGTAAAAGTTGCAGAGGAGGGTTTACTTCCTCTTTAACATTCGCAACTCTTTTAGTAAATAAACCCCAATAAATCCAATTATTTCATGTTTTCAATGCTATTACTAAAGTATTCAATAAAACTAGCAGTACTCAAAATGCACAGCAACCAAGCATTATAAATAGGTTGTATTTTTCTGATTTCTGCAAAGTGATCAGTGATTGGTTCTATGGCTTATTAGACTGCACTTTGCTTTTTGAATTGTTTATGAAATATTGTGTTAGGTCTAGTTTTCTGTGACATTTTTAATAACTTCAGCTTTATATATTTATACATTTCACCATATCAATATGGACAACTCATTACGTTTGCTATAAAATTGGAGACATTCTTGTTTTTCCTTTTTGATCTGTTTATCTCAGTGACATCTTAATTTACATAATCAACAACTACATTCTTGTAACAGAAAAGGCGCTCAACAGGGATTAATGGAAAACAAGGACTATGAATAGTACTGAAGATGCATTTAGCACAATGTATTATTGCTGTACTCGTTTTTTAGGTTGTTCCATTTTTGAGCCTGGTTATGTTGTATGTTTTATATCTCCGCAGACATTAGTGCAAATTTGATTAAATCTCATTGCTGCATTCAGTGGAGTTGGTCATATTAAATGATTTGCTACAATGAAAAGTGTAAATTGCTATTGTTTCCAGTGAGAATTTCAAAGTTGGTGAAAATCTAGGGATTAAAGTGGTTCTAAAGTCAAACTGCTTTTTTACCTTAATTGTATTTTCTGCATTAAGATAAAAAACACCCCACAAACTGTTCCCGACTACCTATCCTCAAACACCTACTTGACTCCTCTCACGATCCAGTGCTGTCCTGGTTGCAACACTGCTCTCCTCTCTTCCTGGTCTCACAGGAAACACTGAAGGCAGTGGAACCGTAAGCACTTACTGCTGTCACTCAAACTAGGTTTAGATGTCATTCTGCCTTCTTAGGCCGCCTTCCTCGCCTTGGACAGCCTCGTCTGGAGTCGGGACTAGTCTCGCGGGAGTGTATCACAGCCTTACACCCACCCACAGAAGCCCGGTGCCAGCCACCCACATCCACAGGCCCTGTACCAGCCAGCCACAGGCACTGAACCAGCGAGCCAGCCAGCCACAGGCACTGTACCAGCCAGCCACCCACAGCCCCTGTGCCAGCCACCCACCCACCACAGGGTGCCAGCCAGCCAGCCACCCACCACAGGGTGCCAGACAGCCAGCCATCCACCATAGGGTGCCAGCAACCCAGCCATTAAGCATTAAACAAAAATTAACATGTTCAGTACCAGATTTGTGTCAAAAATTGTCTTTATTTTTCAAAACTTTAAATGTACAAAATATCAGCCCATATCAGCCGATACTGATATGCAATGGCCAAAATATCGGTATCGGCCCTGAAAAAGCCATATCGGTCTATCCCTAACTCAAACTCCTGTGAGGAGGGAGTGGAGGAATCAATTACCAGTGCTGTGTTTGTCTATAGGTCCACACTGCCTCACTCGGAAGAGCACCCACATGGTTGCCCTCATAGCACACGGCTTACTAAGAAGTCACCCAAACCAAAGAGAAGCAGAAAGTGCTTGTAAAAGACATCTAGAAGATTGGGTAATGGACTGCTCGGTCTAATATTGTTGCATTTTGTATCTTATTTAAAAATTATACCTAATACTTTATGTAAACTGACTAAATTATTCAGCAGACATGTTAATTTATATGTAATATTTAACCAAATATTAACCATGTAATCTTCAGGCAGTAGACCTGATTTTCTTTGCTGTATGTCGGAAATGCTTTCAGGTCTTGTCCCTTCCACAATTTTTGACTGGAAAGTGAAAGGAGAAGCAGCATATTAATTTTTTTCATCCGTCTGTCACTTTGCACTCTCCTATGCATGTTTCTGGCTAGCATATGAGCATTGTAGCATGGAATTGCAAGCAGCTCATGGCATGTCAAATTTAGACACGTACACAGCTTGCCATTAAAAACAGAGCAGAATTTTGGCTTACCTGAAAATTCCATATCATGGGATATCCCCAAACAATGAATTGGGTGCGCAACATCTTTTGGATGTTGCGCACAACATCCAAAAGATGTTGGAGTTGGATGACAGAGGCTTGATGCTTAAAGGCCCAACATACTCCAACGGATCTCATTTGGTGTGTACAAAAGAGTTCAGGCAGATGTTTTTGCTTTAGAGCATGGGATCTAGTAATCAAATCCCTTATCCACTGTGCAGAGATAGATTTTGAAGCAGATGCTTTTTGTGAACCTGAGGAAAGGACAAATAGGAAATCTGTTTTTCTGATGGAAGCAGTAGCTTTTAGGTACACTCTAAAAGCTTTAACTAGGTCCAGGCAATGTAGAGAGATTCCCTTTGGGTTTTTAGGAGCAGGGCACAAAGATGGTAAATACTGTACTCATTGAAATGCAATGTTAAAACCACCATTGGAAGAAAGAATAGTCTAGGTCAGTGATGGCGAACCTTGGCACCACAGATGTTTTGGAACTACATTTCCCATTATGCTCAACTACACTGCAGAGTGCATTAACATAATGGGAAATGAAGTTCCAAAACATCAGGGGTGCCAAGGTTCGCCCTCACTGGTCTAGGTTGCAATACAGCCTTGTCATTGTATGAGGAATGACTCTTTACTAGAGTGGACAGCTAGTTCAGAGACATGTCTGACAGATGTGATGGCTACCAGAAAGGTTACCTTGCTGACAAGAATCTCTAAAGAAAATATCCCTGATGGGTTCAAAGGTGGTTTCTGCAAGGCAGAGAAAACCAAGTTAAGGTCTCATGGAAGTACAGGGTGATGCAAAGTCAGCCTGATATGAGAAACACCCTGCATAAAGGTTTCTATAAGGGAATGAGAGGCCTTTTCAAAAGGATGGATAAGGCCAAAACTTGCTTATTCAGGGTGCTAAGAGTTAGATTCTGGTCAAGACCTGTTTGTAGAATGGCCAGGAATGTGGGGCACAGACTAATCTAAGGGATTAAAATGACTGTGCTCACACCAGGGAAAAAAAACGATTTCCAGGTATGATAATGTCTTCCTGGTAATAGCTCTTCTTGCTTTCAGCAAGGTGGAAATCACTGACTAAGAAAACTCTCTATCTATTAGGTCCTGGGTTTTAACATCCATGGATCCATGGTTCTAGATACAAACAGAGGTAATTTGTTGTTGTATCTGGAGGCTATGATGTCTACATCCGGGGTCTTTCATTTTTTTTTTTTTCAATCTAGATGAACAGACCATTCCCCTTGGTCAAAGCAGTAGCAACTGAGATAATACACCTGCCAATTTTCCACTCCTTGGATATGGAATGCTGAAATCACCTTGCAGTGAGTTTCTGTCCACGGGAGGATCTAGTTTGCTTCTTTCAAGACAGTCAGGCCTTGTAGGAACCTTCCATTTGTGGGGAAGAAAAGATTTGCCAATTGTTAGAGTTCAGGTAGTGATCTACCAGGACAAGGAGTTTCTTGTTTGGAGAGGGGGGGGGGGGGGAGGTGCATGGGAAAAGCACCTGCTTTTTCCATGCCGATAAGATGTTCAACTGGAGAGTTCTTAAAAGGAACTGGGGGAAAGTTACTGCTTTGAAGGAGGCCACCATTAGACCCAGAACTCTCATGAAAGAAGTCAATGTGGAATTTCTTTTGGATATTATTTGTTAAGCATGAGCCCTTAGAAAAATAACTTTCCTCTCTGGAAAAAAGACCTTTGCCTGGGATGTATTCAGGACCAGACCTAGGTACTCTAGGTACGTGAAAAGCTGGAGAAGATATTTTTTTAAGCCAACCACCCAGCCAAAGACCAGAAGCAGCTTAAATGTCTTTTGGAAATTCACTGAGAGCTGTAACAAAGATGAATCCTTCAGAAAAAGGTTGTCTAGACAGCTTGTCACCTGGATGCCCTAAGTTCTGAGAAGGACCAGCAAAGGTGCTACAATATTTGTGAACATCCTGGGAGCTGAGGACAGGCTAAAGAGCAATGTGACAAACTGAACATGGTCGACTGTCATTGCAAAGTGTGGAAACTGCTGATAAGGTGGGTAAATGGGAAAATGTAGGCATCCTGTATATTTACGAATTCCATGCCTACCCCATGCCTCAGGGAGGCAATTACTGACCTTGCAGATACCATTCAAAACTTTGGAATGTAAAGGAATTTGTTAAAGGATTATAAGTCCAGTAAATATTATCTAGTGACTTGAGTTCAGTAAAATGAAATATCGCTGGCTGCACTGGGTTAGTGTACTTTGCATACCATCTTCTATTTTTGGCCTTATGAAACAATCTCATGTTAAAACATAACATTTAGAGTTAACAGTGAAAGTTCCTATAATCGCCATATTTTTTTTTCAAAAGAAGATTAATCAGTTTGCTTTATTGTGTTTCCAATCCATCAAATTATCAGGGAACTGTCATACAGCAACATCTATCATAGTTGTAAATTCCAGTAGAAGAATATTAGCATTAACTTTCAGATCTCCAGCCAGAATGGGTATTAATTGAACAAACTTTCTACCATACAAAGACATTATAAACCAAACTGACGTACTATCCTCTGCTTTTTTTTGTTTTTATCTAACTGAAACATTTTCTGAGTTCAGCTGTTGTTAAAATTGGACCTCATACATGCCAAAAGGGATTTCAGTTCAGTGTATTAAAACTTTGGTAAACGGCTCACTCATTGTCATTTACTTCTATTGCTCCCCTAGTGGGCCACAATGCCTGTCGGGAATAATAAAAATGGTTATCAGCAGTAATATGCTAATACATGTGCATATATTTTAATAGAAAATAGTCTGTCCATTTCATTTCTAGGGTAGACTGACCCTTACATATTGTTTAGGGAGAATATAAAAACCTGATTATCAGATTCTCAAAATTTCAACTGTTCCTCAATTTCTATTTTACCTTGATAGTGCAAGGTATTATTTGCCTAACCCCCATGGTTCGAACCAAAGATGTTTGCAGATACTTTGAATCTCTATGCTTTGATATACTCGCCAAACCTCAATAAAATGTTTACTCTAAGTTTTCAGACATTCCTGCCAGAATTGCATAACTCTAATTATGAATATTTTGATGAAACTCATCAGTTGCAAATTACAAAAACTTTTTAATAGTCCTCATCTGTCCCTGACCAGATGCTCATTACACCTAATTGCCAGAACCAACACTGCCCACTGTATGATTGTTTGCTTAACCCTCTGTGGCAGACCGATGGCCTTGGAGACCTTTAAAATCCTGACACCTCTTGCTGCATTTAGACAGTAACCTCATAATTAATTTCCAGATAATTAAAACTTCCTTTTAAGTGGATTTTTCCCCATGAGAGCTGTCTTTTTATGTGCAATCTATATTTAATTTTATCACTTAACATAAACACAGCAAGTGTAAAGTGGATAATCATTAAGCTAAAGCTTCTTTTTAAATATGGTGTTTGAATCACAGCTGCACATCCACCACAGCAAATAGAGGAGCTCATTAGATTTAACTTGCACTGAGAGGAATTCTCATAGGCCTAAAGATTCATAATATATAAGGCAGCCTGATTGATAACTTCTGCTACACTTTACATAAAATATATCTCTGGATTCATTTGGCTTATAAAGTAGACCCATTAAACAAATATACCTACAGATTATATTGTAAATTATATTGTAAATGAAAAAAAAAATCTTGTAGGGTTGCACCAGCACTAACCATTTGCATAAGTAATCGGTACAGTACTTGTGAAAATGTACCAATATTGAAAACCAATATCTTCAGGCTCGGTTCTTTGAAAAGAATGCTGGCAATTATCAGTTGTTAAGGAGTGAGCCCCCCCCCCCCCCGTGTCCTTAACAACCAATGACTCATTCAGCTGTCAGCGGAGTTCCCCTGCTGACAGTTGAAGTGTAAACAAAACCAGGGGCAGCTGCTGCTGTAGCCATCAGTGTGTTTGGAGGAACCAAATCTTCACCCGTGGAGTTTGCTGTGCATGGAGGGAGGAACAGCCTTGATGTATCACCAAAGGGGAGTGTGGGTGTGCAGGAACACCTTTCAGAAGAACTGCAATGTTTCATCAGCCCACCTGAAGATTCAGCTCCTCCAGACCTGACTGGCGCTGGGGCCTAGGTGGTAGGTGTGCGGCTGGCCATAGCTTCACTGTTAGTTCTCAGAGCTCTCCTCCTCCCTCAATTGTCTCTGCTGTGTATGCAGACAGGCGAAACAATTTTTTGCTGGGGGCTGGCCTCGTACAGAGGAGCCCCTCGTTACCCCCTGTACTGCCTGTCAGGAGAGGAGCTCGCTACTGACTGGTTAATGAGGAACTCAGTGTTTAACCCTGTGCTGCCTGTGTGAGAGCTGGATAAGGCTATAATTAGGAGTCCAGTGTCAACTTTGTGCTGCCTTTGGAGGGGAGAGAAGACACAGCTCATTGGCTAATTAGGATGCCAGTGTTTAACCCTGTGCTGCCTGCAGCGAGAGGAGACATACTGGCTAATCAGGATCCCATTGTTAACCCCTGTGCTGCCTGCGGGAGAGAGAAGCCTCCCGATTGGCTATTCAGGAACGCATTGATTGACCCTGTACTGCCCGTGTGCTATACAGCCCACCTAGAGCTAGACAGCTAGACAAAGCCCCATGGTTTAACCCTGTGCTGCTTTGTGAGTATGGAGTAAGACACAGCTATGCTATAATCAGGACCCCATTGTTAACCCTGTGCTGCCTATATATATATATATATATATATATATATATATATATATATGGGGGAAAGGCTGACAGGCTGTAGTGACCCCTTTGGTGGACATCTCCTCATGCTGCGTGAGCTGAGAAATGGGAGTCTGCCATGCTGGGATTTGCAGTGCCATACAGAATCTATTCTTTCTCGCCCTCTCTCTCTTTCTTTTACCTCTCTTTCTTTATCTTTGCCCCCCCCCCTCCTCCACATTAGTTTCCCAGTTTCTCTCTCCCATTCTCCTCTTGCTTTCTCCCACCCCTTTGTCTCTCTCTCCCTATACCCAAACCCCACTATCATACTGACTTCTGCACTCAATGCACTGTATTTTATGTTACCTACTCCTGCACTCAAACATGTTGAATGGACTGCAGGAGGAGGGGGATGTGGATTGGAGGAGATGGGACTGGAGGAGGAGGAACAAGTGGGATGACAGCATGGTCTTTCAGTGCTGAGTGTTGGGAGTGCTGTGTTTCTTCATCACTTGGTCTTATCCAGATGGTAATTTTACACAGAACACTGATAGATGATGAAGACCACCCTGCCTGCTCCTCCTCCTCATCTCCCAAAATGCCGGAAATAGGTATAAGTAACTGGTATCGGCGAGTACTTATAATTGGTATTCATTGCTAACAAAAGTGCTATCGGTACATCCCTAATATCTTGTAACGAATTGTAGGTCCAGCGGTCTATCACGGAGGAGCATACAGTGCATATAAATGTATCAGTACTGCCCCTAGTAAAGTGACAGATTATAATAGGAGCAATCTGGGCATCCAAAAGGGCCCACAGGCCTAAATCTAATGGAGCCAAAAAAAGTTATAGCTCCCAAAAGAAGGAAAATACACCTGCAATAAAGGACATGCATCACACTTCAGTAAGTAAGTAGAGGGGTTCAGGCTTTTTATAGCATTAATGCGGAACACTTTGTATTTGAGATTAGAGCATTGAGTATTGCTTTAATAGATAACAAGGCAAATGTAAGGTATATAATTGGCTCCTATAGGTATTGAATGGACAGTTGACCATTATACAAAGTCTACCTTTTACATACTAAACAAAAGAGGTTTTAATGGCATTGTTAAATTAGTTGTACAGTTCAGGGGGCCAAACACACATCTGACATGATGTCCAGTCATTCCATGCAAGAAAACTGCCAGCTATTGTTATGCTGCCTTTGGCTCTTTGCTTAACAAAATAGCCAAAACGGAGCAACAGGCTGCTGAGTAATGTTACATATAAGTCTAATATCTATGTTTTCACAGTTTGTGGAAACTTTTCTACACAATGCTTGGAATTGCAAAAATAGTTCCTTCACATAATACATAAAATCTAAATTTTTTGCACACATTTATACATAGGACACATATATTGAGCAGGTATATTCACAGATCCAGCTTTTAGAGCTGTAAACTACCAACAACTGCTACGTAACTAATGCCAAACTGTCAATTGCTGCCTCATCTCTGGCTTCTACTAAGCTGAATGTACAGCTGGCCATAAAAACATTGTTATTACCATGCTGGGTGCCCAGATCTGGTGTTGTAGATATAGCGTACTTTATTTATAAACTGTATGTAACGTAATCCTGACAGAATGGTAGAAAATCATGCACTTATACATAGCCTGTATGAGATCTAGCATTGTATCCTTAAAACTGCAATTCTTCTGTGGATAGCTGGGCAGGACAACTGTGCCCTAACCTGAGCACCAGGCAAGCAGATGAAATACACAGCTGAATTACTGTACTGCATATGATCTGTCTTAGCTGCCAAAAAGATTTGTAATTTTAGTTCCTTTTACTCAAATACCCCTGTGTACCCTATGGGGTACTTTGACGTAGTGGTAGGCTTGAGCACGATATGGCCATATGGTGGGACTAAATCCCCATTTTTATTTATTGATTGCCTTTATAGTAATTTCTTTTGCATGTGTGCGCTATTCTTTTTGTAAAAATGCATGTTGCTTGGTCCATAGCTGCATCGACTTTAAAAATGCATGTTCAGGGTGTGCCCCCCCCCCCCCAGCTCTTTGTTTGTTTGTAATGTATTCGGTCTGACCCGACTCTGGGGTTGAGCACCCCACCCTCCCACACCTGTACTCTATCAGTGTCCACTAGCAAGCAGATATAGGAGGAGTCCCTTATAGTGCAGTTGCACATCTCTCCCAGTAAGGAGTAAGTATCTCCAATGGCTCAGAGAGGCTGGATTCATCCTTCTTTTTATGGATAGTGTAGAACCCACTGATAATGGGGTACTTTGACGTAGTGGTGGGCTTGAGCACAAAATGGCCATATGGTGGGATTAAATCCCCATTTTTATTTATTGATTGCCTTTATAGTCATTTCTTTTGCATGTGTGCGCTATTCTTTTTGTAAATATGCATGTTGCTTGGTCCATAGCTGCACCAGCTTTAGAAATGCATGTTCAGGGTGTGCCCCCCAGCTCTTTGTTTGTTTCCCCTGTTACACTGCTCTGACAGTTCCCTGAAAACCACAAAAACATGGGAAAAATACAACCTCAATGCTAATAATATTTCTAGTAGGATTCAACGCATGACACTAGCATTGACAGGCAGTAATGATAAAAAATACACAGCACAGCTTTTTTAAAAACACTTGTTCTACTTTCTATAAAGTCAAAAGTGTTAATGTTATGTGCACATTTCAGATACAAATAGTGCTTAACAGAGTTTTCAATTCTTTATTTTACTCATTTATATAGCGTTGTCACTTTTTCTGCAGAAAACAAATTGACCAAGCACTGTCCCACATAAGATCTCACAATGTGACGTCCCTGCCATTGTTATTGGGACCAGTTTTGAATGTAATTCAATTGATCAACTATGTCCTAGGACAGTTGGAGAAACTTGTGTAGTAGATACAAACTCCACACCTAAAGGGTAACTCCACTTTCGTGGGGAAAAAAAAAGCAAATTAAGAAAAATAATATAGCGTATACAATTGTGCAACAAATCATATTGTAATTGAATGGTATTAAAAATGACCTTTCCTTTTCATTCTGCAGCTGTTGCAATTTTCTGAAAATGCAATGTAATATGGCTACCTGGAGCTGTTTTGTACACAGAATGTATACTGACCACACCCCAGAAACATAATTTCCTGTTGTGTGATTAGCTCACCGATTTTCCCAAAAGTCTGCCTAAGATAAAAGTCAGATTTCAGGCATCCCCTGCAACAAAAATGTAATTTTTGGTGAGATAATCCCAATAGGAACACGTCTAAAGGGATGCAGGCCCAGCAGCTTTCCTCATTAGTGTCCTGCAGCTGCCCAGCTGATAATTATGAAACCACTCCCATTTGACCCACTCAGCACAGATGCACAGAGGAACAAGCAATGATTTCTTCAGAATAACAAAAGGTAGGAATTGCAAAAAGGTTTGGTAAAATCCTTGCAATGTACAGAGAACACCCAGAGTGGAATGTTTTTTTCTCAAAAAAAGTGGAGTTACACTAATGTCACAATGAAGCAAACTATAGTAGGCAATCAGAGTCTATAATTCATTTATCCACTTAAGGACCGCCCGCCGCAGATTTACTGCGGCAGGCAGCCCCTCCTGCGCAAACCGACATACCCCTACTTTGGTCGCGCGCCTGCAGCTAGGGGGTGAGCGCACGCCACTCGGCAGTGGGGACTCCGATGCATGTGGCTGGTGGCTCCGATTACTGCTGGGCACCCGTGATCGTTCCCCGCTGAGAGAGAAGGACGGTCAGCTGTTGTAAACACAACCAACCGTTCTTCTTCCTGGAATGATCACAGAGTGCCTGTGATCCTTCTATATAGGATCAGAGGTCTCTATGATCCTTTCAAAAGCCCAACCCCCACACAGTTAGAATCACTTCCCTAGGCTTACATTTAACCCCTTGATCACCTACTGTGTTAACCCCTTCCCTGCCAGTGTCATTATTACAGTAGCAGTGCATATTTTTAGCACTGATTACTGTAGTAATGTCACTGGTCCCCCCCAATAGTGTCAACAGTGTCAGTTAGGGGTCCGATCTGTCCGCCGCAATGTTGCAGTCCCACTAAAAATCGCAGATAGCCGCCATTACTAGTAAAAAAAAAAAAAAATTACATAAATCTTTCCCGTAGTTAGTAGACGCGATAACTTTTGGGCAAACCAATCAAAATACGCTTATTGGGATTTTTTTTTACCAAAAATATGTAGCAGAAAACAAATTGGCCTAAAATGTTAAACAATTTTGATTTTTACTTTTTTTTTTGGCAATGTTATATAGCAGAATGTGAAAAATATCGTTTTTTTTTTTTTTCAGAATTGTCGCTCTTTTTTTGTTTATAGTGCAAAAAATAAAAATCACAGAGGTGATCAAATACAGCCAAAAGAAAGCTCTATTTGGGGGTAAATAAGGACATCAATTTTGTTTAGTTACAGCATTGCACCACTGCGCAATTGTGCGTTAAATTAACACAGTGCCGAATCGCAAAAAAAATGGCCTGTTCATTAAGGGAGCAAATCCTTCCGGTCCAGAAGTGTTTATGTAACAAAAATCCCCAAGTCTATTGTTTACTGTCTGTTGCCACAAACATCTTTGTACATAAGTCAACTGTATCATTCTCTAAATGCTGGACTTTTAAGTCTTCTACATCCCACTACAAACCACCAATGTAGAATCTCATTAAAGAGAAGCTTAACGGGTGAGATGTCTGTTTTCTTCCAGCTCTGTCCACACTGACAATACACAGAATTGCTAAACATTCTGACAAGCAGCTATCGCTTTGAGTGGCATTTCATTTTCCCTCTTGTAGGGGCGATCTCAGAAACGAGATAGCTTTGCATTGCTCCTGTAACATTTAGACACTAAGAAGTCCACTTAAATCTAACAGCAGGCTTCATGATGGTCATGACACCGGTTTACAGGAATGGAATAAGCTGTCAGTCAGTAGGCTATAACATACCATTTTTAACATAGAAAAAGTCTATTTAAAATGACTGTACATTGTTGTTGCGGTTGAACTTCTTTGCCATAGTAGATGATAAGGTTCAATTAAAAAAATGATCCACTAATACTTGGACAGGGTCCCAAATCTCTGAGCTCATCCTTCAGCTCTGTCCCTGCAACTCAGATAGACTCCACAGGCTGCCAACAGCTCCCAAACTGGCTTCCTGTACTACAACTATTACATCAACTAATCTTATTTCTCCCCACCCATAAATCAAGTTACAGACCAAAATATTTACACAAAAGCACAATTTCCTTCTGAAGCAGGTTTGATGACAGTGTTCATTATTTACAGGAAGCCTGATTGTGCACAGATATTTGAAGTCATTTTTTTTATTTAAAAAGAAAAAGTAACAAGAAAAGACAGATATATTACTGCTTCTTTTATTTTCTGTTATACGTTTTACTCCTGAATAGAGCTGTTTCATTCTTATATCTGATAAAAAGAAATCTGCAGTACTCCTGCCATGAAGCGAGGTGGGTGGGTTGTCTTAGCCAACAGGTTTAGGCTCCATGTACACGGGACGTTGTAAATGGCCGTTTAGGAGCAGTTGGGCATTTTTTTTCAGAAGCCCCTGAACCCACCTGCATGTTATCTTATCTGTCCATGTACCCAGGGTTGTTTACAGTCATTTGCAGGCAGTTGAGTTCAGGGACGTTTTTTGGAACGCAATTATTTGCGTTCGAACGTGTGTTTCCCGGCGTTTCAAACGCAAAAACGGGACCGAACGCGACCAAACATGATGAAGTACGTTCAGCCACGTTATACGCTTTTTTTTTCTTCCATTCAAAATCAATGCTTCCCTATGGGAGCCTATTGATTTGAATGGAAGTCGCACCGCAAGTCGGCGCGACTTGCACTGTGAGAATCTTGAGGGGGAACTCCACGCCAAAAATGGGAAAAAAACTGCATGGGGGTCCCCCCCAGGTTCCAAACCAGGCCCTTCGGGTCTGGTATGGAATTTGAGGGTAGCTCCATGCTGTAAAAACGGCGCGGGGTACCCCCAAAATCCATACCAGACCCTTATCCGAGCACGCAGCCCGGTAGTGCAGGAAGGGGGAGGGGATGAGCGAGCGCCCCCCCCGGACCATACCAGGCCACATGCCCTCAACATGGGGGGTGTTGGTGCTTTGGGGCAGGGGGAGCTCTGCACCCCCCACCTTAAAGCGCCTTGCCCCCATGTTGATGGGGACAAGGGCCTCATCCGCACAACCCTGGCCAGTGGTTGTAGGGGTCTGCGGGCAGTGGGCTTCTCGGTATCTGGAAGCCCCCTTTAACAAGGGTGGCCCCCCCAGATCCCGGACCCCCTCCCTATGTGAATGGGTATGGGGTACACTGTACCCCTACCCATTCACCCCATAAAAGGCAGTGTATGGAAATAACGACAGGAGACGTTTTGGAAAGTTTATTAAAAATCTTCATCCGGACTTCTCCGCTCTGGTCTTCTCCCTCTCCGCTTTTCTTGTCTTCTCCTCTCCGCTCTTCTTGTCTTCTGTTCTTTTGCTGTCCGCTCTTCTGCTGTCCAATCTTCTGCTCTTTTGCCCTCGGCTCTTCTTCTTCCTCCAGTCCTCCTCAGACGATGTCTCCGGTGATTATGCCAGTCTCCGGTCTCTGCAGCTTGTTATATAGCCATTGTGGGTGTGGTCGCCAGGTGACATCATCAGGAGACCCCGCCCCCTCATGTCACAGATGACGTCATATGTGACATGATGGGGCGGGGCCTCCCTTTCGGGAAGTTTGGGTGTTCTGGTCGAACCGAACTTTTCAAAAGTTCGATCATCCCTATTAGGGACCAGTGGCACTAATATACACTGATCAGTGCTAAAAATATGCACTTTCATTGTATTAATGACACTGGCTGGGAAGGGGTTAACATCAGGGCGATCAAAGGGTTGTGTACATTGTGTGAGGTGCTTGTACTAATGAAAGGCTTTGCAGGAATACAGGATCACAACCATCCCTTCTCACAGAACAGCGACCTGCCTTCTATACATAGGCAGACCGCCATTTTGCCTTTGTCATGAATGATCGGTGGGCCCCAGCAGACATCATGCCCGGGAGACCATCTGATTGGCTCCTGCTGTGTCCAATCACTGTAGGAGTGGGTTGTCGACGACGCCCATGTGCGCTGCAGACCCGGAAGTGCAGGATCACGTACAGGCACGTGATCTTGCCCAGGGGAAGCCACCTTGCCATCATATATATATATACAGTATACAGTCGGCAAGCGGTTAAAGAGTAAATCCATTTCTGTTGATAAAAAAACATTCCCCTCTGGTTGATATATTTACATTGCAGGGATTTTAACAAACTTTGTTGCAGACCCCTACCTTTTGTTTTTTTTGAAGGTATAGCTGTTTGTTTGTCTGTGTCCATGTGTAAAGTGAATCTGTATGGAAGCGGTTTTATAATTATCAGTCAGTTGCTGCACTTGCAGGGCACTAATGAGACAAGCTGCAGGGTCTGCATCCCTATAAACTTGATATCCCTTTGAGCATATTTCACCAAAAATCTGATTTTTGTTGCAGGTAATGCTCAAAATCTGATTTGTATCTTAGGCAGACTTCTGGGAAAATCAGTGAGCCAATCACACAAGCAGGAAATTATGTTTCTGGGGTGTGGTCAGTATACATTCTGTGTACAGAACAGCTTCAGGTAGCCGTATTGCATTGCATTTTACAGAAAATTACAACAGCTGCAGATTAAAAAGGAAAGTTAATTTTTAATAACATTCAATTTGACTTGTGTCACAATTGTATACGCTCTATAAATTTTTTGTTTATTTCCTAATTTTTTTGCCCACAAAAGTGAAGTTACCTTTTAAACTTTCCCACAGTTTTTAGATCTGTTGTACCTGGTACGTCAATTGGTCAATTCAAACCTATTACTGTTGTATAAAAAATGGTTGCAGTCAAAACTAACCGAAAAAGCAGTTTCTTCCCTTTTTTAATCAAATCAGATTGGGGTGCTGTTGCTTCTGCTGTATTTACACAAAGCAATATTGTAATAGTAAAAAAAATCAAGTACACATCCAAAATATGAGATGCCAGAAACTGGTGTCACTAATGCTGACCATGAGAATCATACTGTTCCTCAACACATATAGCTTTAATGCATCTCCCAATTAAATTCAATTTAATTGAAAGCAATGGCATTTTTTCCATGTCGCACTTGTCATATAAAAAGGAAGACCCTCTCCCCATTTTACTGCATTTTTAAATCATTTTTTTTTTCTGCATTGGTACATGTCCCCTATTGAAGTGTCCATCACCTCATGCCCTTTGTTTGAGAATCCCTTGCCTATTAGCTTTAAAAGGCCAGAAGAGATTTTCATGATTTGCCTCTACAGACTTGAATAAAGTTTGCATTTTTCAAATAAGTTTGACAAACGGTGAGCAAACCAAACCTAGGCCGATTCACTCGTACCTAATGATCAGGATGCTTCCAGTGTTGGACAATCATTTAAAGGTATTTGGGAAATTTTTTTTACAAGTTGTAGCCAGCATAAATTGTTTCCAAGGAACCAGTAAAAAAAAGTCTAAAGGTGTTTCATATGTTTCATATACCAGTGGATTACTTAAATGATAATGGGAATATGGGAATTGGGAAAATAATCCCAATGAATAGTAATTTTGATATAGGAATTATTGAACCCAAATTATGCATTTTGGGACTATTTGTCACTCCTTTGGATTATAGGTGTAACAAAGATTATATACAAACTAATAAATTACATTTGAAAAAAAATTAAATGTAACTTAAAAAAAAACCCATAGAATTATGATTTATGCATGTGTTGACATAAAAATAGTTTAAAAAATTTACGGAAGAAATAATTGTTAGTTAAAATCAGCAAATAGTTTGTAAGTATTAGCTTATATTATAAAGAAAAAAAATAGAAGTGAATCCTTATTAGTTTAACTTTAAATGACATAGTGGTGTATGGATATATAAAACCAAAATTAGGCACCTGGTACACATTTATTATGTATTTCTTTATGTATTTTATTTTGTATACATTTTGAGTTTACATGTTATTAAAAAAATGAATGCAGCTAAAGGTGTATATATATATATATATATATATATATATATATATATATATATAGTATAGACATTATAAAGAAGTTCAATTAGAATGAACAATTAGGATAGACAGAGCAAAAAGGACCAGCACCTACTGAATCATTATTGGATGTCTGGCAGATGTGCCAGTAGGTGGACAGTTGGTATGGCAGCTAAATAGTTGGTGTGCGGTCCCGCAACACTTCTGCATGCTGAGGGGCAGTGTGTTTCTGAGGATGAGAAATTGCTGTATTCATTTAAGCTGCCTTTAAATAAATAGGATTTCCAACAAAAAATTGACTAGGAAACCTTAGGTAAAGTCGTACAAAAATTCTCAGAATTTTTTTTGTTGTTCAAAATATTTTCTTTTCATTTTAACATTTGATTTTGAAATGAATGGACACTACTAAATGAAAACCACATACACTGTTAGAAATTCATATTATCAGCAGGAAGCTTTTTTTGTGCCGAAAGTGCATCCCTGGCCACCCTCATTAAGTAGATTCCTTATGAACAGTAACTGTGTATCAAATGCAACTGTTCCAATAATGATGACATTAAAAAAGAAGCAGCTGCACTAAGCCAAAGACTAAAAGCAAGGGAATATAGCAATGAAATAACCAAAAACGCTTATAGAAAAATTATAGAACAGACCAGAGAAAAAATGTTATATGATAAGGAGGGACCAAAATGACACTACTAAACTAAATATGGGGTATAGTCGACAACACAGAGGGATTAAACAGATAATTAAGAAACATTGGTACTTGCTACAGGCCTATGCTTACACCTATCAGTGATTATCCCGAAATTCTATATAGAAAAAAAAAATACATCACTGAAAGATCATGTAGAGTTATTTTTTGGGGCAGTAAAAAAAATCCTGTATGTACCCTGTATGCATCCTGTATGTACCCTTTGTAAATACATACAGGATGTACATATTAAACAAATGCATCTTGCAGTGCATTCCTATGGGAAATAAATTTAGAAGAGACAAAGCCAAACCTGGTTGGCTAAACCGTAATGTTAAAAAACTTATTAGGGGAAAAAAATGGCTTTCAAGAAATATAAATCAGAGGGCACAGTATCGGCTTTCAAGCAATACAAGAAGGCAAATAAGAAAAGTAAATACGAAATCAAAATGGCTAAAATCCACTTTGAGAGACAAATAGCGGAGGATAGTAAAAAGATCCCAAACAAATTCTTTAAATATATCAACAGCAAAAAAACTAGGGCAGAGCATGTTGCACACATAATTAACGATGATGGGAGGATGGTTACAGAGGACACTAAAAAAGCAGCCGTGCTGAACGCTTTTTTTCTCGTCAGTCTTTACACATGAAAAGGAGGGGTACATTGACCATGATTGTATGGTTAGTAGTAATACACAGGACTTGCCGCTATGGCTAACAGAGGGTGAAATCAGGAAAAGGCTGGATAAAATTAACACAAATAAATCACCAGAACCGGATGGCGTACATCCAAGAGTACTCAAAGAACTTAGTAATTTTATATCTAGACCACTGTTCGTGATCTTTGCTGACAGTATTATGACAGGAAATGTACCAGGGGATTGGAGGAAAGCAAACGTGGTACCGATATTCAAAAAAGGGCAGAGACATGTCCCGGGAAATTATAGGCCTGTCAGTCTGACATCGATAGTATGTAAACTTCTGGAGGGGACGATAAGGGACTATATCGTAGAGTTTGCTAAAGACAACAACATCATCAGCAGTAATCAGCATGGGTTTACAAATGGGCGTTCTTGTCAAACCAATCTCTTAACATTCTATGAGGAGGTGAGCTGTGAGCTAGATAGGGGGAGACCAGTGGATGTGGTGTACCTGGATTTCGCTAAGGCGTTTGATACAGTTCCCCCCAAGTGCTTAATTTATAAAATAGGGTCTGCAGGCATCGACCGCAGGGTTTGCTCTTGGATACGGAACTGGCTAAAAGGGCGTGTCCAAAGGGTGGTAATAAATAGCGCATACTCAGACTGGTCTGAGGTGGTAAGTGGGGTCCCCCAAGGCTCAGTCCTGGGACCAATCTTGTTCAATTTATTCATAAACAGCATTGAGGACGGGATCAGAAGTTCTATATCAGTTTTTGCAGATGACACAAAATTGGACAGGGCAATAACTGCACAGCATGAAGCAGATATCCTACAGAATGACCTGGACAAAATAACAGAGTGGGCAACGACATGGCAAATGAGGTTTAATGTGGAGAAGTGTAGGGCTTTACACTTGGGGACTAAAAACATAAAAGCACAATACACTTTAGGGGGGAACCTTTGGGGGAATCAAAAATGGAGAAAGATATGGGAGTCTTGGTAGAGGATAGACTAGGCAATAGCATGCAATGTCAAGCGGCAGCTGCCAAAGCTGGCAGAATATTAGCATGCATAAAAAAAGGGATGTATTCCAGAGATAAGACTATAATCCTTCCACTTTATAAAACTCTGGTCCGACCACATCTGGAGTATTCTGTCCAGTTCTGGTCACCAGTCCTCAGGAGGGATGTGTTGGAGCTGGAGAGAGTCCAGAGAAGGGCAACTAAACAAATTAGGGGATTGGAGGACCTTAATTATGAAGAGCGTCTGCAATCGCTTGATTTATTCTCCCTGGAGAAGAGACGCCTGAGAGGGGACATGATAGCAATTTATAAATATCTCAATGGTGATCTCAGCATAGAAAAAAAGCTATTCAGTCAAAAGGATTGCATGAGGACTTGGGGGCATACAATGCGATTGGAGGAGAAGCGTTTTAATCTCAGGCAACGTGGGGGGTTCTTTACTGTTAGGGCTACAAGATTGTGGAATTCTCTACCACAAGAGGTGGTTTCTGCAGGAGGTATGGTGGCTTTCAAAAGACTCTTAGATGTACATCTCAAGAAGAAAAACATTCAGGGGTATGAGAGATGATTTCGGCCACACACACCTACACAGGTTGAACTGGATGGACTATGGTCTTTATTCAACCTCACCTACTATGTAACTATATGTAACTATGTAACTATGTAACTATGTTAAATAACACAGACTCCTGGATCAAAAACCACACAATTTGAGACATTATGTAATTGCAGAACAACTGCGGTAATTTACATCCTTGAATGCATGTGTGGTGGTTTTTACATAGACAACTATGGGAAATGATCTATGACCATGTGTACGCCATGCAAAATGGGGAAATGTGATCACCTATAGGTAGACGTGGAGCCTTATATGATAACAAGAATCCAATTTGTATTTCGTTTTTGCCTTAGATTGCAGTCATCAACACCCTAAATGGGATGATTTGGATAGTCGCATATTACAAACTGAGATGGGGTGGATACATCAGCTCCAGGCAACACCTTTTCCAGGGCTGAATGAATCCACAAGTTATAAACCTTTTTTGTAAAAATAATGTAAAAATAAGGGATTGCATACAGTATGTCTGACCTAAGATCAATATGACAGAATGGAAGTTCTGCTAGGTTTGATACTTATGGTGTTAGGAAAAATAGATCATATTGTAATTATTATGACTATTGTTAATATAATCGGTATTATTTCCTCTGTTGTGGGTTCACCTTTTGAGTGGTCTTAAAATTGAGGGTATTCCCCTGGGTTTGAGGTCTCCACTTTTGCTATGACGCTGTCTATACATCGTCATGACACAGTTACATCTAGTGTTTGTAGCAATTGTGCTATGCATGATGACATTTGTTACATTGCCACATGTGACGCGTGTGCATCTGTATGGTGCAGATGGTGCCAGATACCATTCATGAGGGGATAGGGGGGAAGGAGGTATATACAGCGGGTAAAATAATTAATAAACACATCACCATTTTTCTACGTAAATACAATATATTTTGTCCTTTTCCTTTTCCCTCTGTGGAAATATATTGGATTTACATGGATGGTCATTGTATTTCTTATCTTGCAGGTTTATCATATCAAGACTACGGTAGTCGTTCCTGGCCCTCCTTCTCCTCTTTATATGTGTCTCTCTCTACCCCCTTCTTTTGGCTTAATACATGGTGAATAGAGGAGTGATTGGCAATCTGGATACCATTCCAAAGGTTTCATAATAGTGCTGAAAAACCATCTTTGGCGTTCAAAGCAAGTGAGATGGCAGATTAATAAAGATAATGTATATCATTGATCACATTCACTGATTAGGAATTATATCACAAATACCTCTGTGTTTCTCCTGAAGAATCGTGTCAGTTGGCCTAGAAAATATGTCAAGAAACTCCTCCATCAGTTGACCAGATAAGGGTCGAAAGTATAGATTTTGGTGCTGTTCAGTTGGGTTGATGGTTAAGAATGTATACCAGAGGATATGTGTTGTACTGATTGATGGAATACATGAATGAAATGGAACACCAATACATTTCTATACGTTTGTTTTAAAGTTTTTTAATACTTTAAGCTCAAAAACAACCGGAAAGGGGGGGGGGTTGCGGGGAAGATGTCTCCCACCATCTTTAAAAATTCCCCTAAACTTCATTTTCAAACGCAAGTGGAATTCTACCCAAAACTAGTGGAAATCCCAGCTGAAACAACTCTCCTCCTTGGAAGCTTTCCACATCTGTTCTGATGACAGCCAGAAAATTTGGAAATTCCAAATTTTTCACCAGGTAACAATGATCAATAAGAAAAATAGCGAGTGCAGATGTGAGTAAAAGGAACACAGACAATAATAATAATCAACACCTGATAGACATAAGACATATAGTCAAAAATTACTCTGGTGATTAAAAAAAAAAAAAAAACTGACAGATGCTCTTACCTCTCCCTACTCAATACTAAACTAGAGAAAAATAGTTTTTACTGGAGTTCTACTTTAAAATGTATTTTCACTTTTGCAATAAAATTGGGATAACACCTACATTATATTTGTTACATGTTCCCATTAACATAGCATAACTTAAAACAAAAATATTTACAAATTGCAGCTTACCTTTTTTTGGAGGTCGATTCTGGACCCTCCAACAAGGAAAAAATCCTAGGTAGATTTCTTTGTTTATGAGGGGACTGGGCAGCTGCATAATTAACCCTGTAAGCGGGCTTAGTACTCTTTATAGGAAAACCTGCCCCTTGGGTTTGTAATATGGGTTAGAGGAGGAGGAGGATGATAGGAAATAGTAAACTGGTGCAACCTACCATGTGAGCTATAAACCATTTCTGAAAGATACCCCTTTAACTGGGCCTCAGGCTGGGAGTACATGAGTAACCAAGATAGAAGAGTTCCTCCTTAATACAGATATTTGGTACCCCATTTTGTTACTGTTGCAGGGGGATAATGGGAGGGGCCCTAGGCTAGCAGAGACCTGCTTACAAGACCTCTCTGTCTGTACTTTGCAGGAAGATCTTCATCATCATCTTCATTATCATTTAGATTTGAACACTGTCTGTCCTAACAAAGGGTCAAAGGTGCAGAGGCTCAGCTTTTTGCCTTGTGCGTTAATGAGGACAGACCTGAGACAGGCTCACTCTAAGGCCCCTTTCACACGGGCTTTCTGATCCGGTCCGCCTGTCAGTTTTTCTGGAGGACCTGATCGGATGCCCCATGCAGCCCTATGGAGCAGCGGATGTCAGCAGAGACATCTCCGCTGACACCCACTGCTATCCGCTCCGATGCGATCCTGTCTGTGAAATCCGGATGGATGGAAACCCTATTTTCATCCGTCTGGAGGATCGGATCAGATGGGATCGGATGAAAATGGACAGGCGGTCCATTTTCATCTGATCTCCCATAGAGGAGAGCAGGGCTCTGACAGCTCCGTCTCTGCAAAAGTAAGAGTAAGTGGAGACGGAGCTATCATCCGCCGATCCCCGCTGAGCAAAACGGAGTCCGACGGGCACACCTCCCGTGTGAAAGGGGCCTAAGGCCCCTTTCACACATGTGGACCATTTATTTCATCCGTTCAGTCACATCAATATGGATGAAGTATTCATCAGTTTTTCATCAGTGGTCATCCGTTTTTTTACATCCACTACCAATGCAAAAACGGAGGAAAAACTCACCATTTGTCAGTTTACATACATTTTTCGTCCGATCTATTTTTTTAATGGAAGAAAAATAGAGCTTTGATCAGTTAAAAAAAACAGATGATGACGGATGCGGATGTAAACCGATGTAAATGGATGCTCATCTATTTACATTCGTTTTTCCATAGAGATGCATTGATGTCCATTTTTCATCCGTTAACAGATGGATGAAAAATGGAAAGAACGGACAGCATGTGTGAAAGGAGCCTAACATTGTTACAAAATTTTTCAGTCAGTCATGACATGTCTTCCTAAGAAACATCTAAAACAGGGGTCTCCAAACTATGGCCCTCCAGTTGTTCAGGAACTACAATTCCCATCATGACTGGTCATGTCTGTGAATGTCAGAGTTTTACAATGCCTCATGGGACGTGTAGTTCTGCAACAGCTGGAGGGCCATAGTTTGAAGATCCCTGATCTAAAAGGTAACAAATATTTTAAAAATATAACAAACATATAGTGGGGTTTTCTCAAGATTCATTACAAATGTAGAATGTTGCTAGGCACTAAAGGAGTATATTTTTACTTTCTAGTCACTGACACAGCATGAAATCAGTGCAGAAAAAAAGTGATGACATTATTCATCACACTGTTCTTGTTAACTTGTTACTGTCAAAAGAATGTTTCAAAAGATGACCATAAACCAGCACAAAAATAGCAAAATATTGTATCCTAAATATAACAAGGAATTAAGAAAAAAATGCAAATAAAAAGTTCAGTCATCGTTAAAATAAATTGAAGTATGACCATGAGAGAATAAACATTTTCTAGCAGAACATCTCCCAATTTTCTATTTGAAAAAGCCAAACACATCTTTGCAAATCCTCAAAAACCCCATTATATTGGACCCAGAGGTACTTTCTTCTCAATCAGATACAAAGCAAATTACTACACTACAGTATAACTAGTCCTCTGTGCAGCACCATCAACATATTAGCAAGGGTAGCACAATCTGATTTGCCTTGGGAAAGCTGCAAATGCAGTTTCCCTAAATCGCCAGCAATTACTGTATTTTTTACCAAAATTATGGTTCATAAAAAAGTGATCTCATTACCATTTAAAAATATTAGCAGTAAAGTGCAACAACCATTTAAATGACTTGACTCTTATCACTTGAAAAGCATTGAGGTGATATTTTAATATACTTTTCATTCCTTCATAGAAGACACTATTTATCATTATATACTGTACCTAGGCCAGTATAGTTACAATAATGTGAATCCAGCATGATGCTAAGATATTTTTAATGTACAGCATTGAGCTGTTTCAATCTCACATTCAAAGTCTCTATAACAGTAATCACTGTTCCAATCAACGTTATGAACAGTTTACGTCAGCTGTATTAGCGTTTAAATAGGTAAGACTGTTTTAGTCTCTGGTGATTCATTATCGAGACATTGACTGGTATGTAAAGAAAAACTGAGAAAATAGCAAAAAAAAAAAAAGTTAATATAAAAGGAAACTATAGCAATGCTCTGAAACTGTATAAATATCTTAAAAGTTTTAGCACACCAGAATTGTTGTTTCAGATTCAAGTGGTTGCTAGTAACTTGAATTACCCAATGAGACTATTTTCGTCCTAATGGCAATCTTGATTGCTAGTAGGTCACATCACTCAATTTCTCTCACATGAAAACATTAAAAGCTTACAAGAATTAGTGTAGTACCAAATTTAACTCATTTCTTTTTTTTTTGTCCTGACAAACAGGGGTTTATTTATAAAACTTTAGCTGGACAAACGTTACAAGAATTCATCCAGGCTGCACAAATTTAAATGTACTTTCTCTAATACTATGACTTCTTATAATCATGAGTCACGCTCAATGGCCAAAATGTGGTTTATTTCCTGATTGAGATATTTCAGAAAATAAATATACCATCTATGGCTATTAGATGAAGCTGACAATCATAGAAAGTCATAGGGATTGATTTACTAAAACTGGCTCAGCCCTGCACAGAAACTAATCAGCTTCCAGGGTCTTTTGTCAAAGCTTAACCACTTTACCACCGGAGGATTTTGCTGTCTTACGTCTGGGCCACTTTTTGCCATTTGGCGCTGTGCGAATTTAACTGACAATTGCGTGGTCATGCAACGCCTTACCCAAACGAAATTTACGTCCTTTTTTTCCCACAAACAGAGCTTTCTTTTGGTGGTATTTGATCACCTATGCAATTTTTACTTTTTGCGCTATAAACAAAAAAAGAGCGTTTATTTTGAAAAAATAACAATATTTTTAACATTTTTTTATATGAAATTCCCCCCCAAAAAAATTTAAAAATCAAAATTTTTTTAAATTTTTGGCCAATTTGTTTTCTGCTACCCGTGTTTGGTAAAAAAAAATCACAATAAGCGTATTTTGATTGGTTTGCGGCGATCTGCGATTTTTTTGCATGACTGCGACATTGCGGCGGACAGATCGGACCCTTGACTGACATTTTTGGCACTTTTGGGGGTACCAGTGACATTTCTACAGTAATCAGAGCTATAAATATGCACTGTTACTGTAAAAATGACACTGGCAGGGAAGGGGTTAATTTTATTGGAGAGGGAGGGGTTAATGTATGCCTGGTGCTTACTAACGTGTGTGGGGGGAGGTGACTGAGTGACACAGGGACAGATCGCATGTTCAGCTATGCTGAACCATGCTATCTGACCCTGCCTGTCACAGAGGAGATCTGCCCGCTCTGTTTACACAAGCGGGCGGATCTCCAAACTCGATTCCCCGACGATCGAGGAAGAGCAGCGGCGATCGCCGCCGCTCCTCCCCTGGCCCGACTCCCGCTGTGACTGAAAACAGCGGGAGCGCGCCTCCGGCGTCGCGCGAGCGCCGCCTACAGGGGGAGGAGTCCAGCGACGTAGGTCTACGTCGCTGGACGGAATCGAGCCACTTTGCCGCAGTACAGTCAACGTGACTGGTCGGCAAGTGGTTAAGGCCCCTTTCACACAGGCGGACCGTTCAGATCTGCCTGTTCGTTTTTTTGGCAGATCTGAACGGTCCCAACATGCATTCCTATGGGGCATCAGATGGCAGCGGAGACATGTCCGCTGACATCCGACCCGATCCGATCCGTCAAATCTGGACGGATGGAAACCCTATTTTCCATCCGTCCAGCGGATCGGATCGGATGGGATCGGATGAGAACGGACTGACGGTCCGTTCCCATCCGATTTCCCCATAGAGATGCATGGGGAACTGACAGCTGTGCCTTTCGCACACAGCACGGAGACACAGCTGTTATCCTCCTGCTCAGCGGGGGATCGGCGGCTTGATCCCCCGTTGAGAAAAACGGCATCCGTCTGACAGACGGATAGTGTGAAAGGAGCCTAACTGAACAAGCTGAAGTTAGAAGCTGATTGGCTTCCATGCACAGCTGCACCAGATTTTGCACTCTCCAATTTTAGTAAATCAACCCTATAGTATTAGAGAAAATATAGAAAAAGTGTGTGCAGCCTGGACGAATGCTTATGACAATGCTTATGTTTTATAAATAGACCCCTAAGAGAGAAAAGTCTTCTTTTTTGAGTCCCAGGTATGTTTGATTTGCTTTTAAAAACTTTTTGCGATTTGCGTTTTTGGGAAACGCATATGGTAGATGGTACAGCAATATCTTTCTAATTTTGTGTTGCATATTTTAAGCATTATACTGTCTTTGTCAAGTCTTATTTGCCATCGCCCTGAACCCTGGAGTATTTTGCATGAGCCTGATTTTGAGTTATGTCTTCCAATGTGGAAATTTAATTGTGATCTTTTTTTACAACCTTTTTAAGTCCCTGGATGTTCTAATCGGCAGCTCACTAACAAATACTATTGCAGAAGTGCCAGCACTAGACTAGGGAGGATAATAGGAGAACAAAAAACAAATTGCAAATGCAAACAGATTGGAAATTTTCATTTGGAAGGTTGGAATCCGCTGTCAAAAGTTGTGTACACACTATCAGAATATAGTACAATCATTCCTCGAACTAAAATGTTTGCCAGGTTTTCTTATATATAGTGTGTACAAATCTTAAGACTCAGATGGCAAGAGTTATCTATTTTTGGAGACCAGAGAAACTGGAGGAAACTGGAATTTCCAGAGCTGAAACAGGGGATCCCCATATTGGGCAGCTATTTTACAAATACGCTTGTACCTACAGAAACGTGGGTCATAATTTTTGTCGTGAGAAAAGGGGAGCTTACGAGTTAAAGTGAAGTAAAACTGTTAGGTTGAGCAAGTGTGCAACTGTGTGTTTTTCCTTATTTTAGGGATCTTAGTTTTGGGGTTCCCACACCCTACACTTCTGCCAACACAGACCACCCTCTGCTCTCATTGCCTTGGTTCTTTAGTGATAGGGTGATTGGAACAACAGGACTCAATGCTTGAATAGATGTGATCACAATTCTTCACAGAAACAACATGATTTCTCACAATCAGTTTAGTCTTACCAATGCTGTGATTGCTACAAGTGTTTTTACTAGCAAGTACCTTGCTAGAATGTTGGATAACTTCTGCTTGGTTCTCTTCTCTAGAACTCTCTCAGGGGCCCAGGGGAACTTGACCCACAGCAACCTGTTACTTCCAGACATTAGTTACAGTGGTTGCTGTTCTATGTTCAAGTGGTGAACCCCAGTTCCCCTCGCCACCAAACATGAGAAGATAGCCTCCAGTTGGAGAAAATGACTTCTGTCTTCACCCAACTTTGAGGTAAAGGGAGTAAAATCTATTAAAGAACCACTACAGTATATATGTATTCCTCTGCAGAGAAACTCAAGATGTACTCATTCCGCATTCATTCTCACTGGTTGTCCAGTCAGTCCTAACAATATTTTGGAAAATAATAACATGTAAAATAATGTACTGTATATCTTTCCCAGCAAAAATGCAATTGTGGTTTTAAATATAACATGTCCAGAACAGGAATGTTTTCTTGCTCTAGTTTCCATGGTTTCAGACCTTTTCATTATTCTGCCATTGCACCTATAATTAAATGCATATGTAAGGTAAGAAGTAGAAGTTAAAGTCACTTCACAGTAGAGTATTCACAACAATCTACTAATATTAGCGCAACGTAGAAAAAGCAGCTGCTTAGTAGGAACAAAGTATATTAATATTACAAGTTTATCTTTTCAGTATATATATAGTAAAAAACCCAACGCTGAGACATAATGGCAGGAAGCAATAGGTGTGTGCAAATATATTTATCCATCTGCTAGAGTTCTCCAGGAACTCCAGAGTCTAGGATGTTCAGTATACAAATGGCTACCAGATACCACAATAATAAACTCATGCTCATCTCACTATTGGTTTAAAAAGCCTCATTTTACATATCTTCTCTCTACTCTCTGCCTCAAAGTATGTAAATCTTATAATGTTGGGGAAATGCTACCTGATGCCTCGTGCACACGCAACGATTATCGGCTGACCGATCGGCCGTCTTTTGTCCAGTGTTGTTGTGTTGGTTGAAATGTGCTCTAGACTGCACACAAATTTTTTCGGCCAACAACACCCAACTTCAGAAGTGATGTCATGTGCTGGTTTACTTTCCGTGTGTTTTTTCTTCTCTGAGCATGCCCAGTCTTGCTCATCAGATTTTTGTCTGCCGAAATCTGTACTGACTGACGAACAATCGGCCGTTCTGTTGACGGCCAACAAAAATTTTATAGCATGCACACCAGATTTTGTTCGGCCGAAAAGTCGCAGTCGGTTGTCGGAAGCATCATACTAACAAGCTGAAAATCGGCCGATCGGACGCTGGCCAAAAATTCACGGCCAATTATCGATGCGTGTGTACGAGGCATTAGCTTTCATTCAAATAGTCTGATCTAGGATTTTTTCCTCTCGTTTAAAAACATTTATGAGGTCATCTGTACTAGCTCATATGTCCCTACTTGTGATCTTAACTAGGTTTTTTCCTGGCTGCTTTTCAAAAGAAATAAGCTATACAATAGAAATTAGCGTTGGCTGATGACCACTGTGCCTATTCCTGCATTTATTACAGCATTGACTGTGGTACTTTATTTAAACAATCAGAATACTTATGCCATTGTCATCACAGTTGTAAGTTCACCGGTTGCTACAGGAAACACATCTTAGTACACTTCTCACACATTAGCCCCATGTGACAATAAAGCATTAACACCTATATAACGAAACAGAATGGTCTTTTCTAGGAATGCTCTCCCACTTTGATTTTTAAGGTCAAACTTCTGGCTAGCAACAAGGGAAGTACCATAAATAAGATGGGATAAAAAAAAATAAAAAAAACAAGCAATGAGATGAGGGGCCTCGCATGATCCAGAAGAGGAGTGATGACATATGGGGGGACAGTAGGGAAATGGTGGCCTCAGGTGCATCTTCAAAACTGAATTAGTGGTCCCCCACACCCTGGTGGTGGTGAGGGACCTGAATAGAGAACTTAGGCCAGTATAACTTGCTTCACCAGGTAAACATAGAAAAACACCTTGCAGGATGTTTGAATTCTAGGTAAAATTTTGTTAAATAGTTAGCTTTGCCAAATATAAGTATGCATATGTCACACCAGTGGATTTGCTGAAAAAATGGAGAATGACTGTAATAGTCACTGCTACTACAGTGATAGCCACTGTCTTCTAGGTTCTGGAGGCGACTGCCCTGCTGCATAATGAACACAAGGCGCCCGCCACAGAACGCCATGCATTTTTTTCTCTGTGAATGCAAAACATCACTGGCCCACCTCTCCAGCTCGTCCACTCAGAGAATGCCTTGCATTGTTTGAGAAAAATGCAAGTCATTCTGTAAATGGTACATGTGCCGAACAAGCAATCACCTGTGTTTACTATTCAGTAGGGGAGTCACTTGGCACAAGACCGTGGAGACAGCAGCAAACACTGTAGTAGCGGGAAAACCACAGTGATTCTCTGCTTCTACAGCGGTCCCACACATTTGGTCCAAGCTGGCACGCACACAAAAAAATAACTGCCATTCAACATTTCAGGGACATGCATATCCTCTTTAACAAAGCATGTGTGATGAACTACAATTTGTGTGCGGTGTACATATTTTTTATGTCTTCCAACAGAATACAATTCTCCAGTTGAGGAACTGGTGCTCAAATGTCCACTTTGCTTGTAGCATCATGCTCCTAACAACAAGGAAGTTGTTTTTCAAAATGCAATACAATCATAACATAAGAATAATCTTTTTGTGCTAAATCGTACAGACTATATTTTGGATGTGAGCTAAAAAGCATATTGCCATCTACTGCAACTGAGAAATTGAAAGCTTATTTACAGAAATTAATTTTCAGATGAATGTGCAACAGATAATAGCCATAGAGCTTGAAGCGATTACTATAGCTTGTTATTTTTTATTAGGTGAACTATTTAAATTGTTAAACATTTGCTCTCAAAGTAAAGTGCAATGTAAAGGAAATCCATACAATGCCATGCTGGTGTACTCCTATGGATAGCAAAAGACCTCCAAGTCCACTGCTCATGAGATGGCCACCTTCAAACCTATTTAGGGTGGAGTACTCCTACAAGATCACCAGGGCAGCTGCTTATAAACTTGCCCCCTTAAGTGGAAATGTGGAGATGAGCTACAGCACACCTTGCAAGGGCAAGGATGCCTGGCCAGCTCTCCCGCCTCCCTTTCAAGGTACCCTCACAATGTTAGAGCATGTGGCCTGGTATAGTGTGGGGAGGGGGCAATACACTAACCTCTCCCCCCCCCCTTCCTGGGCACCCAAGCTGTATGCCTAGATAAAGATAATTTATGAGGGGGGCCTCATGCATTTTTTTTCCTTTGAAAGGGCCAGTACTTGACCCCTAACAAATTCCTGTTTCAAATACCCTTAGCCAGCTATGCAGCCTGGCTGACCAGGAAAGGAAAAGCAACAAGCATGCATCCCCCTCCTGACCCATACCAAGCTTCATGTCCTCAATATTGGAAGGGTATATTACGGGGGGGGGGGTCATGATGATGGGAGAAAATACCTCATCTTCACATTCTGTCTCCAAAAAGGGATGTAGGGGTCTATAGGGGGCTTTATCAGAATATCTCTTAGAATAAAGGGGTCCCCAGCTATCTGTACCCACCTTCCAGGTGAATAAGTGCAGGGTGCATAGTAACCCTAGTTATTCATTACAAAATTAAAAAAAGCAACCACACAATAAAAAAAATGTCCTTTATTGGGACTTATTTGTATTTATTCCTTTATTTATATTAATAAATAAACAATATACCCCAGTGTAAATCAAGTTATCCAGTGATGTAGATCCATGTAGATCATGATGAATCAACACTTAGCGATGTTGACCTGCCAACACAACGACCCACCAGCAAGATGAAGCTGTTCAGCTGCTACTCTCTTCACAAATGACAGTTACCTGACACTACTAGAATGTAAACACAACAGTGAGGATCCCAAGGGACATCTTTGTCCCAATATTGTCAATGATGTCACTTAGGATACCTGGCCCCTTTGTTTACAAGCACTGATAGGAATCTGTAATTTAGAGGCAGTAGTGATATCACCGCTAAATAGTAGATTAATGCCACTTTTAAAGGAGTACATTGTACTGGATCCGCAAATTCATGTGTAGGTTTAAGGCATCCCCAAGGAATGTTAATTAAAGGATCATGTAATTTAAACGCTGCCCTATAAGACACATTGAAAAACACTCTTGCCCCAAAGTAGTATTTAATTTTTTTGGTACTTGTCTCCATGGCAGTGCCAAACTACCCTAGCTATTTTTTTTAACAAAATACAACAGGATTCAGCTCCTATAGGCTTCAGTAGGGTTTGACACTATATTTTGGCTTGGCTGATTTTTTCTGGGTTGGCCAACCCTCCCGCAAACCAAACTTTTTCCGATTTGCTTATCACAATTTCTAATCTTCGTGCTATTTCTCCATAATATAAATTTATTTAATGTAAAAAAAAAATGCAGTATGGAGAGTGGGTCCCCCTTTTACTGGACAGCATGTCTGAGGACCTGAGTAGCAGAGTGAGCAGAGAAATAAGCTCATCACTCTGCTGCTACTTTACTTTATAGTAAAAGTTTGGGGGCAGGTAGGTGATCAAGCTATATTGGTTAAAATGAACCTGTGGTTTACCAAAGCAGTCCGAAGAAGCAGATGACCTTTATTGCCTGCCACTACAAGCTGCTTATACTCATATACTGCTTATATTTATATCTTCCTCTAGCTTTCCCACCATGCCAAGGAAGCTAGGATAAGAGGCTTAATTCATCCACCAAGCTGCATCTTGATGCTTACGCAGGGTTGTAGAATAAACGCTCTGCTCCGTGTGAGAGGGCATTTGGTCCTTTTTTTTCATTTCCTTCCTTTTTCCTTTCTGTATTTCTATATTTCTTCTCCACATTTTCTATAATAATGTTTGCCTGTATGGGTCTTATCATCTCTCTCTTTGTATTCAGTTCACAAGAAACTAGTGGAAATAAGTAAATTATAAATGAGTGAGATGCTTCTACTAGGTCATGAGTCCTAACAGGTTGGATACATTTAGTATATGGCAGCATGATATCGTCCCCCAGCATCATAATAATTCCCAACATTGGAAAAATAAAACCTATCAACAGAAACATAATAACCCCCATCACCATTAGAAAATCAATCTGTGCCTCTTAGATGAAAATATCTGCTAACTTATCTCAGGGTTCAGTTGCAACTCGTTAATATCTACCTGGTGATCCAGCCATAAGGTCCCATTCACACCTGAACATTTTGAAGCTTGAAGCTCCAAAAAGCGTTACATCCAAAATCCTTTTGTTTTATTTGTGCCTGTTCACGCCATTAGGTCTTTTTAGCTACAAGCTTTACGTTTTAAGAGTTTTTGGCCCCAATTGACTTCAGTGGGAACATCTAAAATTGGGACCCTGTGCATTTAGATAGGAAGTGGCTGAAAGGGACCATAGATCAGTAGAACTAAGCTGCAAGCTACGATGCAAAGGATGAAATAAAGGTGAAAATAGTATTTATTGAACAAAAAAAATTGCAATTTTTTACTTTAACGTAGTTGTAAATCTCTGACATGAAAAATGAACAAATCATGTCCACATATAGTATTATAGTATGTACTGGCCTGAATCCAAAGCACTGAGTGTCATTTCTCTCTGCTGTCTCATTTCTGTGCTGTCTGCATGACTCACTTCTGACAGATTTTCAGGACTCCAAGAAATAGAGGCACACAGTAAAGGCAGCTTCAGTACATAGCCTGTGATTAACAGTCTCAGCTGGGCATTGTTTCATGTGTGCTGTGCGGAGGTGGTGTGTTCCTTCTCTTTCCCTCCAAACAGGGCTCAAATTTCACTGGGCTCTGTGCTCTAGCTCTGGAGTGTGTGTGATGTCAGATCCCTGACCCTTGCTTTCTGCTCCTGAGAGATGTTGTGTTAAATGTGAGTTTGTCTGTACAGAAGAAAGGGGAAGACTGCAGATAAACAAGTACAACTTATGTAGGAGAATTTGTTTCATCTCTGTGTAGTAACTGAGGCAGGTCACTTCAATGGGTATATGTAAGGGTTTACAACCACTTTAACTCTTTTTTTTCTATAATCTAACAACACTAAATCGGTCCATTCATAAGTTGGAGTAGGTATCAAATAATTTAATTTACATTAAGCCTAAAGATTAATCATGAACTGTACAGATCTGAAGATGTGCATATAATTCACAAAGTATTCATAAACCATGATTAAAATATAACTTCATGATATAAGTGATATGAGAAACCCTGCTTTAATGATTCCCTCAATGAGATTATGTTGCATTTTAATTTCTCCCTAATTACAAAATTCTCACCTTTTGATTTGTTCTTTCATCAGGGACAGAGTAAATTACAGTAATGTGATTACATTTCCTTTGTTGCTTTCCTTCTTTTTTTACACTAAATTCTCATTTAAATTCACCAACATGTTTCTGTTTTTTAAAATTCACATGTGTTCCCTATTAGAAAAAGAACACTATCTGTGGAAATTAATACCACACAACAATGTACACCATGTGAAAAACATAATAAAGGAACATAGGGCCACGTAACGAGCAGCCTCAATTCACTTACAAATGTCCCATCAAAATCCCTGTCTTTAGAGTATATCACTCACAAAACTATTATATGGATTTCCAATGAACATATCTACTAGAAACCAATCAGTTTTCAGGTTTTATTACCAAAGCTCAACTGAACAATCTGAAGTTAGAAGCTGATTGGCTACCATCCACAGCTGCACCAGATTTTTGCACTCTCCAGTTTTAGTAAATCAACCCCACTATGCCAGTGAATACAGCCACGTGTGCCCACAACCATCTCAAAATGATACCTGGCATGCATGAACATATACTGTATAGTAGGGATCGACCGATTATCGGCAAAGCTGATATATCGAGGGCCGATATGCACTTTTCCCGATATATCGGAATCTGCCACCAAGGTGGCTGATATTACCTATATTTCGGAAAGTGCTTGTACCAGAGTGATGCCTGCAGCTAGAGGCATCACCCCGGTACCGGCATCCATAGCCGACAGTCGGCTGTCTTGTAATGACAACCAATGCAGCTGAGAAGCCGCTTGGCTGCCATTACAAGGAGCAGGAGGGGATGTCCCCCCTCCTGCCGCCTTCCATGGCTCGCCCGGGTCTCCCGTCCCACCGGGAGACCAAGGCAACCAGCGTGCATGGCCGCCGAATACCCGATCAAAGCCGCATTCAGCTTTGATCGGGTCTCCATGCAAAAACCCGGAAGTGATGTCATGACATCACTTCCGGGTACTGGCGCCAAATTTTAAAAAATTACAGCATTCAAATAAGGCCAAACTTGCCCTTTTCAATGCTTTTAAGTGCAAAGGAGGGTTTTGGGGTCTTTTAGACCCCCAGATCCCTCCACAAGAGTACCTATCAAAGAAAAAAAAGAAAAAACATTTTAATGCCGATACCAATATGCATTGACCAAAATATCGGTATCGGCAATGAAAAAACGATATTGGTCGATCACTACTGTATAGTAGCCCCCTTTTTCTATAAATGCTAATTCTGTGACTGCCTCTGGCTTCAATGTTGTCTATGGAACTGACCTGAGAACAAATATATAGTAGCCAAAGTAATTTAAATTAGATTTTCAGATCTACATGCTGTTGTTGTTTTTTTTATTCCATTTTCTTCAAATTAGTTGATCACAAGACCCACAATGTCACATAACCTAAAATCCAATTGAGTATAAAGAAATATTAAAATACAAAAAAAAATTACATGCTGCCTGCAGTGGTCACTTGCTCCTCTCCCACTCCTCTCCCACACCGATACTGGGGCTGTTCCATAGGCCAGGGATCATGCACAATGCTTCAGAACAATGAACTAACATTTTCTGATATCCTTCTGCTTACAGAAACACTGGAAGTTCTCAGAGCATTACAAATATTGGCATGGGTATACATGTAGATCTGAGACTCTATGCTCCCAATCTGCTTGGACTAGCTGCAGTGGAAACATCAGGACTCCATAATGTGGACCTGTCACTAATATCATAAGGGGCTTATGATATATACATAGTATATCTAGGGCAGTGATGGAGAACCTTGGCACCCCAGATGTTTTGGAACTACATTTCCCATGAGGCTCAACTATACTGCAGAGTGCATGAGCATCATGGGAAATGTAGTTCCAAAACATCTGGGGTGCCAAAGTTCGCCGTCACTGATCTAGGGTATAAAATAAAAATCTTTAAAAAAAAATATATATATATATATATATATATATATTTATATATATATAAAAAGAATATAGAAATGAAAAGACCCCCACCCTCACACACAGTCAGGATATACAAAAATCATGACTACATATTAAATATCCCTGGGAGTACTGGGTATAAGAAAGTCATTACAGGACCTTAAATTTAGTTTACGTTTAACAATTGATAGGCCATTATTTGAATTGTTTTTTTTTTTTTTTTTTTGCAATTTCACAACCACACATAATCCATCTGTGCCTCGTAACTGAAATTAAGAATCAGGAAGTGTTGTTACTGGCAGGACTTCTAGGTAAGAAATTTTACAAGATATTCATCAAAAGAAATTTGCTTATGTAGCACCCCTCTGACCCCTGGAGCCAATGTGATATGCCCAGAGAAAGGGTGGGCCGACATTTCACCACAGGGTGCAGATGTTTTAGGCAATTGCCAGTCAAGTCGAATCAACTGGGACTCCATCCTAATCCTAGTCTTCTTTTATGAGAATCAACCTGGAACTCCATCCTAGTCCCAATCTACAAGAGAGTCAACCAGGCTTCATCGGACTCCATCCTGCCTTCAGACAGGGCCAGCTTTTATATCCAGACACACTCAGGCCTTCACTGGCAGACAGGTCTGAACAAATAGCTCTATCACATGTACCCTGGGGGTAAATAACTTTGCATCAGGTCACCAATATATGTATGCCCTTTTCAATGATGCAACACTGGCAAATAAACTCCTAGTGGTTGGCTGGGAAAATATATGAATATTCATAATCCAGACCCACTGTGCAATTTCACACCAATGCCAAAAGTGATAGTGTCACCTACTGACGGAAGGGAGAACTGACAGCTAGGCTGAGCTTAGGGGAAGCTGAACAAGACAGACTAAAAATTGGTATTGGTAGACTGCAGCCATGCACACTAAATTTAGAGATACTCCTACTTACAGCAGGGTGGCTACACATAGAAAACTGTATACAATGAGGCATGATGATATAGATTATAGGGTCACGTACACTTTGCATTCCAATGTACTTGTATAAACATCCTGAGGGCAAGTGGTTTATATCAGGAACATGGCTGCAGCAGGAGCAATTATTCGGGTACAGGTTTTTTTCAGCTGGTGATCAATGCTATGTAAAAGTGATCTGGGTGGCTTTGCAACTGCCTTATCACTTTTAAGGAGCATTCCCCCATCCCACTGCTACCTGCTGTGGTTGCAGGGCTCTACCGTTTCTCCAAGAAGCCCAGGGTCACAGTAAGCAGTTAGGATGGCTTCCCGCAGAGGAAATAGAGGAACATTCATTCTTTGATATCCTCTGTGACAAATGAAGCCAAAGGCAATGAGGATTTGATCACCTCCAGTTGCAGCATTGTTGGAGCCAGGAATGCAACTCATCAATCATAGATTGTGTTTGAACAGCTGCTTTTGAGGGCAGGTGAGGCATCATGGGTTTAACAGACCTCTGATATCCCTATATAGAATATCTGTCACCTGCCCAAAGCTAGCCCCCCATCGTCCTACATAAAATATAGGAATAAAAAACATTTTTTTCCTCCCGGGCCTCTGCTTTAAGGAAACATATAATGTTTGGGGATCTAAGTAATTTGTTTGCAAAAAAATTCTGATTTTAACACAAATGTGAAAAATGTCAATATTGCCCTGGGCAGCTAGTGGTCAATAATCAATCTTTAAGAGGAAGCAGCCCACAATCTGCATGGCTTCTGACTTTCAATCAATGACAAATGGGTCCCCACTAATGATAAAAATCAGAATGGTTCTCAAACATGCGCTGACATAGTGCAGGATAGAGACTTCATTGACAAAAATAAAAAGTCTTCAGCCTGCAAATGAACACTGACTACTTCGGGGTGCAGTTTTCATGTGCAGTGCCTTCCATTAATATTAATGAAATAATGTAACTGTCAGAATCAGTTATACTGTTTAAAAAAAAGTAGAAACACATATTAAAACTTTTCATTTTTTAATTTTGGCATAAATTAAATTAAAAAAAGGGCAGTTTGTTTAATTATTAAAAAGTTTACCAAATAAAATCCTCCTATGTTCATAAATATATACATTATGTATAGAAATTATTAGGGTATGCAAATTAGTCATAGTGTCATTGCTATGTTAACCACTTCTGGTGCGGAAGGCTTTACCCCCTTAATGACCAGGCCATTCTTTTGCGATTCGGCACTGTGTTATTTTAACTGACAAGTGCGCGGTCGTGCGACGCTGTACCCAAATAAAATTGATGTCCTTTTTTTCCCACAAATAGCGCTTACTTTTGGTGGTATTTGATTACCTGTGCGATTTTTTTTTTCTGCGCTATAAATACAAAAATAGCGACAATTCTGAAAAAAAAAAACAATATTTTTCACATTCAGCTATATAACATTCCCAATAAAAAAAAGCGTAAAAAGCTAATTTTTTTTCATCATTTTAGGCCAATTTGTATTCTGCTACATATTTTTGGTAAACAAATCCCAATAAACTTATTTTTATTGGTTTGCACTAAAGTTATCGCAAACTAGGGGAAAGATTTTTGTCATTATTATTTTTTTTTTTTTTTTTTTGTAGTAATGGCGGCAATCTGCGGTTTTTAGCAGGACTAGGACATTGCGGCAGACAGATCGGACCCCTAGCTGACGTTTTTTACACTTCTGGGGGGACCAGTGACATTACTACAGTAATCAGAGCTATAAATATGCACTGTTACTGTAATAATGACACTGGCAGGGAATGGGGTTAACCCAGGGGTGATCAAAGGGTTAAGTGTGAGCCTAGGGGGTGCTTTCTAGCTGTATGGGGGAGGGACTTATGGAATCAACACAGAGACCTGTTATCCTAAATAGGAGGATCACAGGCTCTCTGTGTTCATTCAAGAGAGAACGGTCTGCTGTGTTTACAACAGCAGACCGTCATTCTCTCTCAGCTGGGAGCGATCCCAGGTGCCCGGCGGCAATCGCGGCCGCCGGTCCTGTGGATCAGCTTCTTCGCTTCCTAATGGGGGCCCCCAGGAGGGCTCCCAGGAACGGACATACCCATATGTCGGTTCGCTCAGCCGAACCAGCCTGCCGCAGTATATCTGCGGTGGGCGGTCGGCATGTGGTTAACCAACACATGCTGTCACTGCAAAATTTTGGCTGAATGTACATGTAGGCATCAATGCTTCATTATAAATGCTGTATGGACATTAGATTATAAAATTCTTTGGTCTAAATGCCATGGCATGTGCAGATTATTTTTTTGTTTTTAACTATTTAGCCATAAACTATTTTGTAGAGGAGATGGCATTCAGTACCTAGCCTGGGCAATCATAACTACAAGTCAGCTGAACAGAGGCACTGCCCATAAGCATACAAGCCACTAACGGAGAAAACAATTTAACCACAGCATGTGGTTATATGTATATCAAAACAGATGGTTTGAGGATATCAATTATCATAAATAATGCAAGCTGCATGAAAGACAAGTGCCCCAGGAAAGCCTTGGGTATATGAATCTGGCAGGGAAGCAAAGCACCCTGCCTTACATGCGTTCACTATACTGCTTTATCAGTCATAACAACATATAAAGGATTAATACTTAAACCAGAAAATGCTCTGATCATCTACAATATAATAAATGCTAAATTACTGCACATTCTTAATTTACTTTGGAGAAGCAGGACATTAACTAGCATGGAAGCAAAAATCAGAAGATTACTTTATATTGCCGGAAAATACTCTTTTTTACTTTATATCTTTTTTTTGTGGGGACTTTAATAAAAAAAAATCACTGGATAGAAAGAAAAATAAATATATAATCTTAGCAATTTTTCCTTTTGACCTTCCATTTGAATCAAAAAGGCTACCATCTACTGTGATCAGTGTGGTAAGCACTGGTACTTTATTTGTGCAGAAACCCATGTTTTGTGAGCAGTCTACTAATTGCCTGCTATTACCAACATGTTTAAAGTATATGCATGGCCATTTTTTTTTTTTTTTTAGTTCTGAATAGGGTGTGGAAGAGCTTGTACCCTTCTCATTTTTTTTAGAACCCTTTTGTATTGCTGCCTGTGGCCCTGCTGGCAAAGTTTATCCAACCCCCCACTTTTTCCTGGAGACCATTGTCACCACTGTAAAAGTGATGGAAAATCTAAAATGTTATAGTTGTCACCAGATCAAGAAATTAAGGTAAATTCTGCATTGGTAATACCAGTCCTAGTATACAAAGAGTGGGGTATTCCTCTTTCTTTGTAGTGATTTTTCCATACATCCCAACCGTCCCGGAATTCGCGGGACTGTCCCGCAATTTGGAGTGAGTCCCGCGGTCCCGCGGAGCGGGCTGAAGTCCCGCAAAATCATCTGGCCGGCCATCTCTTCTCCCCCCTCCTCCTCCCAGCTCCGCCCCCGTCTTCGGCTCCTGCCTCCAAGCGCCGGGAAACAATCAGAGACACAGACTGAAGTCAGGGCGTCTTTAATGCAGGTAAAAACGGGCTGTCATTTTTGGGGTGCCCAAAGCAGTTGCCCCTTGCCCACGCTTGCCAAATGTCATGGCTTTGTCTAAGCTGCTGTCCCGCTGTGCTCTTGTCCCCGGCTGCATTCCGGAAAGCAGAGCCACGGTTGGGACAGCTTGCAGCCATTTCACTCCTTGTTTGCTGCCCGCCCACTGCTCACACATTATCGCCCCCTGTACCTCCCCCAGTGGCGTACCAAGGGGCGGGGGGGGGGGGGCGGCCCGCCCCGGGTGCCACGCACTGGGGGGTGTCAGCTGGTGTCCTGCCCGATGTCAGGGGGGGCGGAGCGGCGACGGGAATAAGGGGCAGAGCCGCGGCGGAAGAAGGGGGCGGGGCCTCGATGAGAAGAAGAGGCGGAGCTTCAGCTGGAAGAAGGGGCGGAGCTTCGGCGGGAAGAAGGTGAGTGCCGAAGTGTGTGCTGGATAGGAGGGGGATGGGGCAGCTGCATATGAGGAATTCATGTTTCCCTAGCTCCCTGTCCCCTTCAGTGCTCTCCACCCCCCTGGTTTTCTCTGCCACCCCCCAAGTGCTACCTGTCCCCCCCAGTGCTCTCCACCCCCCTGGTTTTCCCTGCCCACCCCCCAAGTGCTCCCTGTCCCCCCCGTGCTCTCCACCCCCCTGGTTTTCCCTGCCCACCCCCCAAGTGCTACCTGTCCCCCCCCGTGCTCTCCACCCCCCTGGTTTTCCCTGCCCACCCCCCAAGTGCTCCCTGTCCCTCCCCCGTGCTCTCCACCCCCCTGGTTTTCCCTGCCCACCCCCCAAGTGCTACCTGTCCCCCCCCGTGCTCTCCACCCCCCTGGTTTTCCCTGCCCACCCCCCAAGTGCTCCCTGTCCCCCCCCCGTGCTCTCCACCCCCCTGGTTTTCCCTGCCCACCCCCCAAGTGCTCCCTGCCCCCCCCCCGTGCTCTCCACCCCCCTGGTTTTCCCTGCCCACCCCCCAAGTGCTACCTGTCCCCCCCCCGTGCTCTCCACCCCCCTGGTTTTCCCTGCCCACCCCCCAAGTGCTACCTGTCCCCCCCTGTGCTCTCCACCCCCCTGGTTTTCCCTGCCCACCCCCCAAGTGCTCCCTGTCCCCCCCCCGTGCTCTCCACCCCCCTGGTTTTCCCTGCCCACCCCCCAAGTGCTCCCTGTCCCCCCCCGTGCTCTCCACCCCCCTGGTTTTCCCTGCCCACCCCCCAAGTGCTACCTGTCCCCCCCCCCGTGCTCTCCACCCCCCTGGTTTTCCCTGCCCACCCCCCAAGTGCTACCTGTCCCCCCCAGTGCTCTCCACCCCCCAAGTGCTACCTGTCCCCCCCCCCAGTGCTCTCCACCCCCCTGGTTTTCCCTGCCCACCCCCCAAGTGCTACCTGATATGTGCCCTCCCAACCCCATAGCGTGTGCCCTCAGGTTCTGATATGTGCCCTCCCAACCCCCATAGCGTGTGCCCTCAGGACCCCCTGATATGTGCCCTCCCAACCCCCATAGCGTGTGCCCTCAGGACCCCCTGATATGTGCCCTCCCAACCCCCATAGCATGTGCCCTCAGGACCCCCTGATATGTGCCCTCCCAACCCCCATAGCGTGTGCCCTCAGGACCCCCTGATATGTGCCCTCCCAACCCCTATAGCTGTGGCTGTGTGTGAGAGAGGCAGAGGCTGGGCGGGATTGCCGTGTGTCTCATTGTAGAGGGGAGTTTGTGAGACTACAATATCCAGCATATCTATGGAGGAGGAGCTCTCCCCCCCTTTCTCTTCTCCCCCTTTTTCTTCTCTCCTCCCTCCCTTCCCATCCTTTACCCCCCTCTGTCCTCACTTCCTCTCTGTCCTCCCCCCCCTTCCTCCCTCCCTCTGTCATCTCTCCCTCCCTCCGCCATCCCTCCTTCCCTCCATCATCTCTCTCTCCCTCCGTCATCTCTCTCTCCCTCCCTCCCTCTGTCATCCCTCTGTTATCCCTCCCTCCCTCCGTCATCCCTTCCTCCCTCCGTCATCTCTCTCTCCCTCCCTCCCTCTGTCATCCCTCTGTCATCCCTCTCTCCCTCCCTCTGTCATCCCTCTCTCCCTCCCTCTGTCATCCCTCCCTCCCTCCCTCTGTCATCCCTCCCTCCCTCCGTCATCTCTCTCTCCCTCCCTCCCTCCCTCCCTCTGTCATCCCTCTGTCATCCCTCCCTCCCTCTGTCATCCCTCTCTCCCTCCCTCTGTCATCCCTCCCTCCCTCTGTCATCCCTCCCTCTGTCATCCCTCCCTCCCTCTGCATTGAAAGGGGTCAGGCTGGTTATTCTGCATTAAAGGGGTCACGCTGGTTATTTTCCATTAAAGGGGTCACGCTGGCCATTCTGCATTAAAGGGGTCACGCTGGTTATTCTGCATTAAAGGGGTCAGGCTGGTCATTCTGCATTGAAAGGGGTCAGGCTGGTTTTTCTGCATTGAAAGGGGTCAGGCTGGTTTTTCTGCATTGAAAGGGGTCACGCTGGTCATTCTGCATTAAGGGGTCACGCTGGTCATTCTGCATTGAAAGGGGGCACGCTGGTCTCTCTGCATTGAAAGGGGGCACGATGATCTCTCTGCATTGAAGGGGGGCACAGCATGCTGGTCATTCTGCATTGAAAGGGGGCACGCTGGTCATTCTGCATTGAAAGGGGGCACGCTGGCCATTCGGCATTGAAAGGGGACACGCTGGTCTCTCTGCATTGAAGGGGGGCACAGCATGCTGGTTTCTCTGCATTGAAGGGGGCACACTCTACCTTGATTACTGAAGGCCCCTTTCACACTTTTGTGACCTCAAAGTCACGCAATTTTTAACAGCGTTTTTTGCCGCAAAGCAATGCCTATTTTTCTGTTTGCGCCCCCCAAAAGGGGGTATTTGGGTTGGATGGAGCTGGGGTGGGCATTTGGAGTGTTTGGAGGTTGGATGGGTGTTTGGGATAGATAGTGCTAGGGAGGGCATTTGGGGTGGATAGAGCTTCTGGGGGCATTTGGGGTGGATGGGGGGTGTATGGAGCTGGGGGGGCATTTGGAGTGTATAGAGCTGGGGGGGTGGATGGTGCAGAGTCTGACCCTTACATTCTGTACATTACATACTCCTGTCTCCTGCATTCTGTACATTACACACTCCTGTCTCCTGCATTCTGTACATTACATACTCCTGTCTCCTGCATTCTGTACATTACATACTTCTGTCTCCTGCATTCTGTACATTACACTCTCCTGTCTCCTGCATTCTGTACATTACATACTGCTGTCTCCTGCATTGTGTACATTACATACTCCTGTCTCCTGCATTCTATACATTACATACTCCTGTCCCCTGCATTCTGTACATTACATACTCCTGTCTCCTGCATTCTGTACATTACACTCTCCTGTCTCCTGCATTCTGTACATTACATACTTCTGTCTCCTGCATTCTGTACATTACATACTCCTGTCTCCTGCATTCTATACATTACATACTCCTGTCCCCTGCATTCTGTACATTACACTCTCCTACACTATATACACAATACTGTTCATTATATACTTCTCACCAAAGTCTTCATTGTCCCAACAGTTGCTGGTTGCTATGCAGTCTCTGACTATTTTAATGAAGTTCTTCTTTAAGGTAGGCTGAGCAATCAAAGCATATTTTTGATATTTTTTTCATATTTTCAGTACTAGGAAGTCTGGGTTTTGTTTACCCTATCCCTTAAGCCCCTCCCACTGCTAAGCAATTGGCCACACCCACAAACAACGTTTGTTTCTCTTTCAGTGTCCCTCATTGCAAAGTTCAAAAGTTGGGAGGTATGTTTTTCTTCACTGCCAATAGTGTCCCCAGAACATGAAGTGAAGGCATATGTCCCTAACTGGACACAGAGAGCAAAAACATAAATACGTTAAATGTGATCTATCATGAGCTTGCAAGGAATTATGTGATTTAAGAAGGATGTTAATACTTAAAAACTGAAGAGCAAAAGGTCAGAAAACTCATTCCAATAAAAACAAATGAAAATAAAAATAAATGTTGAAATTTTTGCAACATTAAATTTATAGGGAATTTCTAAAATACTAAACAGTATAACAAATTTAATTCTGCCAGAAACAGGATCATTTTTAAACCACTGTAATATATTCTAGTCCATTGTCATCCATACGCACACAAATATATTATGATTTTTTTAAATCCTGGATTCTGGATGTTCGTTACGCAATTTTATAATATTACACTCATCTCTACAAGCAAATTGATTCAAATTCCATGTAGTAATTACATTCCTAGATCACATTGAGTCACTGCATGCCAGAGTTCTTGCGGAGGCATTAATATCCAAAGAACTGGCTTATTTTCCAGGAAGGTCTGCACAATTGTATTTTTTGACCAGTTGACCTCCAGCTGTCCAGACAGGGTCTATGAATGCTCTTAATAAGCTTTTCATTAGCTTTGTAAGAATGCTGGATCACAGCTTAAAGGAAGAGAAGAAGTCTTTCAGTGATTTTTTTTTTAGATACAATTTAAAAACAGTTTGAGTAAATTACCTTATACAAATATAATGTTTTACTAAAAAAAAAAAAATGTTTTCATGCATAATTTGTATTTAAATATATGCAGGAAGGCAGATGTATAAGCAGGTATATTCAGACAGCTTATGCTATTTGTTATTTTTTTTTCCAGAACTGCCTAATTACATTGAGGGTATCATTTCATGAATGCAGCAGCTTCTAGCAACAGTCTTATGGGCTTTAGAATTTGCCTATTTAAAACAAGCGTTTGTAAGCTCGATTTATCCATTAGGATGTAATTCACTAAATTTATGTTAAAAATATTGCCCTTTACATAATCTCATGTGACACCACTACACCCCCCCTCCCTCTTCCTTTCATTCAGAAACAAGGCATATTTTGATCAATTACTATGCTGCTCCACTTGGATAAACATACTAACCCTTTAGTCATCATCATAAAGAGATTTGAACTTGGGCGCCGTACTGGGATTTTTATTCCTATGGGCATTAACTCTATAACAGCTATTTAATGACTGTGATGAGTACAATCAACATCAAGCAGTAGACAAACTCAGTAGGGTTTAAATGACTCCAACGATGTATTTTCATTCTTTAACTTCAGAATTCTTGGTTGGTTTTTGGTCTGTCTTCAAATTTTATTTATATATATTTTTGCTCCGTATGCTTAAAAATGCATTTCTGCATTCTGTAGCATGTTTGTCATGTTTTAGGGCAGGTCCGCATGAAAACCAATTTAAAACATTTTATGGTCTGTTATGCTTAAATAGGCATGTTGAAGTCTTAGTATACAACAACAAACACAGGGGCGCATAGGCCTAGTGCATTATCCTTTGGATGATTTATTTAAAAGTAGAAAGATTAAAAATACTCACAAACGAGTTCTTGTTAAAAAGCATATCACATAAGGAACGCAGTCCTCAGTAAATGGATCCGAGGGTGAGTTGTCCCTTGAATTCGTGAAGGCTAACACGTTTCGAGGCTTAGCCTCTTCCTCAGAGCCTAAGTCTTAGTATACCCAAATGAGAATAGTGATGTTTGGCCATAGCTACTGTACATTGTTACTCTACAACAGTTCAGTTAGCTCTAGTTTAAGACAAAATGTTCACAAAGGTATTCATAGCAATGCTGATATCTATGAGGAACAATGGGCTATCAGCCCAAATTCCCTACCTTATCTGAGAGCTGATCCCCCATGAGTAAGCCCTAGAAGAGTTCAGCCCAAAGATCTATTGACCACCAAATGTTATTAAAGACAAGTTCAAACAAGTAGGATCTATAGGCAACAAGCATATACAAATAATTAAAACAATACTCAAGGTAGTCCCATTAATCTGTATACTACTAAACCTTTATAAGAAACAATAATTTTGATATAGACCTATCAAGTGAGTTTGCAAAATCCATAGAAGTAAGATTTACATCTCGTCCCCTCAGATCCCAAGACGATGCTTGTTACAGAGAAACGTGTCGGGGGGGCCTCACACGTGACATTATTCCGAAAGTTGGGCTGAATGCTTGGACCTGCTGGTCGTTTGTATCACACGCTGTGTAATTCCATGCAGATTGTGAGTGTTTTCATTGTTTTATTAAATGAATTTGGTGAAATACTATGCCATATGGACCTCCCTTTGTATTTGAAACCCTTCCTTTGAGTCTATTTCGGCTTAGGAGCTATGGGAGGTTTTATACTCTGGATTGTGGTATATGTGGCCGCTGTGCAGCAAGGCATTTAGTTATCTCCTTGTGGGATTAGAGTATCTGACAAGGAGCTCATTCATTTGTGGTGATATCCTTTTGGGAATACTTATGGTGGTGCACAATATTATTTTTCACTGCAAGAGAGAAGAAATATTGATGTTGTGGAACTGAGCACTTTTTGCTCTTTATTTGTGATTCTTTGCAGAGTATCTTTTACACATTTTTTTTTTGCACATTACATATTGACTTTATACTTTATAAATTGTATTAATATTATATAAGCTGATTATGCTTTCAATGCACTTTTATTGTGTTTATCATGAGATGTATTGATTCACATTTAGTTTATTACACATCCTACTCGGATTGGTGTTTCTGATGCAGCAGTCTCTTGTGTTCAATCATTTTTTCAATTTTTAAGTATAATTGAGTTTGTCACTTAGTTTATTAACTACGTAGTTATTGTAATTTATAACATTTGTTTCAGCAAGTGCACTAATATCTTTTGGTTATTACCTGAATATATTAAAATGCATGCATGAGATATTTACATAGTATATCATGAAGCCACTCATAGAGTAAACATGTCCTCAAGGGGATTGCATGTTTAGCCCAACTCCACTATTACCAGAGAATCAGCAAAGTTACAAATTCTGTTAAATAGAGTAACTTTATTAAATCAAATATACTGTAAGTTCTTTGTCAATATGTCTATCGATATTTTATGAAAACAATATTATGACATAACATGAACTGGATAGGGTGTATGTTTAAATAATACAATCACTGCCTTTCCTCATGCAGAAAATAGCGTACCTTTAAAGCATCATAATCAAAGCGGTATCCTGCTGCTCCTGTAAGTAGGAGTTCACAGCTTGACTCCCGGCAAATCTTTTTATTTCCACCTCACTCACCCTGTAGCTGCTGTTTTTTACTCTCACAATGCTATTCCCTGAAATGCTTCTCGAAAGCTCTGTTTGTTTCACTATGTTCCATGTTTTTCCATGGGCAACTTGCTAGCCCCAAACTGACCCAGCATAATGTAGAACAACGCTTTATAAAACATCTCTAAAGCCAAAAACATATTTTTTTTCCTTTTAGATAGCATAGAGGATTGGTAAAACCATTCCCACTGTCAGGGTGTTGTTTTTTTTTGCAATCTGTACCTAAGGAGATTTTCCTCAACAGGTAATAAGAGGATATGTATCCAATGTGGGGGAAATCCCCTTGTAGACAGTCGTAATGGGATCAAGTGTCCCCAAGGGAAAATTTTCCTCAATTCCTGCTCAGGTGGCAACTGAAAATTTTGGATTTACCTGTACGTTCACTTTCCTTCCTGGTGAAATTGGTACTTAGGACAATTAGAGAGAGAGTGAATCTCCCTAAAAAGGAAACAGAAAGCAATATAAACCTGACATTGGTTCTAACACTTTACCACTCTAGCCCACATAAGATTTGTTACTTTGTACAGTCAATCCTATAACTTACACACCACTGCCACACTGCACAGTCAGAAAGATCATTCTAAGGCCCCTTTCACGCATGCGGACCATTCAGATCCGCCTGTCAATTTTTCAGGCGGATCTGAACGGATGCCCCATGCATCTCTATGGGGCAGCGGATGTCAGCGGAGACATGTCCGCTGACTTCCGATCCGATCCTGTCCGTCAAATCCAGATGGATGGAAACCCTATTTTCCATCCGTCTGGCAGATCAGATCGGATGAGAATGGACAGGTGGCCCATTCTCATCCGATTCCCCCATAGAGGACAGCGGGGATCTGACACCTCCGTCTCCGCACACAGAGCGGAGATGGAGCTGTCCCCCGCTCAGCAGAACGGCTCCGTTGATGGAACAGAGCCATGTGGAAGGGGCCTTATACTTACTGGGTTAACTGCTGGCACTGGTACTGCTTCCTGAATAATTTTCCTGCTAATTGCACAAAGGTGATTCTGATTCATTGAGGGTGCTTTACAAAAGAAATAGAAGCTGTTCACTTTGGAAAGTGCAAGTTTACATTGCCAAGTGAATGTTAGAATTGGGGTTCACTTTGAATGTTCAAACACCTTTTTTATTTATTTTCTTTACACATAATTTGTATTTAAAGTGATCAAAGCTACACCAATATTAAGGATAATGACATAGATGATTCGGTCACTAGCAACAAATTGTCAACGGTAGGATTGGTAACAAGGTTACCTGTATGTTCCTCTGGATTCACTTTCTCTGTAGCCAGATGCAGTGATTCCACAGGGACAAACAAGCCGGCTCTTAACAATCCTGCTGCTGCGGATTTTGACAGTTTTGTCAGAAGCAGGATCGCTAGCCCACATGCCATCAGCCTTACTTTGAGGTGTGAACATATAGAATATATTCCAAAGAGTCACTTTGCAAAGTGGACAACCTCCATTGGTCTTGTATATCGACCCCATTGTCAAATGAATTACCTGGAGGCAAAAAGGTGACAGTGAACCTATTGGAATTGCTCAACCAGGAAATAAGTGTGTCACCTGTCTCGCTGTGCAGTGTGACATAGGTGCGTAAATCGCATAATTGGTTGTACACAATTACAAATCCTCTAGTGGGTATATCAGTAACCATAGGTATATTTAAACAGTGCAGGTGCATGTTTGCCTCCAGTTCTGCTTTAAGACTTTCAACTTTCCCTTCGCATTTTACTCCATTTAAATGACATTACAACAGGACATCTGCTGTTAGTACATTATAGCATGAAAACATCCACTGCCCATTGAACAAAAGAAAAAATAAACATCCACTGTTTTCTAATGTTGATGGTGTGTAAAAAAAATGTTTGATTCATAAATGAAATTGATTGCACAGTACATAGATATAATCATTCTCTTTAAAGGTACACACACACACATATATATATACTGTATATATATATATATATATATATATATATATAAATATACATACATATACAGTATATTGTCAAAAGTATTGGGACACCTGCCTTTATACATAAACTTTAATGGCTTCCTACACCCTTAATCCATAGGGATCAATATTGACTTGGTGCACCCTATGCAGGGATAACAGCTTCAACTCTTCTGGGAAGGCTGTCCACAAGGTTTAGGAGTGTGTCTATGGGAATGTTTAACCAGTCTTCCATAAGTGCATTTGTGAGGTCAGGCATTGATGTTGGACAAGAAGTCCTGGCTCGCAGTCTCCGCTCTAATTTATCCTAATTTTTATTTTGTCGGGTTGAGGATTCAGGCCAGTCAAGTTCCTCCACCTCAAACTTGCTTATCCATACTATATTGCCAAAAGTATTGGGCCACCCCTTTAAATCATTTGACGGAGGGGAGATTATGGTATGGGATTGTTTTTCAGGAGTTGGGCTTAGCCCCTTAGTTCCAGTGAAGGGAACTCTTAAGGCGCCAGCTTACCAAGACGTTGTGGGCAATTTCATGCTCCAAACTTTGTGGGAACAGTTTGGGGATGACCCCTTCCTGTTCAAACATGACTGTGCCCCAGTGCACAAAGCAAGGTCCATAAAGGCATGGATGAGCGAGTTTGGGGTGGAGGATTTTGACTGGACTGCAAAGAGTCCTGACCTCAACCAGATAGAACATCTTTGGGATGAATTAGAGCGGAGACTGCAAGCCAGGCCTTCTCGTCCATATCAGTGCCTGACCTCACAAATGTGCTTCTGGAAGAATGGTCAAAAATTCCCATAGAGCCACTCCTAAACCTTGTGGACAGCCTTCCCAGAAGAGTTGAAGCTGTTATAGCTGCAAAGGGTGGGCCAACTCAATATTGAACCCTACAGACTAGGGCTGGGATGCCATTAAAGTTTGTGTGCATGTAAAGGCAGTTGTTCCAATACTTTTGACAATATAGTGTGTGTATATCTATATATATATATATATATATATATACATATATATATATATATATATATATATATATATATATATATACACAGTATATATACTTTATTTTGTAAGGAGAGAGAGAGCAATACATACAGTTTATTAATAATAAAGCTGTATGGAGTTTTATTACAAAATATGCTTTTTTTCAAGATGTTCTATTTGTGACAGGCTCTTAATGACCTGTGCCAGCTACTAATGTACCCTTACTGTAGAGAGATACATGCCAAGACAGATTTCGACATTTATTCGTAGGCTTCCAAAGGGTTACTGAAAAGAAAAAACTTATCTGGTCCAAAACAGCAGCAAATTAGTAAGTGAAATTAAAAATCCAGGAAGCAGTTTCTGCATTAGGCTGAAGTATGGGGTCCTGCTTCCCGCACCCATCTCCGCTTATAATTTTTGCTGTAATTAATTTTTGAACAGTCCCATCTGTTTGCTGGGATATTTGGGTCTCCAGTTTGCATGCAACATTCATTTACAGCCATCCAGTGAAACATTGTTATCTGCTGCTCATGTGAGACTGTGCAGGACTTTGTGAACGACGTAGACCGGATCTCTGCATCCTCCTTGCACATGGCCAGGAATCTCTGAATGGAAATATATGTGTCTGTAGGGTATGGCTGGCTACACACTGTAAATGACATGCATTTATTATACAGAAACAGAAAAGCCCCGAAGGGTTTGTTTCCAATTATGTTTAAACTTTTTCACTATTTGTGTGCTGGAGATTTCACCATCCCAGTGTATGTTTGATGTCCAGCGGTAGATGCACAGTGTTAACCAAACGTTTCATTTACAATGCAATGAAAAATAGTTTTGCAAATAAGGTCATTGTCACAGCAGAGGGCCAATGTCAGGAACACTTTGATCAAATCTAAAGAAGAGCAAAACATTATTTACTTCCTTGTCATCCTGAATGTTTATATCTACAAATGTGACCCAGGAAATTTTTCCCAAAAGAAACATAGAGGCTGCCATTGCTCATTTCTCATTCAGCAAAATCAAGCTGTCTGCTTACTCTCACTCAGCCTTTAATAATTTGAATCACTAAAGGTGGCCATACACTGCTCGAATTTCGGCTAATTTCTGCTGGCTCAGCCAAACTTTGAGCAGTGTATGACCTTGCCAACATCGCTCCATTCCAAAAGAGTTGATTGTACAATTGGCTTGTTAAAGGGTCCTGTTGGAATATTGTCACCCCAACAGCACCTGAATGCAATCAGAAGAAGGCACTGTTCAGTTATTTTGCCTATAATACCTTTCACAAGCAGAGAGATTTCGTCCATCCACACTGTGAGTGTGGGTGGAGGAATCTGCTAAGAGTTTTTTTGCTCAGAACCACAGTCTGAACAAAAGAAAACTATATGTGTAGCCCCAGCTTAAAGTGGCTGTAACTCTAAAAGGAAAAAAAAAAAAGCTTCTGCTCCTGTAGCACCCTCCAAGGTAGGTGCTATGTAAAATATAGTGGGCTTTGTCTGCTTATCAGCAGGGCCATGTTTTGTTCAGCTACGTTGTCATGGTTCCTAGGTGTGGCTGTTGAGACTGGGGAGTCTCCCCACTGTGTCCCAATGAGGGCTCTCATTGGACAGTGGAGGAAACACGGCCAATGGCACACACAGGCTTGTATCTATTCCAGGAGGGAAGATTATGCCGCACAGCATTCTGGGAGGGGGTATAGGTTTGAGGGGACCACATGACGCAGCGTCTTTGGCGGGAAGCAGAGTCCCAGGAGAGAGGTGACGGCTGTCTCTCCTCCTGTCAAGAGGAATCAGGTGTCCCAGGTGGCTTGCCTGAGGGGACACGGGGCTGAGCTGAGCTGCAGGAGAGGATCCAGTGTGCTGAAGGCCAGCGGAGCTGATTGGGGTCGAGTTTTAGGAAAGCATTCTGAGTCGAGAGTACTGCAAACTGCCCCTGGGGGTCTGCCTAGTCAGAGGGGACCACTCCGGAGAAGGTCAGAGGGATCCAGGAGCTAGCTAGCCGGTGCAGGAATAGAGTAAAGGGGGTGCCAGTGTTAACTCTGAAGAGTAAAGGTGGTGCCAGCGGTTGAGCCCTGAAGTGTACAGTGTTACAGTGTCAGAGTCAGGAAGGACTGGAGGAAGCAGTGTAAAGGAGTTTTGAGCTAACCCGAGTGTCAGAAGTCAGTCTTCAGTTCAGTGACAGCAAGTCAGTATTTACAAGTGCCAGCAAGCGTTGGTTGGCATTCAGCCGGCGTCAAGCCAGTGCTTAAAGGCATTTTTCTTCAAGTTTCCCAATTTGTACCTAGTTGAGTCAGAGGAGTATCCCACTCATTCCCTTCTCCCATTCCCATATAAAATAAATAAAACCAACCAAAGATGCCGGACTGTTCATTGTCTCAGATCTCACACTTGGGCAATCAGCTTAAATGTGCTGTTGGTGTTAATGGTAACCATGGCAGACCCATATCAGGCCCAATGCCTGGAAATATTGCTACACTCCTTTAAAGCATGATCTATAGCAGTGATGGCGAACCTTGGCACCCCAGATGTTTTGGAACGACATTCCCCTATGATGCTCAACCATACTGCAGAGTGCATGAGCATTATGGGAAGTGTAGTTCCAAAACATTTGGGGTCCCACCGTTCGCCATCACTTACCTATAGCATAGTGCTTCTGCAGTGTAATTTGTCCCTTTCTATGCTGTAAAATACCTGACTGATCCTGCCTATTCATGTGTTCCCCTGTGTGTGCTGACCACGATAATCATGGCTGATTATACATTATTTGCTTGTGTTTTGATATGATGACAACCTGAAAATTGGCTTTGTTCCAGTGTTCTCTCTGTTATTACCAGACCTTTTCAATAAAAATATTGAAATATTATCATGGCTGCTGATCCATGATACCGTGGTCAGTTTATGTGCCTCCATCATCCTGCTCTCTGCTCCAAGTCTCTCCCGCTCCCCCTCCCTCCCTGTCTGTCAGTTACGAAGAGCGTATGTTCGAGTTGATCTCCTACCCACTCCTCCCCTCCTGCTGCTATTCCCTGTGGCTTGAAAGTAACATTTACATTTACAAATAACTTGCATTTCCTCTGTTTTTTTCAAAATACAAAGTACAGTGTGTCCATTCTTTTAAATTCTAATCCTAAATATCTTCTTGCACAGCACCACATAACCTCCCTCTGTTGGCCAGCTGATGTCAGAGGGGAATCTCAGCCCCTCCCACTGCTCTCTTTAGATCAGTTAAGGAGAGTGGAGGGGGACACGTGACAGCACAGAGGTGCTGTAGAAGAAGGTATTTAAGATAATTAAAAAAAACAGACACACAGTACTTTGTATCTTGATAAAACAGAGGGGATGCAAGTTATTGATGGTTCTGACTTTAAAAGCACTTTAACTCAGAACAAGTACTCAGACTTTATTCTGGCTTTTTTGATATGCATATTTTTTATATGCATAATTGTTTCAGATCAGTGATTTACAAAGTATTGAAAGTTGAAAGACCAATACCTGGGGGTGAAGATTGGGAGTACTATCACTACCTATTTAGAGAAAAACCTGCCACCCCTAAGTAAGCTGTTCTCTCAAAAGTTTATTTCCTGAAAGTCTCTCCAACTAACCCCTGTTAACAGGGTAATTCCTATTAATAAAGGCTTTTCTACAGTTGTTTTTAAACTTTGTTAGAAATACACCCATACCCTTGCTGAAATCGCCAGGAAAACCCCTCAATTCACTACGACTATTGGGCAGCAGTCTTGGTAATAGTGCTAGGGTGGTTCTCTCTAAACCTGGAGATAACCCTGTGGTGACTCTGGAAGCAGTTCTTCTGGGTTCCTAAACAGCTCTTAGCAATTTTGGCAGGTCCCTCGCTCTCGCCTTCTGTCACTTGTTTGATGTGAACCACCATGGAATATTGCCAGAGCAAGATATTGTACCCCTCAATCCTCTTCATCACATACAGCCCTATGGGGCAACCCCACCCTTTCCCATTTCAGATGCATACCAGACCTTCAGCTTTGGGCTAATCAGGGAATAGTGAACCCAAAAACTAAGAGAAATAAATGGGATTTACTGACCTTAAAGCTAAATATCTTCCTAATTGAATGTTTTCTAGGTTTTTGCAATTAAGATAGGTAGTTTCAACACAATTCCCCACACCTATTACTTTAGAGTCATATCCTATTGAAAGGCTGTTTACCTCAAGCGTGACAGGAAAAACACTCTCTTCCATTTATCTCAAACTCTCACTTGTCCATGCTAGTAAATTGGCTTGCACGTTTCAGAAATTGATGGATGATCTGACCGACCTCATGGAGGATGACTGGGCAGACTGTATATGTAATTATGTCACTTAGATGATCTCTACTAAGGATAGATTTATTCAACTAAAGTTTCTCTGCAGAGCTTACTACACCCCACAGGGACTAGCTAATATTTACCTGACAGGTAACCTCTTATTTATGAGATGTCAAGCATCTGTAGGTACATTCTTTCATATGGTGTGGACCTGTCTCCTAATTCATACCTTTTTGGCAGCAGTGGTTGGTATTACTAATAATAAGTGTGACTTAACCCTCAGATTGGATCCAAAGGTCATGCTACTAGGCATTCTTTATGGTATAAAGCTAGGTCGATATGTGGAACTATTTGTTTTCTATGCTACCTTTTACAAAGGTAGATCCTTTTTAACTGAAAATTACTTAACCCTTGATCCTTCTTAACTGAAAACGACTTAACCCTCCCACCATGTGCTCTTGGCATACTACTATTAATAACATTCTACCAATGTATAAACTGACATATAAGAGTAGAAACTACCCAAAACAATTTTGACAAAATATGAAACGCTTGGATTGATGCATGCGGCCACTAACGGTATTTACAATCTCATCCTATCTTCCCCCCACCCCCTGATTCCTCATACTCCATTCCATTTATTGCTCCCTTCCTATGCCTTATGCCCCGTACACACACGTCGAAAATTGGCAGGGAATTTTCGGCCAACGTCCGATCTGCCGATTTTCGGCTTGTTAGTATGATGCTTCCGACAACCAACTCAGACTTTTCGGCCGAAAAAAATCCGGTGTGCAGGCTATAAAATTTTTGTTGGCCATCAACACAACGGCCGATTTTCATGCAGTCAGTACAGATTTCGACAGGGAAAAATCTTATGAGCAAGTCTGGGCATGCTCAGAGAAGAAAAAACTCAAAGAAAACAAACCAACACATGACATCACTTCTGAAGTAGAATTTTGTTGGCCGAGAAAATTCGTGTGCAGTCTAGGCACATTCCAACCAACAAAACACAACTTGGACAAAAGTCGGACGATCGGTCGGCCGATAATCGTTGCGTGTGTACGAGGCTTTACTCTCCTTCCTTTCCTTCCCTTCGTCCTCCTCTCCCACTTCGCTTCTCCTCCTGGATGATACTATTTGACTTGTGAATGAGAAGATTGCAGTCCTGTCCTGTAAACTTTACTGGAAGAAGCTTCTTATTGTTTGTGAACTTGAAGCAGATTAATGATATGTGAGTGACATGTAGATGATTAGATGTCGCTCCACCACCTTGTTGTCTGCAATTATCATCACTTTTCCCCTTCCTTCAATACCACACAAAATCTCTCCATTACCTCTTTATTTGACATGTGTCAGACATAACAGGAAGTAAGATGTTCCTCTTATGAGAGTTTCCCTCTCTGTATTCCTCACTGGGTGGAGAGTATCTGGTTCCTTGCTGCACACCTTCCTCTCTTAAGCTGGATGATTACAGTGCACATTCTTTCCCCTTACACAGGTTGTGAGTGACACAAGCACAGTGGTGGTTTTTTTTACCTTCTCACATTGTCTGTGAAGGTAAATAAAACAAAAGGAAGTTGGGACTTTAAATGAATGATATGGCAGCAATCAGGGGAATTATGTATTATTGTAAAATGTAAATGTTAAAGTCCCAACTTCCTTTTGTTTTATTTATGCATAGGGATGGAGGAATATGACCTTACCCTGTCATTTCCTCATTCAAAGTCCCAAACTTCCTCCCCCCTTTTTTAATATGACTTAGGGATGGAAACATACGGTTAATGATGTCAATCCTGACTCAATTTATTTTATCAATATTCTTTATTTATTCATTCGTAACTTCTTTAATAGTATCCGATTGGGGCCCCCCCTTCCTTCCTCCCACATCATTACCATCCCCTCTTCCCTCCTCGTTTTTTCCCTCCCCTTTCTTCCCGTTGTTCACTGAGAATATCCATTTTCCAACCACATGAACACTATGTTTATGTACTTTGATTATTACCTACTCATATATAATAACTTAACACTTTACTATACGTGATAAGTCAATCACTGAGCCACCCTGTTGGGTTGTTCTGTTGTTGGGTTCTGGGTTGCCTTTTCATTTCCGGGAGCTGCGATGCGCACCTGGGGCTTTCCCCTCCTCCTCTGCCCTTCGGCACAGGGGGTCGGGCTGGACACCTGGCGTGCATCGACGCCACGCCTCACGTATGGTGCGTGTGACGTCATCACTGATGCCGCGCACCGCTACGTGGTTTTCCATTCATGGCACTGTTCAGGAGTGGTTTTGGCGCCAATACCGATGGTACGGGCGTCTTTTCCCCTCCCCTCCCACAGATGCCCGCGTGACGTTGGGGAGTTTCGTTGGATGTGGGTCACTATAAGTACCACCATGGTTAATACACTCACTTTTTGAGCACCTACTCTGAGGAGACTAAGCACCACTCATTATGAGCTGTGCTACCTATCTCACAAGGTATTATTTTTATATATTTTTTCACACGCTTATTTATGTTTACTTGTTGTTCAATTTTTGTTTATTTTTCCCTTTTTTTTCTTTAGCCCAAGACTTATGGTCTTCACCTTTCACACATTTTTCATATATACAACTTTTTTATATAATTTTCTATTTTTCTATCATACCACCTACAGTCACCCCACTGTGACTACCTTTTTGGGCATCATCTCTAATTGACTCATATAAGATACTTGTTTATGCCTCACACATACACTTATAAGTTACTCTACAGCAGCACACTTGAGATATTTAATCATTTGTTTCTTTACTGATTTACTAGGATGTATCCCACAATTTCCAGTTATTGTCCAATGGTGGTCTTGCTGACCTTCCGCCACGATCCTCTTGCCACAGCTCCCGGGAAGGGGATGCTATTCCCTATGCACCTCTGAACTACCTCATGTGATTTTATGCAATCTTAGCTATTTTACTAGTGCCAACAGGTATATCCCCATTCCCCCCCCCTTTCTTTTCTCCCTCCTTTCCCTTCCCCTCACCCCCTGTTTCCCTCCCCCCCATGGCCCTTTGTTATACCATATTAACAATCATGCATTTCTTTTTAGACACGCATATATTTACATACTTTGCATCTGCTCCTGATGATTGGTCACAACCATGAAACGCGTAGAGCTGTTTAGGATGCCACGTCATGACTATCATGTGTCTACTATCTTTTTATGTACTGTAATGAATTTTAACCCTAATTTATTAATTTATTTATATTATCTATGCTGGTGCTAGTCCGTAATATCCAATTGGACACCATTGACATCATTATGTGCAATCGTATCATGCTTGCTGCAATGGGCTTACCTATATGAATTTCCTAATGTCATCTACCAGTTATTATGTATCTATGTAATTTTGGTTTGATGTGAGATGTATGTACATATTTATTGATCAAATATGATGTTATGATTTTTATGTATTTATTTATGTTATCAACCAGTAATGATTACCATTGTCATTATGTTGTGATGTTAACATATGCATTTATCTATTAAAATGTGATATATATTTATGTTGGTATGGATTTCATATACACATATGCAATACCTATGCCAGCCCATTGATACATTTATACATAATTCCCCTGATTGCTGCCATATGTTTCATTTAAAGTCCCAACTTCCTTTTGTTTTATTTATGCATAGGGATGGAGGAATATGACCTTACCCTGTAATTTCCTCATTCAAAGTCCCAAACTTCCTCCCCCCCTTTTTTTTATTTTGTCTGTGAAGGTGTTACTTCTGTATTTTTTGTGAGTGCATCTTTTTATTTTTCGTTTATTTTATATTTTTTGGGTGTTATGCTATGGTGTTTATTTTTGTCATTTCATGCTAATCACCATACATGGTGATCACACCTTCATTTGAGTGATCATCACATCATATCAAGTGGTTTATACAAGATTCCTTCCCGGTATTTGGATCTTTCATGGGTTCACCACACTTGGCCGAGAGTGACCATTATTTATGCACATTATCCACCTATTTCTGGTAAGCAGAACATCCATCAGTTGTGGATTTCCCTGCCTAACAACTTGATTGATTTACATCTCACTCATCGGAATTTAAGAACTTATATTCACCTATTGGATATTTTTCATATTAAGTTACACTTTATATATTCCATTTATATATTGTTTATCACATAGCGTGACTTGTCTATATTATTTTGGTTTTGGGTGTTGTCAAACTTGAAGTTGCTGCTTATTTTATTATTTATTTTATTCAATTTTGTTAGTTTTCCATTTTTTAGCATTAGCGCGGTTTATACATTTACTTACTAGATCATTTTATATTCACTTACTTGGGGGTATGAGACTCATCCACACGGTGTCCAACTTGGAACTCGTGAGACTTGCTTCGATGCAACGAAGTGAATCCAGGAATAAGGTGAATGAGTTTTCGTGATGAAGGTGGAGGGGTGCCAGGTGGCTTTAACTTGTTCCTTCGCCGTACAGGAGGAGTGCCTGGAGGGGTCATAGTGGTAACTATGTTAGGTGTCCTTGGTGGATTGTGCGCTGTATGTCGTTGGCGAGGTGATGGTGGTAAGGAGCGATGCCCAGTCTCTGATGATTGGCAGGAGCCTGGATATGCTTCAACAGTCAACCTGTCTACATTAGTGTACATAGATCCATAAGCTACAGGCAAATGGCAGTAGTGCTGGATGCATTTGGACTGTAGTTTGGGACTCTGTGTAAGGTGCGTTCGAATCCACTGAGCAGCCTCTTGCTGGGTGAACAGACTATTTTCTTTCCCCGCCTCTGTAGCTGGCCACTGAATGGCCCAGTCTTGCTTAGACAGGCTGCTTCCTAAAATAGACAAATGTGAAGAAAAACAGTAATATCTCTGCATTAGAATAAAATACAATTATCAATTAAGGTAAAGCTGTACTTTTACAATACATAAACACATGCATTTACTATAACCAGTAATATCAATCAAATTTGCCAAAATATTCTCCTACTTTCTGCCATGTCTTTCCATGCACCTTCATCGCTGTCATCAAAGGCCCAGACCAATGAAATTGCAGACAAGGAGTGTCAGATTCAATGTCCCCACTGCCAGGAGCTATACATTATTATTTATATGCTGAAATGAACATATGCAGTCAGTTGGGATTGCACATTCCTACAAGCAGGTAACTGCCTGATTTAGATGAGCTCTATCCCTTATTTATGTGGTCTCAGACATTCAGACAACCATCTGTAGAAGGCAGAATGTAAATCCAAAGGCATTTCAGGTGCTTTTTGGTTCTCAGTCCTAGTCTAGAAATTGGTGTTCTTTTCACACAGTTACATTTATGTAGGGCCTTCCTAGTTTTTGCAGCCTGTGATCCCAGCTATTGCAGGTGAGCATTGCAGCTTATATATCATGTATGGATTCTGCCATTCAAAACATTAAATCACACAGGGTAAAGTTACAGTGCAGAAAAGAGAGGGGAAGTTGCTGTGTAAGCCTGGCACACTTCTTGACCTAGGGTAACAATACTGCACCCCCCCCCCCCCATTAATACAGTACAGTAAGTGACACTCTAGGACAGGAAGCATGCTACTGGCAAAATTGCCAAGTGAATAAATGTGGAAAAGCCTTAAAAAAAAAAAGAATGCAACCAACACATCAAAGTACTCTGCAATATATTACATTTGCGTCGTTTGGTTTAGATATCCTTAAAGCATAACTAATGGCAAAGCTTTTTCTTTAGTTTTGGATAGAGTGGAGAGGTATTTGAACACCTTTCAGTTTCTTATTGCTGTCTGTGTCCCCATTAGGGAGACCCCCCCCCCCCTTTTATTTGTTCTCTTTACCATTATCATTAAAAGTGAAAGTAAAGAAAATTCCACATTTTTGGTTGTCCTCAGAAAAGTAACAGAGGGGAAATCTTCCAATGGGGACACTAGTTCTGGTGATCTGGGGGTCCCCAAGAGATTCCCCTAATTTTCAGGAATTTCCTCTCACTTCCTGTTTTGGTTATGGAACAGGAAGTGAAGGTAAATCCCCACAATGGGACACAGATGGCAAACATAAACCTAACAGGGGTTATAACCCTCCCTTACTCTATCCAAAATGAAAAAAAAAGTTTTGCCTATAGTTCTACTTAAATCTGAGTTCTATATTGTGCATTGACTTTTCTTGTGGTAGGATCTTAGCATGTGTTATTGAGTCAGACTGCACTTTCTTAGTCTGGAAGCAAACAGCCTACACTAGGTGGTTTTGATAATGGCTCTTGGCCTTGAAATTGGTATTTTTAGAGCATCAGGTTACTGCCAATGTGGTGTTCTGGTGTACTACAGCTATGAAAAGATAAATAGCAGATACCCTAAACAAGAACAGAATTCATCTTCGTGTACTTGAAAGCTCAACTTTTTTGAGTATATATTTTGAGTGTATATATTTGGATTGTGATTCTGATATGAACAATTTTAAAGATTTTGTATTAAAATAAACTGTTAGGGTCCTTTAACAAGATGCGCCGTTCGGCGCGGTCTGTTCTCTGCACAGCGGGGATCAATCCACCGATCCCCGCTGAGCAGGCAGGTGACAGCTCCGTCTACGCATTGTGTGCAGAGACGGAGCAGTTAGATCCCCGCTGTCCTCTATGGGAGAATTGGATGAGAACAGACCACCTGTCTATTCTCATCCAATCCCATCCGAACCGGAAAATAGGGTTTCCATCCGTCTGGATTTCATGGACAGGATCGGAATCGGATAGCAGCAGGTGTCAGCCGCTGACATCCGCAACCCCATAGGGATGCATGGAGGATCTGATCAGGTCCGCCTGAAAAACTGACCAGGATCGTTCGTGTGAAAGGACCCTTACCTTTTTTTTTTAGATATTTTATATCCAATGGCATTTTGCTCATGACCTATCCCCTTGTACTTTTATTTTGTATATTATCACTATTATTAGGCAAACAAACTGGATGTAAAAAGAGAACCTTTTTACATTGGCCTGGGGCTGTGATCACAATTTCCAAACCAAATGGAAAGAAAAAGCAGAAGTAGGAGGTTATACTGTATTTACAAAGTTCCTCTATATCCCTAGATGCACTTAAAGAGTTAATGTGCTTTAAAATACAGTTATCTTTCACTGCTATTATAAACTTGCAACATCTATACAATTAGATCTCTAGGGTATACAACTACCCAACTAACTAAGCAAACAATAATAATGGCATAATTGCAATTGCAATAATGAAAATAATAGCAAGTTGTTTTTGGCACACTTGGAACTAAGAATAGCAGCAAAATAATTAAGATGATACAGATGATAATAAAAGACGAACCTCAACCATACCTGTCTATACCATGATTTGTTCTAGTGGGGTATTGAACTATGCTATTCTTTGTACACAGTTATGACAGTATCATTGAGACAGCGATTCTGATTATTCTCCACACGAAAGATGAGAATGTCAGCAACGCCAACAATAATTTATCTATAAAGCATCATCTCCCAGCAAGCTTACTATGCATCCGATATTCAGTATTACCATATAATATAAGCATATTCCTTTTATTTACACTGCCTGGCCAAAAGAAAAGTCGCCACCTGGTAATAACTAAGCAACTAAGTAAACTAAGCATGCAATAACTATCCTATTGGATATCCTATTGGACAGTTACTGCATGTGCCCACAGAATGAGGTCAGCTGACTAACTGAATATACTGAATGACCAGGTTATTTCATCAATGGATTTTGTCTTCCCTGATGGCACGGACATATATCCAAGATGAAAATTCCGAGGATTCGTCGGGCTCAAATAGTGAAAGAGTGGTTCAGGGAGCAAGAGACATAATTTTCACACATGGATTGGCCACCACAGAGTCCAGAACTTAACCCCATTGAGAATCTTTGGGATGTGCTGGAGAACGCTTTGCGCAGTGGTCCGACTCTCCCATCATCAATACAAGATCTTGGTGAAAAATTAGTGCAACACTGGACGGAAATAAATCTTATGACATTGCAGAAGGTTTTTGAAACAACGCCACAGCGAATGCGTGCCGTAATCAAAGCCAATGAAATATTAGAGTGCGTGACCTTTCTTTTTTTGGTGGTGACTTTTTTTTTCGCCAGGCAGTGTAGTTTGCCTTAACTGGTTGCCGACCGCCGCAAGTACATATACTGCGGCGGTAACCCCCGGGCCAGGCAAAGTGACGTACCGGTACGTCACTAGCCTGGGAGCCAATAGCGGGCAGGCGCGTGCCGCCGGAGGCACGCTCCCACCTCGGCTCGTTCACGGACACCTCCGTGCGTGTGACCGGCGGACCTGATGTCCGCCGGTCACTCGCGATCGTCCGCTGTGAAGGGAGAAAGGCAGGCGGCTAATGTAAACAAAGCCGCCTGTCATTCTTCCCTGTGTAAAAGCACTGATCTAATGGTCCTGCTATGTAGGACAGTTGATCTGTGCTGTTACACACACAGCAACCATCCCTGCACAGTAAGAAGCACGCCCCTAGGGACACACATAGTCACTGCATCTCTAATAAAGTTAACCCCTTCCCTGCCAATGTCATTTTTACAGTAACAGTGCATATGTATAGCACTGATTACTGTAGTAATGTCACTGGTACTCCCAAAAGTGTCAAAAATGTCAGTCAAGGGTCCAATCTGTCCCCTGCAATGTCGCAGTACCGCAAAAAAAATCGCAGATCGCCGCCATTACTCATTAAAAAAAAAAACAACAAAAATTACAAAAATCTTTCCCTTAGTTAGTAAACGCAATAACTTTTGCGCAAACCAATCAAAATACGCTTATTGTGATTTTTTTTAGTAACATAGGTAGCAGAAAACAAATTGGCCAAAAATTTAAAAACATTTTGATTTCTACATTTTTTGGGGGGGGAATTTCATATAAAAAAATGTGAAAAATATTATTATTTTTGCAAAATTGTCGCTCTTTTTTTGATTATATGGCATGATCAAAAAATCGCACAGGTGATCAAATACCACCAAAAAAAAGCTCTGTTTGTGGGAAAAAAAGGACGTCAAATTCGTTTAGGTACAGCGTCGCATGACCGCGCAATTGTCCGTTAAAGTCACGCAGTGCCGAATCGCAAAATAGGCCCTGGTCAGAAAGGGGGTAAAATCTTCAGGGGCTTAAGTGGTTAAAGTGATTTTCTGAACATCAACTGTCTACTTCCATCTGGGCAATTACAAACTTACAATTTACAAATAATAATTACAAATTATTGTTATCATTAATAATGATAATTATCAATATAACTGTTGTTTCCATGAAGATCTTTTTTTCTTTTTACAATCATTTTTTTTTAAAACCAGCACATTTTTTGAAACACTGCACTTCCTACTATGGTACAGTTCCCTTGTTTGTCTCTTTGTCATGATTAGGCATAATGATACCCCAATGATGACATTTTTTTTTATACAAGCTCACAACTTCTGTCATGTGATCACTATAGTGAAACTTAATGATAGAACGTTAGTAAAGGTAGCCACAAATGTCCAGAGATGTTCAAAAGAAGGAAAGAAAATGAGGAGAAGGTTATTACAATTTGTACAATACAGGGCTTGTGGTGGCACACCCCCCCCCCCCCCCCCAACACCACCAATTTCCTCCTAAATTCTGGCCCACCGGTGCCATTATGGTTAATACAGTCTTGTCTGACTCACATACACAGTATTTGTGACAACAGTACAGACCATAACTTATGACTTACCTGTATTTCTGATAAGATATTTCTAGAACTTATTACCTGCAAAGACTTCATTTAATGTCATTGCAAGGGTTATAAAGATTTTATGGCTAGGAATTTATTAAGTGTTACATATTGCATTATGTCCTATGGATAGTCTGCCTTGGCAAAGCCTTTCCCATAGGGAATCTTTATTGCCACTCTGGAAGTGCAGAGCATTTTATCCACAATTGGATACACTTCAATGCAGAGAAAATGACAGCACACATCTGTCTCCCAGTTGTAAAAGTTATTTTAGAAAAAAAAGAAAAGAACCCCCGCTTTTAAATGTACGAAATAAAAACATTGTTTTTCTTTAGCAAACCTGTGTAGTTTTTTGGTAATGCATCGACAATGCATGATTAAAGAATCTCTCTCAGGGGGTGTTAAACACATACAGTATCTCACAAAAGTGAGTACACCCCTCACATCTTTGTAAATATTTTATTAAATCTTTTCAAATGACAACACTGAAGAAATTACACTTTGCTACAATGTAAAGTAGTGAGTGTACAGCTTGTATAACAGTGTACATTCGCTGTCCCTTCAAAATAACTCAACACACCACAATTAATGTGTAAACCACTGGCAACAAAAAGTGAGTACACCCCTGAGTGAATATGTCCAAATTGGGCCCAATTAGCCATTTTCCCTCCCCCGGTGTCATGTGACTCGTTAGTGTTACAAGGTCTCAGGTGTGAATGGGGAGCAGGTGTGTTAAATTTGGTGTTATCGCTCTCACTCTCTCATACTGGTCACTGGAAGTTCAACATGGCACCTCATGGCAAAGAACTCTGATGACCTGAAAAAAAGAATTGTTGCTCTACATAAACATGGCCTAGGCTATAAGAAGATTGCCAAGACCCTGAAACTGAGCTGCAGCATGGTGGCCAAGACCATACAGCGGAGTAACAGGACAGGTTCCACTCAGAACAGGCCATGCCATGGTCGACCAAAGAAGTTGAGTGCACATGCTCAGCATCATATTCAGAGGTTGTCTTTGGAAAATAGACGTATGAGTGCTGCCAGCATTGCTGCAGAGGTTGAAGGGGTGGAGGGGTCAGCCTGTCAGTGCTCAGACCATATGCCGCACACTTCATAAAATTGGTCTGCATGGCTGTTGTCCCAGAAGGAAGCCTCTTCTAAAGATGATGACAAGAAAATAAAGAAAGAAGATGACAAGAAAGCCTGCAAACATTTGCTAAAGGCAAGCAGACTAAAGACATGGATTACTGGAACCATGTTCTGTGGTCTGATGAGACCACAATAAACATATTTGGTTCAGATGGTGTCAAGCTCGTGTGACAACAACCAGGTGAGGAGTACAAAGACAAGTGTGCTAGTTAAGCATGGTGGTGGGAGTGTCATGGTCTGGGGCTGCATGAGTGCTGCTGGCACTGGGGAGCTACAGTTCATTGAGGGAACCATGAATGCCAACATGTACTGTGACATACTGCATCAGAGCATGATCCCCTCCCTTCGGAGATTGGGCCGCAGGGCAGTATTCCAACATGATAACGACCTAAACCCTATTGAGCATCTGTGGGGCATCCTTAAATGGAAGGTGCAGGAGCACAAGGTCTCTAACATTCACCAGCTCAGAGATGTTGTCATGGAGGAGTGAAAGAGGACTCCAGTGGCAACCTGTGAAGCTCTGGTGAACTCCATGCCCAAGATGGTTAAGGCAGTACTGGAAAATAATGATGGCCACACAAAATATTGACGCTTTGGCCCAATTTGGACATTTTCACTTAGGGGTGTACTCTTTGTTGTTGCCAGCGGTTTAGACATTAATGGCTGTGTGTTGTTATTTTGAGGGAACAGCAAATTTACACTGTTATACAAGCTGTACACTTACTACTTTACATTGCAGCAAAGTGTCATTTCTTCAGTGTTGTCACATAAAAAGATATAATTAAATATAAAAAAAATGTGAGGGGTGTACTCACTTTTGTGAGATACTGTATGTATTCATTTGGGATAACACAAAATAGCTACATGTAGTAAAGAAGCCAACAATTCTGCAATAATTTGATATTAACTTCCCTGGCGGTATGATTATTTCGGATTTTAGGTGCTGAAAGCGGTACCATTATTTTGCATGTAATTCTTAAGGATGAGCAGCCCAAACCAACTATTTACATATGATTTTTTTTTTTTACTGTGCGTTCTTTATAACATCTCGGGTACACAAAATCATAAATTATAATATAATAAATAACTATAAATAAGTTAAAGTATATATATATATATATATATATATATATATATATATATATGTGTGTATTTTTATATATATGTGTGTGTATATATATATATATATATATATACACACATGTTCATATACACATGTTCATATATATATATACACATGTTCACTTACTTTTTTTCATCTTTTCCCCAATATGCCCCATATATGCTCTATATACCCTGGAATTAATGGTGTATTAGCCTGTTGGTGCTAATAACATACCTCCAGCTATTATGCCCTGAATATGGCACACATTGTGCTTGGTTATATCTGAAGATTAATTATTTATCTATTGATTATTATTTATTACCTTTACTATATACCCATCATATAATTGGATTATATTAGGCTTAGCTGTATGAGCTGTTTACAAATCCTCCCTTTTTTGTTCACAACTTTTATATATAATTCAATTTTCCCACAGATCCTACCTTTTTCCTTACAATTATACATTTTGTCCCTTTTCAGAGAATACGGATATTGCCACTTTTTCACCTACTATACGGGACATTTTATCCCGCTGGATATATCTTCTCTGGTGTTTACAACCCTATCTTCAGGGCAGTATATGGGCTTGGTCCGGGTGACAATGCCTTTTTGGCATCTTTGACCCTTCCCAGGGTTATATTTTGGAGATTTTTTCCGCCTCAGACGATATGGCTGGCTTGATATCATGGATGTCAAAGTTGACCGTTTCCTACTGATAGGTGAGCACGTAAATATTATGGCGTGTTTTTGTCTTGTATGATATAAAACACACACTCTAGATTAATCCAGATGAACACTATAAATAATTGTTTTGTATATTTGCTTATATATTCTTCTTTATATGTTAGAGGGGACATCAATCAACCATAATGGTTCCTGAGGAAGCCATCTTTCACCTAACTGGCAAAACGCATCAAACCTTATGATTCCTTACGATTGTATCCCTGTTATACCTCTTATATTTTGCTTCAGATGTAATGTAATGTACTTATGCACCTTCATGTTTTTATATATTTAATAAAGTTTTTTTGGATTTTTTACATCCATGTGTGCTTCCTACTGCCATACCCTATCCATTAAAGTCCCCTGGTATCTAATCCACTGTATTTCTGTGGTCCCACATCATCCCTACAGTGTGATTTTTACATATTTTTTGTTGTTTAATATATATATATATCTATATATATATATATATATATATATATATATATATATATATATATATATATAGATAGATAGATAGATAGATAGATAGATAGATAGATAGATAGATAGATAGATAGATAGATAGATAGATATATGTGTGTATATATATATATATATATATATATATATAAATATATATAGTACAGTAAAACTGCAGGTAACGGCATTGGAGGGCAAACTAAGGTCAATTTATTTTATTTAGTACTTTAATCCAATAGGATTATAATATATCAGTGTCTTTGTGTGTTTTACTTTTTTAATTTACCTCCGGTTACACCCCCCCCCCCCCCCTGCGACATGATGCTCGCAGGGAACGGAGGCCGGGGCACACAGCATCAGGCGGAAAATCCAGCTGCCATACACTGCCGGAATACATTGTGGGATCCTGGGGACAAGGTAAGTAACCTCTTCCAGGATTCAACGATTTCTCCCTGGCGGTACCCTGAGTGTGGCTCGGGGTTACCGCTAATGGCACTGAAATTCCACCCCGAGCCACACTCGGGAATACCGCCAGGGAGGTTAAAATTTTCTGGATATTTATTCCTTATATGATCCATGGTCATGGGAAATGAGCCTAAAGTTGGTACCACTACACACTTATGCAGTAGCATATACCTGAGGCAAATCATTGCTACCATTTGTAGAAGAACTACAGGATTTTCACTTCCTATCTGCTCCAAATAAAAAAAAATGAAGGAAAAAAGATAATCAAAGCATAGCCCTGATTTACTAAACAGAATCACACACATATACACAACCTTTAAACATATGCAAAATCTCAAGGCAACCCAAACTAAAATGTAAAAAAAAAAAAACTTAAATGCTACTAATCACTGGGAAACCTAAGCCTAGGATGATGCACATGACCACCTTCATTAAATTAACTTTATGTCAGAAGACTCCCTTCACAGCAGACATCCCACTTACAATGCCCCAATCACACCAGAATATCCCCATCACAGTCTCGCATCACAACAGATTCCCCATCCCCCTCTGATCCAGGGCAAACTGGGTCTCATTTTCGGCACCCTGTTTGAAAATCGGTGGTATACAAGGCTTTTTTTTAGCAGGAATGCGGGGGAACACCGTTTCGGCACCTCCAGCACTGAATGTATGTAATGGCAAGGGGTGCTGAGGTGTGCTGGAGAGTCCATTGATGGTGGCTGCTGGGGGATCAATTGTCACTGGGGTGGATCTGTTGTTGAGGTAGGGGTCTATTGTTGCTGGGAAAGGGGGTCTTATGTTGCTGGGAGAAATCTACTGTTGAGGGAGGGGGTCTTTTGTTGCTTGCTGCTGAAGGGTCTAATAATGCTGACTGCTGGGAGATCTGTTGTTACTGACGGGGGTCTATTGTTCCTGGGGTGGCTCTATTGTTGCTGGTGGTATTTATGCACAAAGGGTCTGTTGGTGCTGGTGGGTTCTACTGTTGCTGGGGTCTATTGTTGCTGAGGGGAGGCTATTGTTGCTGGCTGCAGGAAATCGATCTTACTGGTTTTCTTGTTATTAACAAATTCCATACAAGTAAAAAAGCACAAAAAAATGATACTTGGATCTGGTTTCTTTAAAAAGGAGTGGTACTGGGAGGTGGATAAGGGTGGAACCAAGCAATGGTGCTTGGAAGTGGGTAAGAGGTGGGGGCAAAGTGAGACTCGCAAGGGGGGAGTACCTGCACCTATTCTGAGAAAAAAAAGTCCTGCTGGTATACAATTTGTTGGTACTGGTAGAAAATGCAATCACCCCCTGGGCCGCTCTGATGCCATGTAAAAAGGCTGCACCGCTTCTGCCACAGACATACCTAAATGATTCCTGGTGAAGAGAAGTAAAAGGTCCCCGCTGCTGACCTACTGAGTGCAGGATGGAAGGTCCCCCCAGCATTGATGGTGTAAACTGTGTCTGAGCAGAAGCCGGTTCCATGCCCCACAGACTCTCCTCCGGCAAGCCCCAACCGAGCTGTCCCAGCTGCTCTAACCGCCCACTTCTGGCCAGGTTGGGAACCCAGATTCGGTTGGTGGGTAGAGAGTACCTGGAGCAGAGCTTCAGCCTGGAATGGGGGTCAGAAGGAAGGCCGGGAAGAGGGAGAGTGGGAGGGAGGGCCGAGTAGCTGCACCATGGGCCTCTGGACTGTACTTGCCCCCTGGGCCGAAAGTTGCCAGTCAGCCTCTGCAAGGAGTACATAGGACAACCAAGGAGGTTGGCTTTTATAAAGGGAAACATACTTTTTTTAAGTTGTAGTATAATATTACAAAATTTAGGCTATTACCAAATACTTTCTCCTGCTTCAGTTTTTAACCAGACTTTCTGTGTGTGAGAGGCAGCATATGGGGAGCTTACAGTAAGTTTATTTGTGAATACCTCTCCTAAAATATTAACAGGTTAGCACTAGGGGTTCTCAGATCACCAGATTACTCACCAAGCGCTTTGGGTGGATAGGTAAATATACCATACATCTATGACTGGATAAAAAAATTAAACACCTGGGCTGGAAGGCTATGTTTCCTGTATTCATTTCAAGAACTGTGCACAGTGCATTATAAACAATTCCTTTTTTTTTCTTTCAGTAATTTTTATTATAGTCATTTTTATTTTAATAATATACTTGCTTCCTTGTTTTTTCATCACAGCGGGAGTCGGGCCAGGGGAGGAGAGGCGGTGATCACCGCCGCTCTTCCCCAATCATCAGGGATCGAGTGAGGAGATCCGCCCGCTTGTGTAAACAAAGAGGGCGGATCTCCTAAGTATCTGACAGGCAGGGACAGATTACAGGATTCAGCATAGCTGAACCTGCGATCTGTGCCTGTGTCACATAGTACCCTCCCCCCACACACGTTAGTAAGCACCAGGCATACATTAACCCCTTGATCACCAATAAAAGTTAACCCCTTCCCTGCCAGTGACATTTTTACAGTAACAGTGCATATTTATAGCACTAATTACTGTATTAATGTCACTGGTACCCCCAAAAGTGTCAAAAATGTCAGTTAGGGGTCCGATCTGTCCGCCGCAATGTCGCAGTCCCGCAAAAAAAAACGCAGATCGCTGCCATTACTAGTTAACAAAAAAAACAATAAAAATTACATAAATTTCCCGTAGTTAGTAGCTGCGATAACTTTTGCGCAAACTAATCAAAATACGCTTATTGCGATTTTTTTTACCAAAAATATGTAGCAGAAAACAAATTGGCCTAAAATGTTAAAACATTTTGATTTTTACTTTTTTTGGGAGGGGAATTTCATATAAAAAAAATGTGAAAAATATTGTTATTTTTTCAAAATTGTCGCTCTTTTTTTGTTTATAGCGCAAATAAAGCAAGTAAAAATCGCACAGGTGATCAAATACCACCAAAAGAAAGCTCTGTTCGTGGAGGAAAAATAAATTGAATTTGGGTACAGCATCGCACGACCACGCAATTGTCTGTTAAAGTAACGCAGTGCCGAATCGCAAAATATGGCCTGGTCAGGAATGGGGTAAAATCTTCCGGTCTTAAAGCGGTTAAAAATACACTCATTGAGAATTTTTTTGTCAAAGACATGTAGCTAAATACATTTTGGCCTAAATATATGACAAAAATTGAATATATTGGATATTTTTTAACTGTCAAAGTATAAAAATATTGTTATGTTTTCAAAATTGTCGCTTTTTTTTATTAATATCGCAAAAAATGAAAAGCGCAGAGGTGATAAAATACCACCAAAAGAAAGCTCTGTTTGTGGGAAAAAAAGGACGTAAATTTCGTTTGGGTACGGCGTTGCATGACTGCGCAATTGTCAGTTAAAATCACACAGTGCCGAATCGCAAAAAGTGGCCTGGACGTAAAGCAGGAAAATCCTCCGGTCCTAAAGTGGTTAATCTCCTGCATTCCTTTGTACATTAATGTATTATAGGGATCGCTGCATGGTGTTTAACAGGGCCAGTTTTCTGATAATTTGCTGACAATCCTTATATAATGTTTGATCAAACGGCTAATAGTAATCTTCATTAAAAACTACATTTGTCAGGGTGACAATGCAGGGTGACAACTGGGAGACAACTGTAAGTCATAATATGATAGCAATTGTCTTAGCAAGGACTTTCATGGCAGGTCACCAAGCTGCAGATTTAAAAAGACTAAAAATGAGCCGTAAAGTTAAAGCTTATAGGGTGTTAGATTTACATATACTTTTTTTTTGTCTAGAGTGTACTTTAAAGACATTTTTAAACATTTTTCTTATGATTTCAAAAATGGTATTATATGTTCTTGATAAAAAAATAAAAAAAAAATAAATGTATTCTCAAATCTCACATTACAAGTGTTGGTATAAAGAAATGAAATGTTCTACTGAACATATTGAGCATTAGAAATACCCTAGTTTAATTTTTGTGGTTGCTAGCTTGTGATCCCAGAGCAGAGAAGTGAGGGCAGAACAGACATATTCAATCTCCTGGGCGACACCAGAGATGATAACAGAAGCGTCTTCTGCTTTCTATATGATATTCTCTTCTCCATCCCTTCTGGGGATTGCGGTTATCAAAAGAAGCCACGATTAATTACCAGAAGTGCCTCCCGCAGACAAGATCCTCCTTATTGCAGTCAGAAACCTTTAGAAATGGCCAACTGCTGGACTGTGTAACAGATATCATTTTCTGCTGCTTTTGATCATCTTCCTTAATTATATAGAAGTGGAATAGACATGCAAATCTAGTAATGGGATTTAAAAGAGAAAAGTTGTTTTTATCCACTTAATAATTTCTTTTCCTTTTTTTTATTTTGGTTAATAAGAGCCAATCTCCTTAATCTTTCTGCCTTTTTCTTTGTGCTGGAGACTGAAGTCATGTCTTCCTATTCCACATAATAGAGGATTATTTCTTGAGTTTTTAAATAGGGCGACAAGTTGACTTATAAAAATTACATTTTTAATCATCGCAGTACTGATTACATTTTTCCTGTCATATCTTTTCTTCTTAATACAGTAATCTTAGCGAAGTTGGATGTACGGTTTAAATACATATATATGAATTCAATAGCATAACATAGCTTGTTATTTTTTTTTAAACAGTTTTGAGACTTGTATCCTTGCCAGATGGGAAAGCCAGGCTACTGAGCTTACTTTTCTCAAGTCAGCAACGCATTCTGATCCTCACATTACTCCCAGTCTGGGATCACTTCACAGATAAGATCATCACTCTGCTCTATCCACCTGTCAGCAAGCTTCCAATGTTAGAATGACAGCACTCTAGAATGTAGTCTGACTTGATCATAGTGCTGCTAGACCTTCTCCTAGTCTGAGCCCTTCTGAGCAGGGAATTACTGTAACCTTATAAGAACAGTAGAGCTGCATGATTCTGGATAAAATGAGAATTACAATATTTTTGCTTAAAATAAAGATCACGATTCTTGGCGTAACATCATCTTTTACATTATCCAAAGAAAAAAAAATGGGCTAACTTTAATGTTTCGTTTTTGTTTTTAATACATTAAAGTGTATTTTTTCCCAAAAAACTGCATTTGAAAGACTTCTGCGCAAATAAAGTGTGACATAAAAGATTGCAACAATCGCCATTTTATTATCTACGGTCTCTGCTAAAAAAAATTATTTTGGGGGTTCTAAGTGATTTTCTAGCAAAAAATAATGATTTTAATCCATAAGCAACAAGTGTCAGAAAAAGGCTTAGTCTTTGAGAGGTTAAAGCGGAGTTCCACCCTCAAAATGAGCTTTTCATTGTCCGCTTGCTTTAATTTACCTGAAAAACAATTGGATAATCAAAATGTTTTTTTTTTTTATTCACTTACCTTGTTTTTAAAGAAAATATACTTCCCTTGCTTCCTCTTCCTCCCTCTGGGGCCACGGCCCGCGCCTTCACTTACTTCCTCCTTGCATTAAACCCTGGGAGATGAACGGCATCGATCCCAGGAGTCAATGCGCCTGCACCGGTCCCGCTCGTCAGTTCCAGTGCAGGATCGTCATTCCCGGCATGCTCAGAAGCTGTGCAGGGATGACGCGCCTGCACTGAAAGTGACGAGCAGGGCCGGTGCAGGGCATCCTGGGACTCCGAAGTCACTGAAGAAGACGCTCCGGCTTCAGCTGCCCACATCTGAGAGGGCAGCGCTGGACAAGACATTTTCAAGGTAAGTATTCCTTCTAAAAGGTAAGTGAAACAGGGGACAGTTCAGAGGCTATCATTGCTTAAATGCAGTAGCCCTGACTGTCCCGGGGGTATTTTTATCTAAAAAAAAAAATTTTCAGGGTGGAACTCTGCTTTAGGGTCCTTTCACACGGCCGCTCCGTGTGTCCGCAAATCATCCCATCCGTTTGCGGATGATTTGCGGACATAATGTAAGTGAATGGCACTGCGGGTGTCAGCGGAATACCATCCGCTGACACCCGATTTTCCTCCTTTCAGTTCTGTTCCGTTTTTACGAATGGAACAGAACCCCATTTTTCCTTCCGTGTAAAAAACGGAAAGGAAGGAAAATCGGATGTCAGCGGTGTCATCCGCTGACATCCGCAGTGCCATATACTTACATTATGTCCGCATATCATCCGCAAACGGATGGGATGATATGCGGGCACACGGAGCGGATGACACAAATGTCATCCGCTCCGTGGAAAAAAAAAAAAAAAAGCCCCGCAGCGGACCTTTCACGCGGAGCGGCAGTGTGAAAGAAGCCTTAAACTGCCCTCATTTACAGACGGAAGTTCATTCCTTTGATCTAAAAGAAGGAAATGATACAATGTAATACCTTGTGTTCATAGTTATCTAGCAGCCTTAACAATGTTGGTAAACATTTGCCGGAGGCTCTTTTTTTTTTTTTTGGACAGCTGTGAGTGAGCAGAGATTGGCTCTGTATGAATCGAGGCCATGCTGTTTTAAAGAGGAGGTCTTACGGGGTTTTTTTTCGCTCTTTTTCTTCCCTGCAAAGTAAATGCATAATGTGCTAGTATGCTTCGCATACTAGCACACTATGTGACACTTACTGTACCTGCAAACTAAGCTCACGTTGTCCCCGCTGGCGGCCGCATCCATTTTCGCCTGTCTTCTTCCGGGTCTGCGCATTCCGGTGTTCCGTGAAAATTCCCTACCCTCGTCACTTCCTGTGCACATATGTCATTAAACATCTGAGCCGCTTCCCACTGCGCATGCTCACAGCTGCGGAGGGTAGGGAATCTTCACGGGGTAGTGTTTTTTAACGTTACACCACGTCAGCTGTTGCTGCACCTACATTAAATCATCTCCGCTCTAACATTACTTCCCTGATCTTGGCTCCAAAATGTAAAAGCGGCGGCGGGTCTATGAAAATTTAAATCACGGAGCCGAGATCATGTAGGACGCTGCACCTGCTAATGAATGACGGGTGCCCACAGGAAAATCTCAGGGTTGGAGCGGAGATGATTTAATGTTGTAGCGGAGATGATTTAATGTATGCGAGGCAACAGCTGACGCGGTGTAAGGTTCAAAAACACTATCCCATGAAAATTTCCTACCTGCCGCAGCTGTGAGCATGCGCAGTGGGAAGCAGCTGAGCTGTTTAATGACGTATGTGCACAGGAAGTGACGAGGGTAGGGAATTTTCACGGGGTAGGGTTTTTTAACGTTACACCGGCTGTATTACTGGCCAGAGCCTCGGGACGTGAATCCTGCACATACGCGTGGGAGCCGCCGGTCATGGCACAGGGCTCTGAAGAATTGGCACGGGCGACCGTTTCTTGTGATGATGTATTTGGCTGCATTAAAAGGAAAAAATCTCCTTTAGGAGATATTTACAGTACTTATAGGTAAGCCTTATTAAAGGCTTACCTATAGGTACAAGTTATAAAGGTGGGTTTACAACCACTTTAAGATCATGACGAGGGCTGAATCGAGATCGCAATTTTTTAATGATTAATCATGCAGCCCTAAAGAATAGATTAAGGTACTTATACTGGCTGCATTAACCGGTTCCTGACTGGCCGCCACCTATTTACTGCGGCAATGTGGCTCTGCTGCGCAAATCGATGTAGGTCTACGTCGGTCGTGAGCAGGCAGCTAAGGGGAGATTGGGCACCACTGGCGGCGCTCTCCTGCCCCCACTCGGCAGCAGGGAAGCCGATGCACGGGTCAGGTGGCTCAGATTGCCGCCTAACACCCGCGATCGTTCACCGCTGAGAGAGAAGAACGGTCAGCTGTTGTCCGGCACCCACAGATCGGCTTCTGCTGTGAAAGCAGCCTGCCCCCTACAGGTGGAAGTGCAGAATCACGTATATGCATGATTCTGCACAGGAGAGCTGCCCTGTAGCATTAAATCTGCTATGGGGTGGTCCTGAAGCAGTGAAATGAAACTTGTCACTTTTTTCATTCACCCGCGTAAGCTCAGTGTTGGCCTGGGTCAGAGCTCACACATTGCTTATGACTGCACCAACTTTACAGTGCATTATGGGAGTAAGGGAAGAAGGGTACGTGCTCCCCCTTACCCAAACATACAAGGTATTTCCAAGGCTTGCAGCAGGCAACTGGAGTAGAAGGGGATCACAAAAACTGAAAATGGCTATGAAAGGAAACTGTTTTGTTGATTGGAGTAGGAACACACATTACATTGGAAAGATTTGAACACTCTCCTGTTCAAGAGTTTCAATACATCCAACCCACTGGTGGACACCCAAAATGTAACTATGCTTTGGATGGCCTGTATGAATAATCTACTGTTTGGGTGATCATTTGAGATGACTTTGTTTGCAAAGATCAGATCACAGTAACTGAATAAACCATTGAAGCTTTGAAATGAAAAATAAACAGAGCATAACTCTCTATAGTGTGTACTTGCCTCAATCCAAAGCACCAAGTGCTATTTCTGCCTCCTCTCTCTTGACTCTGCTATCTGCTACCTTCTGACATGTTATCCTAACACCACAGAATGGAGATGCCCCCCCCCCCCCCAGCACACAGAAGGTGATTAACAGCCTCAGCTCTGCATGCTTTGCTAGACAGGGGTGTGTCCTCCACTCAGGTCTTGGATTACACTCAGCTCTGTGCTGTACAATGTGTGAAGTCATATCTCCATTCCCTGCCTGCTGGAGCTGAGATAAAGCCTCTAATCTGTTTGTTTTAGAAGGCTTTAGAGAAGTGAAGTCTACAGATAAAAAGGTATATCTAATCTAGATATGTAAGTTTCGACTCTGTGTTTCCCTTCCCTAGGTATATGTAAGGGTTCACAATCACTTACGGACCACCTGCCGCAGTTTTAGGTAGCTACTTTGACGTTAAATCCCAGGGTTATGGCAGCAGATAGCTGACATAACCCCGGTATTATTTTACAGGGCGGGCGGTCCTCTTACATAAAAGTGGTCCCAGCGGCAGATTCGCCACAGGATCACTTTTATGGGCGGCGGCAAAGATGCCCCCCTCCCGCCACTTCCCTGTCATTTTCCCTGCTTACCAGACGTTACTGTAACGGGGAAAATGGTCCAGTCTTTTCCCCTCCTAGGCAGGAAGTTGAGGGAGGGCAAGCTGATCCCATCCCGACTCTATGGCCTTGGAGGACCAGAGCAACGTCATACGTTGCTTCCTCCCAATGGCCTTAAAGGGCCCATTTTTTTCATGAGGAAAAAAAAATGAAATTGTTTTTGTTTGTTTGTTTTTTGCTTTTTTTTTCTGCTTTTTAGTGAGATCTGATGTCTTTTTGACCCCAGATCTCACATTAAAGAGGACCTGTCCTGCTTATTTCTATTACAAGTGATGTTTCAAAATTATCAAAAACTATTTTTTAAAGGGACAGTGTGAAAATAAAAAATTAAAGGTAAAATAAACAATAAAATAATAAAATTTAAAGTGCCCCGTCCATCAGAGCTCACGCACAGAGGCAAACGCATAAGCTATTCACGCCACATATGTAAACAGTGTTCAAACCACACATGTAGGGTATTGCTGTGATCGATAGAGTGAGAGCAATAATTCTAGCCCTAGACCCACTCTGTAACTCCAAACTGGTAACCTGTAGAAATTTTTAAAGCGTCGCCTATGGAGATTTTTAAGCACCAATGTTTTATCGCCATTCCACGAGCGTGCGCAGTTTTGAAGCATGACATGTTTCGTTTGTAATACCGCTGCGTAAATACCGTGTGACAAAAAGTATTGCAACAATCTTCATTTTATTCTCTAGGGTCTCTGCTAAAAAATATATATACAATGTTTGGGGGTTCTAAGTAATTTTTTAGCAGAGTATACTGATTTTAACTTGTAAACAACAAGTGTCAGAAATAGGCCTGGTCCTTAAATTAAAAGTCAGCAGCTACACATACTGTAGCTGCTGACTTTTAATATTAGGACACTTACCTATCCTGGAGTCCAGCGTTGTCTGCACCGCAGCCGATGTTTTCATCGCCTGTCGGGTGCTGCCGCCACCATTGCCGGTGAGGGAACCCGGCAGTGAAGCCTTGCGGCTTCATGGGCTGGTCCCTAATGCGCATGCAAGAAGCACGTTGCGCATTTGGATTGGCTCGGCGGCGGGGCAAGGAGGAGGGGGCCAAACTTCCGAGGGACAGCGCCGTCTCCCAGAATTGGGAAAGGGTACCTGTCAAAAACAGGTACGCGTTCCCCCCTTCCTCCTGAAAGGTGCCAAATGTGGCACCAGAGGGGGGAGGAAACAAATAAGCGGAAGTTCCACTTTTGTGGAACTCCGCTTTAAGTTGGTAATTCATTTTTACCATTTATTTATTAATTCAGCAGTTAATGCTTGTACCCGTTCTGTATACAAAATATTAGTTATTTTAGTGTAATTCTTCACTTACTAAAAAAACAAGACTGCACAAAACCAATAAATGCAGTATAAAGGCTAAAATTTACTACAAAGTAAATACTTGCATACCATAGGCATGCGCACAGGATGTGTCGGGTGTGCCTAGGCACACCTTAATCACCTAGTGCGCATTAGCAGTATCGCTCTGTATAGCATCTGGGATATGGGAAAGATCTCTCTTACCAGCTCTGTCATAACAGAAGTGCTTACGCACTTCTGTCACTGCTGGCAGGGAGATTACTTTTTTTGGTAACGAAGTAATGTAACTAGTTACAATACTAATATTGGTAACTACACTACTTTACTAGGCTATAGGAGGTAACTACACTACTTTACTAGACTATAGGAACGCCCTTTCCTGCGTTACCCAAGCCGTGCGATACAATCGTTATTTCGAAGAATGGTAAGAGGGCACAAGTAATAGGTGCCCTCGCACATGGGACAGGGGATGTTTAAAAAAAAAAAATTTTGTGTCAAAATTTTATTTAATTTATAGGACACTTGCCCTTTAAATGTAATAAAGTAGCCCCTCACAGTTTTGGCGGGCTTCACAGCAGCGCGCGCCCCTCTAGAACATTCTGACCCAAGGCTTTATATAGGGGGTCCCTGAGGTAAACCCCTCAGTTGGGAAGTGACTGCCTGGTGAGCTCCCCTCTCCTCGGCTGTTGTTGCTGCACTCGCTGGCTTTCCTTCCTATAATGAAGTCTCTTGTTCGCCAAGTATTAGAAAGAGCAGCTTCAGAAGGGGGAGAAGAAGGGCTGCGGGAACTGTCTCATGGTGAGAGGAGCGGAATCCGAGCAAGTAAGGGAGGAGGTGAGCGTAATGGCGGTACCTGCGGCGGTAGTGCGGGCAGAGGAGACGGCCGTAAGGAAGAGTGTATCTCCCTCACCTCAGGCGCCAGCAGCGGGGAAGGCAGCGGCAAGACAGGGACAGCGGAGCCGTCCTCCGGAGCGGCCAGCATCCTCGAGGCAAGTTTTAGACAGCACACCGTTTGAACAGTCAGAAGCTGCGGGGGGGCTGAGGAGGAGCCGAAGAGGCCCGAAGAGAAGGAGGTTTTCTTCACCATCACCGCCACCCAGTGGTGAAAGGTGGGATAACACCCGGCCTCACAGGAGCAGAATAGAGAGAGCATCTGAGGAGAGGGTTGCTAGGCAACCCAGGGAAAATAGTTCCAGTCAGGTACCAGCTGAAGATGTTTTTCTTAGCCAGGCTTTAAGTCCACAGGTGAATGCAAGCAGTACAGAAGTACAGCATACGGTGCCTTCCGTTAGCCAGTCAGCTACGCTGCCGACAGGAGTTGGTGAGTTGGCGCAATTGAACAATTTAAATGTTATTTTAGAATCTTTATCTAAATTTGCGAGTTTTTTAAATGTTACACCTGTTCCTGCTGTTAATGTTCCTAGTTTAAACATACAAGGTCCTGGTAATGTATGGTCCCCAGTCAGCGCTACGAATCAAGCGGCTAATGTGGTAAGTAGTGTTGCACTCACACCTGGGTCAGATGGTGGTCCCAGGGTTAGTCAATTGGCACACACGGTTCCTGAGACGTGTCTAAAGGAGGTGATGCCATGCGATATGTCGCCGCTGGGTTATCATCTCACAGCAGGGACCAAAGAAAAAATTTGGAAGGGCGAATTTATCGATTTGCTCTCATTGTTGCCCTCAGCAAAGGAATTTGCTTTTAAGAATGAGAGAAAATCGGATGATGCGCAGGAAGAAAATAGGAGGCGTCCGGTCTATAGGTCATTTAACAATTGGCTTCAAGCCTTTTGTATTTATTCTTCGGTGCTGGGGGAAAAATTTCCAGAAAATTGCAGTGGGTTATTCCAGCATGTTGAGCATATTCTGGAAGCGTACAAAAATTTTGGTGGCCTGGGATGGTTCTATTACGATGAGTCATTCCGACAGAAACTATCAGTTTATCCCAGCCTGAAATGGGGCATGAAGGACGTAGGCCTTTGGCTAAATTTAATTATTCCTCAGAAGTTTACGCCAACAAAACAGGCAGGTGCTGCGTCTATTGTATCCCCATACAGGAAGGGAATTTGTTATGCGTATAATGAAACGCAGTGTAAGCGGGCAGCAGCGTGAAAATTTAAGCATGAGTGCTCATTTTGTACAGGCAATCACCCAGCAGTGAAGTTTTTTAAGAGGGCAAGTCAGCAAAATCAGGCATCTAGGGATATTTTTCAAAAAAGCCTGAACTTCAGTGAGGCTGGAAAAAATGCTCCCGTGGTTGCAGGCATATCCAAACAAGGAGAAGGCCCAATTATTAATTAACGCTTTTGAGTCAGGTTTTAAGCTTCCATCTTTTAAAGGATTGGGTTGTAAAGTGGAAAAAAATTTAAAGTCAACAGATCAATTTATAGATATAGCCAGGGAGAAGATTCGCAAAGAAATTGAGGCCGGGCGGATAGCAGGCCCATTCTCGGACCCACCTTTTGAGAATTTTCGCATATCTCCTCTAGGTTTGGTCCCTAAAAAGGAGCCCAACTCCTTTCGAGTAATACACCACCTGTCATTTCCTAGAGGAGATTCTTTAAATGACGAAATAGACCCTATTATATCATCGGTTTCATATACTACATTTGATGAGGCGGTTGATATGATTAAGCAATATGGTCCTAGTGCACTAATGGCTAAGGCGGATGTTCAATCTGCATTCAGATTATTACCTATTGCTCCGGAAGCCTTCAATTCCTTAGGTTTCTATTTTGAAGGCTATTTCTTTTTCGACCGCTGCTTGCCTATGGGATGCTCTTTGTCCTGTGCCTATTTTGAATCCTTTGCGACTTTTCTTCAATGGGTGTTGGTTCATGAATCGGGTTGTCAGGGGATCTTACATTATTTGGATGATTTCCTTTTTGTGGGACCCCCTGATTCTGACATCTGCCTGTTACTGCTGAAACTATTTTCCCTTATCTGTAAACATTTTGGGATACCATTGGCTGAGGATAAAACGGTTTTACCTAGCACTTCGATTGAATTCCTGGGTATTTCTATTAATACAGTCATTGGTGAGTGTCAGCTCCCGAGAGAAAAAATTTCTAGGATGCAGACTACAATAAGTGAATTTTTGAGGCGGAAGAAAGTTCTCTTAAAAGAGCTTCAGTCTCTGTTAGGCCTGTTAGCCTTCGCTTCTCGTATTATGCCGGTGGGTAGAATTTTTTCGAGACGTTTGGCTTTAGCAATGTCTGGTTTTAAGTCCCCTTTGGCACATATTCGGCTAACGGTGGATTTAAAAGATGATCTGCGCGTTTGGTCACGTTTTTTAAACGACTATAATGGCCGTTCATTTTTTCAAAAAGACTGGGTTTTTGCTGCTGACCTTAAGTTATTCACGGACGTGGCAGGATCTTTAGGTTTTGCGGCCGTCTGGGACACGCATTGGTGTTGCGGGTCTTGGCCTACCTCATGGGTGGAAAGTAAATTTACTAATAATATAGTTTTGTTAGAATTATTCCCGATTTTGGTTGCCCTGGAACTTTGGGGTTCTAATTTCAGAGATAGGAGAATTTTGGTACACTCAAATAACAGAGGAGTTTTGTATGCAATAAATTCTTTGTCATCAAAATCCACATTGGTATTAAAACTTCTCCGCTATCTTGTTTTCTTATGCTTGAAGTTAAACATCTGGATAAAGGTCAAATATATTCCTGGAGTGTCAAATTGCATAGCTGACTTCCTATCTCGTTTCCAGTTCTCTCGTTTCAGGGAACTTCATCCGAATGCCGATCCAGTGGGATTTCATTGCCCGGATCACCTGTGGACCTTGATCTAGATCTGGTCTTGATGCGATAAAGTGCTCGGTGGCACCTCACACTTGGTCGGAGTATTGTTCTGCTTGGCAGAGATGGTTATTATTTTGTAAAGAGATGGGTATACCAACTGGGCCACCTTTGGAGGGTGATATGCTAGCTTTTTTATGCGCGTTAATGAATCAGCAGCTATCATATAGTCACATTGTCACGTACCTGGTCCGAAGCCGGAGTGTAGAGAGGGCTCCCCTTGCGGCTAGGTGCAGAACACCCCTGGAGGTGAGACAGGGAGTGCTGTGCCCGAAGTAGCACGGGTTGCCGGCTGGGATGGCCAGATAGTGGCTGAGGCCAATGGGTGATAGGTCCAAGGTGGATCTGGAACACTTGACAAGCCAGGCAGGTGTGCTGCAGGAACAAGGTGAGTTGGATAGCCCACAGGAGACTGGTACAGTGGAGTCAATAGCCAAGCCGGGTCAGACACTGGAGAAAACAGGAAAAGTCCAGGGAAAAGCCAAGGGTCAAAAGCCAGAGGTATCAAGAAGAGTCGGTGGTCAAGCAATCCGGGTCGGCAACAGGAAATCCAAGGTAAAGGCAAAACAAGGCACAAGGGACACAGGGAGCTGAAGATCATCCAGCAACTAGTGCCTGTCATTGCTGAGTTTAAATAGGTCGTTTGGCGCCAAGCGCCATCACGTCCCGCGTGCGTGTGTGCGCATTGGCGCACGCACGTTCTTAGTTGAACTTGCCCGGAGTTGGCCGCGCATGCGTATTCGCGCCAATGCGCGAATTCGCTGATTAGCCAAACTATTGGAGTTTACCTGACACACATTAACAAGATCTTAGCGGGTGTTTCATTTTTTCTGAAATTGAAGAATTTTGGGGGGTTTATGAGTTTTTTCTCGGTAAGACAAGCCCTCAAAGGTTATAAAAAGAGAATGTTCACCCCTGACACGCGCAGACCTATATCAATTGATTTACTTAGAAGATTGTGCTTGGCCTCCCCTGTTGTTTGTTTTTCAGAATATGAAGCAAAACTTTTTTCAGCAGCCTTTGTGCTTTGTTTTTTCGCTGCGCTTCGTGTTTCCGAATTGGTCTCAGACAATAGGGCGGGCCAATCAGGTCTTAAAGTTAATGAAGTCATTGTAGGTAAGGATAAGGTTAATATTTTCATTAGCCAATCAAAAACTGATCAGTTTAGAAAAGGCCATTGGCTAGATCTGGCAGCCTGCGGTGATCAGTGTATATGTCCTTGTGCGGTTCTTAGCAGGTATTTGGATGTCAGGCCTCCCGTTTCAAATAATTTCTTTATACATCTAGTCACTAAATATCAATTTTCAGCAGTTTTAAAAAAATGTTTAAAGTATTTAGGTATGGATAAGCTTAGAATTACTGCACATTCGTTTAGGATAGGAGCTGCCACGGAAGCAGCTAGGATGGGATTAGATGAGTCTATAATAAAAAAGTTGGGAAGATGGGAATCGAAGAGTTTTAATCTATATATCAGACCTAATTTATCTGTTTAATTCCATAGGTGCCAAAGTTTCTGTATGGATCATTGGACACTCCTTTGTTCATTGGGCACGGAAAAGAGCTGCACATCGGTGTTATACTGAAAATTTGTCTTTTAATATTGACCAATTGCATATTTTTTGGAAAGGAGTAAGAGGTCTGAGTTGGGTTAATTTGTGTGATTTAATTTATAGATTAAAGGAAGTTTGGCCAGAACCATCTATATTGATATTCCATTTGGGAGGTAATGATGTGGGAGTTTTGAAGTCACTAGATTTATTATTTAAGATTAAAAAAGATTTATATAATTTCAAATTACTTTTTCCAAATTGTATAATGGTGTTTTCGGAAATTGTTCTTCGTTTAAAATGGTTGTCTTCAATGGAATTTAAGCCTTTGGAATGGACCAGGAGGAGAGTAAATCACGCAATGGCAAAATTTATGCCATTGGTAGGTGGTTTTGCTTTCCGACACGTGGACCTTGAAGGTGGTTTCCCTGGCCTTTACAGGCAGGATGAAATCCATTTATCTGATATAGGCCTAGATATCCTCAATTTAGGGTTCCAGAATAGCATAGAAATGGCCGCGGTGGTGGGGGGGCCGGCACAAGTTTGCAACTAGTCCCGGCGTTTGGGGGACTTTGGTGGTTTTAAATATGTTTATTTTCGCTCGAGTTCTGGGACTGAGCGATACAGATGTATGTTTTATAATTTTGTTGGATTTGAAATTTATTTGATGGAATTTTGAATAAATAATTATTTAATTTATTTATAACCAATAAAGTGCCGCGGCCATTTACTTATGCCAAAAAATTAATTTGTGTTGGTTTTTATTTATAGTATTAGTTTAGTTATATTATAAAAATACATCCTCCTGGCCCATAGAAAGGGATGAAGTTTATGAATTTTTGTTGCACTTTATGTTTTATTCTGTTTTTTTCAGCTTTTTTTCTCATGTTTCCCAAAGCCTGTGTTTATACAATAAACTCTATGCAGAAATAGTGTCGTGTATCTTCTTCTATACGGTCAATTAAGAAAGAGGAAGGTAAAGTAATAAGTAGTGAAGTTACTTTTCAAATGCAGTAACTAGTAAAGTAATCTCGTTACAATTTACAGAAGTAACTAGTAACTAGTTACATTTTTTAAGTAACTACCCCAACACTGGCCAGGGCCATATATATATATATATATATATATATATATATATATATATACATACACACACACGCATGTGTGCTTAAGCTTTTGGGTGCACACCCAAATACAATTGGCTGTGCACACCTATGATGCATACAGTCCTTCTAGTTATACTATTAAAAATTCACACTTCATAATTGTTTCAGTTAATATTTTTCACAATCCTACTTATTTTCTCAGGTTACAGAGAATGAGCAAAGGACAGTAACCTATATCAACCGATTAGCAATCATCTTTTATTATTCCAATTGCTCTAAACTGAAAAAACGTTGTCTTTTATGGTTGCTTTCTATTGCACTTTGCACCCCATCAGTGCACACTGCAATGTCTTCATGAATAATCCCAATTGTATTTATGGAACTGACGTTTGTATATTGTGAAAAGCCTTTATTCTAGGCAACAATGATTATGACATGTTAATCATACTTGCTATTTATGACTTGAATTCAAACTAAAAAAGAAACCATGAAGACATTCCTACCAGCAGGAGTGTAAAATACATGGGGGATGGGTTGGTAATGCTGGAGACCATGCTTTAGTGGCACAATCACAAAGATAATATGAGTGAGGAAAAGGAACAAGAAAAGCCCCAAGCTGTACCGGAGACATTATGATTGTGTCTTGACATGTTTTCTCAAAACAATATGTGCAATCCAAAAACCTTCAAACCACAAATATGATACTCTTCCATATTTCCATTTTAAGGACAAATATAATATTAGGGATCAAAACAATTCTTTAAGATATTGGAATTACAGTTTTAGAACATCTTCTCTCCTGGAATCCTGGCAATACAGTTTCAGCAATAATCACTTCATTGTCAGTATAGGTATTTAGTTGGTCATTTACCTATTTTAGTTTAAAGTTTAAAGTGATTTTTATATTAACCACTTCTGGAAAGGGCCTTTTTCTGACACTTGTTGTTTTTCAAGATTTTTTTTTTGCTAGAAAATTACTTAGAACCCCCAAACATAATATTTTTTTTTTTGCAGACACTAGAGAATAAAATGGAGATCGTTGCAATATTTTTTTTTCAACACTGTATTTGCACAGCGGTCTTACAAACGTGATTTTTTTGGAAAAAATACACTTTTTTGAAAAAAAAAAGAAAAAAAAACAGTAAAGCCCAACTTTTGTTTTTATAATGTGAAAGATAATGTTACGCCGAGTAAATAGATGCCCAACATATTGTGCTTCAAAATTGCACACGCTCGTGGAATGGCGACAAACATTGGTACTTAAAAATCCCCATAGGTAATATTTTAAAACTTTCTACAGGTTACTGAGGAGGTTACAGAGGAGGTCTAGGGCTGAAATTATTTCTCTCGCTCTAACGATCACGGTGATGCCTCACGTGTGTGCTTTGAAAACTGTTTACACATGTGGGCGGGACTTGCGAATGTGTTCGCTTCTACGTGTGAGCTAACAGGGACGGGGCGCTGTAAAAAATTTTTTCCTGCTTATTTTATCTTTTTTTTTATTTTTACACTGTTTTTTAAAAAGAAAAAATGTGATCAATTTTATTCCTATTACAAGGAATGTAAACATCCCTTGTTATAGAAATAAGCATGACAGGACCTCTTTAATGTGAGATTTGGGGTCAAAAAGACCTCACATCTACACTGAAAAAAGAAAAAGAAAATCATTTTTTTCATAATGAAAAAAAATGGGCTCTTTAAATCTGTTGCTAGGAAGCGAGGTATGACGTCGCTCCAGTCCTCCAAGGCCACAGAGTCAAGTGAGGGCCAGCTTACCCTCACTCCAATTCCTGCCTGAGGGGACAGCGGACCGGATCGTTTTTCCCGCTACAAAGGGGTCCAGTAAGAGGGGGAAAACGACCAGGAAGCGTCGGGGGGTAGCACCATTCCCACCACCCACAAAGGTGATTCCGCAGCGAATCCGCCGCTGGAACCACCCTTATGTTAAAGAGGACTGCCCGCAGTTTACAAAAATATCAGGGTTATGGCAGCTATCTGGCGGGGGTCCGTAAGTGGTTAAAATAACAAACATGTTATATTTACCTGCTCTGTGTAATTGTTTTGCACAGAGCAGCCCAGATCCTCCTCTTCTCAGCTCCCTTTTTGGCTCCTGGCCCCTCCTTCCTGTTGAGTGCTCCAACAGCAAGCAGCTTTCTATGGGGGCACCAGAGCGGAGCTGCAGCTTTGTGTGTCCATTCAGACAGGGAGCTGCAGTTCCGCCCTGCCCCCTCTCTCTCCTGATTGGCTAACTGAGTTGGATTGGCAGCAGCAGGAGCCAATCAGGAGAGAGTGCCGGACGGTTGAAGCTTTTGTGGGCATCGCTGGATAGAGATGGTCTCAGGTAAGTATTAGGGGTGCAGAGGAGGCTGCTGCACACAGAAAGTTTTTTTTATCTTAATGCATAGAATGTATTAAGATAAAAAAAAAACCTACAGACTTTTCAACTCCTTTAACCCAGACCAAATTTAAAGTAACAGCAGCTAAACAAACCAAACTATAGGGAAGGCTGGGAAGACTAAATATTGTGGAGACCGAACAAAGGATAACTAAGGCTATCATCCATGCTAAAAGTAATGCAATCCTTCAAGATGGGATGGAATATTACACCAAATTATGGCAGCCAATGGGTCTGCCACTTCTTATTTCCTCACTTTGATGACTCTCTCCTTCTCCCAAAACATCTTTGCCTCCATCTTTCCAAACTTCTCCTCATAGTCCCTCTAGGGCCAGACCTCCTATCACAGGAATTCACCCCCCCCCCCTTCCCTGGCTCAGGTAAATATTAGGGGGGCTGAGAGAGGTTGCTGCACACAGAGAATGCAATAAGATAAAAAAAAACCTTTTGCCCTTAAAACCCCTTTAAGTATTTAGTTGGATATTTACCGACTTCAGCCAAACTTTTACAACTGTACCAGTTTCCTTGTATTACCTTAAATTTGATGCAATATATTATTAACCACTTCTGTACCGGGAGGTTTTACCTCCTTAATGACAAGGTCATTTTTTGCAATTCAGCACTGCGCTAATTTAACTGACAATTGCGCAGTCGTGCGACGCTGTACCGAAGTAAAATTGATGTCCTTTTTTTCCCACAAATAGAGCTTTCTTTTGGTGGTATTTTATCACCTTGGCGGTTTTTTTATTTTTTGCGTTATAAACAAAAAAAGAGCCACAATTCTGAAAAAAGGAAAAAACGGAAAATTCCTATCATACTTACCGTAATTTTCCTTTCCTGATAGTCTCCATGGCAGCCTACGTGTGGGGTTAACCCCGCCTCCACTCCAAGGGTATAGGACCCCCCTCCCATAAATTTCAGCTCTCAGGTACAGCAGGTGTTCCATATCTTAGCCGAATCCAAGACGAGAGGGTGGGTACTCCGGCTGCCATGGAGACTATCAGGAAAGGAAAATTACGGTAAGTATGATAGGAATTTTCCGTTTTCCTGTCTGTCTCCATGGCAGCCTACGTGTGGGAAATAACTAGCTCACTCCACACGGGTGGGAATGCTTTAGCAAAGAAAATTTTAATTCATGCTATTTGCAGACAAAACAGTCAAACCAAAATTAACTGAGGACAGAGAAGCAGGATCTACACAATAGTGGGTCATAAAAGTATTGACTGATGACCACGAAGCCGCTCTGCAAATCACATCTGGAGCCACGTGCCGCGAAGCCGCCCAGGAAGTAGAGATACTCCTTGTAGAGTGCGCCGTCACCGCCTCCAACGGATGAGGATTGGACTCATTAGATGAACGGAAAGTAGGCAGGACAATCTCCTGATTCTGGTGAAACACTGAGGTGACTTTCGGATTTGAATTCAGCCTGGGTATCAGTACTACCCGATCCGGAAAAAAAGTCAAGAATGGTTCTTTACATCCGAGAGAACTTAATTCAGAGACCCTTTTAGCCGAAGTAATGGCTACCAGGAAGACAGTTCGGATGGTCAGGTCCTTGATAGAAGAAGAGGAATCTATGCCCGATTTGGAGAGGGCATTTAGGACAAGAGGTAGATCCCATTTCGGGAACCTAGGTCTTCTCTGAGGATTGAGCCTGATTGCTCCTTTGAAAAATTGTTGAATTAGTGGGTGTTGGGCCCACATGACCCCGGAGAAGGCCGATAAGGCCGAAACTTGAACTCTAAGAGTTGCCACTGAAAGGGGCATATCCAGACCAGCCTGAAGAAAACTTAGTATTTCTTGAATCCCAGGGACTGAGGAAGACATACCTTCAGGATATGCAGACTCCATGAATCTTGCCCAGATTCTACAGTATACTTTATTAGTACTTGGTCGTCTAGCATTCATCAAGGTGGAAATGGCTGTAGATGGGCAGCCGAGCGATTCCAACCTTTCCCTCTCAAGAACCAGACCGTCAACCGGAGAATTGCAGGACAGGGGTGCACTGATGTTCCCTGAAGAAGCAAGTCTGGTCTGAGGGGAAGAGGGACCGGGTCCCGGTAACTCAGTTGTAGGAGTAGCGGAAACCATGGCCTGTTCGGCCAGAAAGGCGCCACCATCACTATCTCCACATCTTCCGCTTGAAGTCTTTGCAGGAATTTGAGAATGATGGGTACTGGAGGAAAGGCGTAAGCCCTGCTGAACTCCCACCTGTCGGTTAGTGCATCTGTCCCGTAAGCTTGAGGACACTTGCCTCTCGTGACATACTTCTCCAACTTGTGGTTGCAAGGGGAGGCGAACAGATCGACTTCGGGAGATACTCCCAACGACAGAATCCATTTGAACGACTCCACATGGAGCGACCATTCGTTGTGGTTCAACTGGACCCTGGACAGAAAATCCGCTTGAACATTCTGTGAACCTGGGATGTAAACTGCCGAGATGTTTACTAGGTGAGTCTGGGCCCAGGACATGATCGGGTCTAATTCTCGTAGCAGAGAGAGACTCCGTGTCCCACCTTGTCTCTTCACATAAGACACTGCCGTGGTGTTGTCCATCCGAATCATTACAGATTTCCCCTCTAGCAGGTGTTGGAAAGATCGAAGACCCTGGTAGGCTGCTCGGAGTTCCAGTATATTGGAGACTGGAGTGTGTCTCTGAAAAGACCATCTCCCCTGTGTCATCTCTGTCAGACAATGAGCCCCCCAACCTGAGTTGCTGGCGTCTGTTGTGATTATAGTCCATGAGACTGGAACCAGAGAATGACAGTTGAGCAGATTCCTGCGTTGCAGCCACCAAAGAAGACTGTATCTCATGCTGGAGGAGATATGAATGTACTGATCTTTCTCTTCTGTGTTCCATTGTTGTAGGAACCCTTTTTGGAAGGGCCTCATATGCCAGAGAGCCCATTTGACCATTGGAGCCGTGGACACCATGGTGCCAATGATTTTGAGGCACTGAGAGGCTTTCAGCCGAGGAGAGGAAAGAGCCGGAAGGATTCTCTCCCTCACTACCGGTATCTTCTCTAATGGGAGAGAGATTGAATTCTCGACGGTGTCGAATTGCGCCCCAAGATAGACTAGGCGCTGAGTGGGCTCCAGCTGACTCTTTTGTAGGTTTAGCAGCCAGCCAAACTCTTTGAGGGTCGATATGACCTGATCTCTGTGTGCCAATAACTGATCCTTTTCTTGAGACAGAAGCAGAAGATCGTCTAAGTAATGATGTAGACGTATACCTTTCAATCTTATGAAGGCTACCACTGCTAGAAGAACTTTGGTGAATACTCTGGGTGAGGTAGACAGGCCGAAGGGTAGGCAAATGAATTGCAGATGCTGATTCCGAACACAGAAGCGAAGATATTTGTGGAAGTCGGTTGCCACAGGTACATGAAAATACGCATCCTTTAAATCTATTGAGGCGAGCCAATCTCCCGGCAGTACTGCCCTTTGAATAGTTGAGAGTGTTTCCATCTTGAATTTTTCGTTCTTTATGAACTTGTTCAGGTATGTGAGATCTATAACAGGTCTCCAGGCCCCGCTCTTCTTCTGGACTAAGAAGAGGGGTGAGTAAACCCCTTGAAATTTTTCTTGTTCCGGAACCGGAGCTACCGCTCCTTGAGCCACCAAAGCGTCTCATAGGCGAGCAAGACTTCTCTTCTCTCTTCTAGACAGGGTAAATGAGTTGAGATGAATCTTGGAACTGGATCTGCCAGAAATGACCATTTGTGGCCTGTAGAGACCGTCCTGACGGTCCAAAAGTCCGTGATTGAGGCCGCCCAGACATGCTGAAAATGGAGAAGACGTGCCCCAACCTGACATGCCTGGACGGGCCCAATCTCAAAAAGATTTAGTGGAATCTTGTCCAGCAGGCGCTGGATTTTTTGATGACCTCCGAGTAGAGGATTGACCACCTCTCCAGTTTCTTCGGAAATCTCTATTAGGCTTGTAAGAGCGTGCATCTCTTGATCTCTCCGTGTATTGCCTCCTAGGTTGAGGCTTCTTCTGACCAAATAGTCGTCTGTCTTGCGGGAGGAAACCTGACTTTCCGCCAGTAGCCTTGGCAATGGCGCTGTCTAGTTTGTTTCCAAAAAGGGAAGTACCCTCAAAAGGGATCTTACACCATGCCTGTTTAGAAGCTGGATCTGCAATCCACGGGCGAAGCCACAAGGCCCTCTTTGCTGTTACTGAGGATAGCATCGATCTGGACAGAAGACGCAGAACATCAATAGATGCTTCTCCTAAAAACACTGAAGCCAGCTTGAGTTCGTGAATAGGGGAACTTTCTACGGCTTCTTCCGAGAGACTTCCAAGTTTGGATTCTATATCGGAAACCCAGACTTCCATGGCTTTAGACATTGTTGCTAATGCCATCACAGGTTTGCAGGCCGCGCCGGCCGTCACAAAGATCCTCTTTAGGTCCAGATCTATCTTCCTATCCAAAGGGTCTTTGAAAGAGACCGCGTCATCTAGTGGCAAAGTGACATGCTTTGCTAATCTTGTAACTGCCGCATCCACAAGAGGAGCAGATTCCAGACGGGCGACATCTTCAGGTTTAAAGGGATATAATTTCCCAAGTTTGGAGGATAAGGAAGACTTACTATCCCCTTTACTCCATTCTTCAGTAATCACCTCTTGTAATTCAGAGAGGGAAGGGAAGTTGATACGCTCCTTACCAAGGTGCTTGAAGAACTTCCGCTGCTTTTTCTGAGGAGACACAGGATCCTCCCATCTGAGAGCTTCTTTAATGGCTCTGATCAGGGGTGAAACTAGGGCGAACTCAAAGCCGCCTACAGCCCCTTCTTCTTCCGAATCACTGTCAGATGACTTTGCAGAAGTAATACTCGGTTGAGAGGGGCCTTGATCTTCCTGCACTTCCCCTGGAGAACTGGATGTGGTGGGACCAAGTGGTGGGACTGTACCCCATTCTTTCAGGGACTGTTGTACTATTCTCTTCACTAGAGATTCCAATCTTTGATCCTTTTGCCCCCTCTCACCGGCTGCATGAGCAAAACATGGCTCACATAGGGACTTGTCCTCCGGGACATGCGCCCCACAACCCCAACAGGCTCTCTGGTGTGTGCGGTGACTCTGGTATCGTGTATGGTGTCTGGGGGAGGAATTAGAGCGTCTCCCTTGCTGCCTACTCCCTGATGGAGATTCACGGCGTTTAGATCTGGAGGATGAACTCCCACGAGGTCTGACAGGGTCTCTTTCTTGTGGTAAATCAGGCCTGGGAGAGCTGATGGAAAAAGAGAAAATCGGGGAGACACTGGATTTAGCCATGACCTAGGGACCAGCAAGCCCTCCCCGCCCCCCCCTCTGAAAAATGCCAGCACCCACCTGTTGTGAGAGGGCTGGCCACAGGAGGGCGGTGACGCAGGATCCATACTTCAGGCCAAACAACCAGACTGATAAAGAAAGGTAATACATATCAGACACCATGTCAGTGATACATTGTGAGGTGACAACCCTCCGCCCCCCCCCCCCCTCTGCAGTCAAGTCTCCATTGCACATACCTGTAGCAAGGAATCCAGAGACACTGGGAAGCTGCCGCAACGCCCACAGTACATTCCCAAAGTACAGGGGAATCGTCAGCTGTTTAAATCTCCCGCCGGAATGACGTCAGCGGTGATGCGGCCGCGATCGCTAATGCGCATGTGCGAACCAAGCCTCGACTTCGCTCGCGGCGCACTGCGCATGCGCGGGACCACGAAGCGTCTACCGATTGGACGCTAGAAGCAGAGGAGGAGAGGAAGGGTTTGTTGGAACGCAGGAAGGGTTTGCTGGAACGCAGGAAGCGTTCCAGCGCCATTGGGCCAAACAAACAAATTGTACAGTGATAGGAAAGGAGACAAACAAAGTGTACATAAATAACAAATACCGCTGCCATGAAGGGAAGCAATGCGAATCTTCAGACCCATGTCAGAGAATGCCAATCAAGCTTCAGTCAACCGCAGAGAGCAGGGGATTTTAAATGTCACTCACCCGCCCGTGGCTGGGCTCTGGACATGCAGACACCATCCGAAGTATCCTAAGGTAAGCTGGACGTAGTAAGACATCAGAAGTGTAGGTCCTTGGAGGAGGACAAAAAATGAACACCTGCTGTACCTGAGAGCTGAAATTTATGGGAGGGGGGTCCTATACCCTTGGAGTGGAGGCGGGGTTAACCCCACACGTAGGCTGCCATGGAGACAGACAGGAAACAATATTTTTTACTTTCTGCCATATAACATTCCCAATTTAAAAAAATGTAAAAATCACATTTTTTCATCATTTTAGGCCGATATGTATTCTGCTACATATTTTTGGTAAAGAAAAATCCCAAAAAGTGTATAATGATTCGTTTGCGCAAAAGTTATCGGGTCTACAAACTAGGGGATAGATTTATGTCATTTTTATTACATTTTTTTTTCTTTACTAGTAATGACGGCGATCAGCAATTTTTAGCAGGACTGCAAAATTGCGGCGGACAGATCGGACACCTGACTAATCCGTGTCACCTGACTAATCAGTGTCACCTGAGTAATCAGTGCTTAAAATATGCACTGTTACTGTACTAATGACACTGACAGGGAAGGGGTTAACACCAGGGGCGATCAAAGGGTTAAGTGTGCTCCTAGGGAGTGCTTTCTAATTGTATGGGGGTTGTACTCACTGGAGACCAATGCAGATCTGCAATCCTAAACACACTGAACAAAATTATAAAACACACCGCTTTTGTTTTTGCCCCCATTTTTCATGAGCTAAACTCAAAGATCTAAGACTTTTTCTGTGTACACAAAAGAGTCTAAATCTGTGTTAGTGAGCACTTCTCCTTTGCCAAGATAATCCATCCACCTCACAGGTGTGGCATATCAAAATGCTGGCCACAACAAAGGCAGTTTTACTGTATTGGGGGGGGGGGCCTGAAAACCAGTCAGTATCTGGCGCAGTGCAACACATCTCCTTCACATAGAGTTGATCAGGTTGTTGATTGTGGAATGTTGGTCCACTCCTCTTCAATGGCTGTGCGAAGTTGCTGGATATTGGCAGGACCTGGAACACGCTGTAGTATACACCCATCCAGAGCACCCCAAACATGTTCATTGGGTGACATGGCCGGGGAGTATGCTGGCCATTCAAGAACTGGGATGTTTTCAGCTTCCAGGAATTGTGTACAGATCCTTGCAACATGGGGCCGTGCATTATCATGCTGCAACATGATATGATGGTCATGGATGAATGGCACAACAATGGGCCTCAGGATCTCACCACAGTATCTCTGTGCATTCAAAATGCCATCAATAAAAAACGCACCTGTGTCCATAACATACGCCTGCCCATACCATAACCCCCCCCCCCGCCACCATGGGCCAATCGATCAACAACGTTGACATCAGCAAACCGCTCATCCACACAACGCCATACATGCTGTCTGCCATCGGCCCTGTGCAGTGAAAACCGGGACTCATCCGTGAAGAGAACACCTCTCCAAAGTGCCAGACGCCTTTGAATGTGAGCATTTGCCCACTCAAGTTGGAGGACGACAAGCATGCAGATGAGCTTCCCTGAGACGGTTTCTGACAGTTTGTGCAGAAATTCTTTGGTTATGCAGACTGAATGTTGCAGCAGCTGTCTGGGTGGCTGGTCTCAGACAATCTTGGAGATGACGATGCTGAATGTGGAGGTCCTGGGCTGGTGTGGTTACATATGGTCTGCGGTTGTGAGGCTGGTTGGATGTATTGCCAAATTCTCTGAAATGACTTTGGAGATGGCTAATGGTAGAGAAATGAACATTCAATTCACGGAAACAGCTCTGGTGGACATTCCTGCAGTCAGCATACCAATTGCACGCTCCCTCTAAACTTGTGACATCTGTGGCATTGAGCTGTGTGATAAAACTGCAGATTTTAGAGTGGCTTTTATTGTGGCCAGCCTAAGGAACACCTGTGAACTAATCATGCTGTCTAATCAGCATCTTGATATGCCACACCTGTGAGGTGGATGAATTATCTCGGCAAAGGAGAAGTGCTCACTAACACATATTTAGACAGATTTGTGAACAATATTTGAGAGAAATAGGCCTTTTGTGTACATAGAAATCAGATCATGAAAAATGAGGGCAAAAAAAAAAGTGTTGCATCTATAATTTTGTTCAATGTAGGAGGAACACAGGATTCCTGTGTTCATCTCTAACAGAACAGCGGTCAGCCTTGTTTACATCGGCACACCACCATTCTGTCTCCATGGGGAGAGATCGTGGGTGGCCGGCGGACATCGCTTCCGCTGGATTGCTGATTGGCTCCTCCTCTGGCCAATCGACGTGTGTACGCGCCTCCGGCGGCACACGCACGCCCCCACTATCTGTTACCCGAAGCAACATAGAGGTACATAGTTTCCTGTAATAGAGCTGACCTGCCGCAGTAAAACTATGGAAGCTGATCGGCAAGTGGTTAATGTAGGCTTAAACTGCCTTCGTTATTTTATTAGGATATAAATACAAGTACAGCGCCAATCATAAATATAGGACAAATCACTGTAAGGTAAGAGTCCAAATAAATAAATGAAGAAATGATAATCCTCAATAGGACAGATGTGAGAGTCCAACCACCAAAGATGGAGTCAATAAATGGAAGACATCATCACCCCGTGCAACAGATTATAGATGTCAGCTTACCGGAAACCGTGGACCCCCTGTTATGGTGGGTCACATGAGCAAGTGGTAAATGGATCCGGGAAGAGGGTCCTCTAAAGAGCGAATACCAATCTTGGGATGGTCACTCCAAGGGGGCACACTTCCAATATCCCAAATAACCCGTGCAGTAGGTGAAATACCTCAAAATCAAGACTCCAATGGCATAGTACACTACTCAGCTTTTATTCATTAAAAAAGGTATAAATGGCAACTCACATTTGTAGACAAATCAATGCGCATAAAAGTGGTACACCAGGAACAAGCGTGAAGACATTTCGTCCTCCTTAGGACATTCTCAAAGGCAGTGTCCGCCGCCATCCTCACGCTCTTTATAGTAACAGGCCTTGTAAGTGATCGCCGGGGTCCCGGAAGTCTGAAGCCGGCGGAAATGCGTCCGCCGGAAGTGATGTCATCGGCGGAGATGCATCACTTCCGGTCTACGATCTCACCGAGGAAGAGCTTGCGCTTCACCGCAGCTCAATACCAAAGACCTAGGAAGCGAACTCCCCTCTGAAGGTCACCCAATAGGAAACATCCAATCGGGACAAACCTACATCCGGCGGACTACTAACTGCACAGCAACTGTCAGCAACCGGGGCACCTTCAATCAGAAGCAACACAGCGATCACATAAAAAAGAAGAAAAAGCCAAGTTAACCCATTATGGGCATCTATAACTAGGCAATCCATAGATAATTACATGGTTTTAATCACATTAAAAGACACCTATGCTTTCTGGGGAAACTGAAAAAAACCCGGGGATCGAGTCTGGAGATCTGCCCGCTGTGTGTAAACACAGCGGGCGGATCTCTGAAGTGACAGGCAGGGTCAGATTGCAGGGTTCAGCATAGCTGAACCCTGGATCTGTCCCTGTGTCACTCTGTCACCTCCCCCCCCACACGTCAGTAAGCACCAGGCATACATTAACCCCTCCCTCTCCAATAAAATGAACCCCTTCCCTGCCAGTGTCATTTTTACAGTAACAGTGCATATATATAGCACTGATTACTGCAGTAATGTCACTGGTACCCCCAAAAGTGTCAAAAATGTCAGTCAAGGGTCCGATCTGTCCGCCGCAATGTCGCAGTCCCGCAAAAAAAATCGCAGATAGCCGCCATTACGCGTTAAAAAAAAACACCAAAAATGACAGAAATCTTTCCCTTTGTTAGTAAACGCAATAACTTTTGCGCAAACCAATAAAAATACGCTTATTGTGATTTTTTTTACCAAAAATATGTAGCAAAAAACAAATTGGCCGGAGGCGCGCTCCCGCTCGCTCACGGACCCCCCCGCGCGTGTGCCCGGGGGACCTGATGTCCGCCGGGCACTCGCGATTGTCCGTTAGAGCGGGAGAAAGGCAGGCGGCTAATGTAAACAAAGCCGCCTGTCATTCTTCCCTGTGTAAGAATAGTGATCATACGGTTTTGCTATGTAGGACCGTTGATCACTGTTCTTACACCTCAAGCCACAACCAATCACAGTTAGAAACATGCTCCTAGGGACACACTTAACCCCTCCCTCTCAAAAAAGTTAACCCCTTCACTGCCAGTGTCATTTTTACAGTAACAGTGCATATGTATAGCACTGATTACTGTAGTAATGTCACTGGTAACCCCAAAAGTGTCAAAAATGTCAGTCAGGGGTCCGATCTGTCCGCCGCAATGTCGCAGTCCCGCAAAAAAAAAAATCGCAGATCGCCGCCATTACTCGTTTAAAAAAAAAAACAACAAAAATTACAAAAATCTTTCCCATAGTTAGTAAACGCAATAACTTTTGCGCAAACCAATCAAACATATGTAGCATAAAACAAATTGGCCTAAAATGTTAAAAAATGTAGATTTTTACATTTTTTTGGGGGGGAATATCATATAAAAAAATGTGAAACATATTGTTATTTTTGCAAAATTGACGCACTTTTTTTGTTTATAGCGCATGATCAAAAAATCGCACAGGTGATCAAATACCACCAAAAGAAAGCTCTGTTTGTGGGAAAAAAAGGACGTCAAATTCATTTAGGTACAGCGTTGCACGACCGCGCAATTGTCCGTTAAAGTCAAGCAGGGCCGAATCGCAAAATAGGCCCTAGTAAGGAAGGGGGTAAAATCTCCCGGGGCTTAAGTGGTTAAGTTGTGCTGCAGTGCTAGAAGCATACTGCTAGGAAGAGAGAGCAAAGTGACAGAAAGATAAACTCATCAGTCTGCTGCTTCTCTTTTCACTGTTCAGTCCCAAGGTGGGGAGGAGACTTGTATTTGTTACGGATATGCAAAATAAAATAATTAGATCTTCTGCCCTGTCAGACAGAACAGGGTGGCAGAGCCGTGTCAATCCCAGGACTGAATGGACAGAAATACAAACTCTTTGGCAGGTAAAACAGTTCCCATATATGTATTTCATCTGTGTGTTTACTGTAGTAGTTTTCCTTCAATTCAGTTTTTAAATCACTATTTCAATGTCTTTTCTCCCAAACTCCTGTGACCTTTTTAAACATAATGACCAAAGCAAGATTTTGGGTGTGTCCTTCTCAGTGACTTAAAGCATTTGTTACCCCAACACTCCATATTCCTAATATGTGCCTGCTGTACCAAGTACTTGTATTATAAAGTTTCCTGTTCTTTTTGTATTGCTTCCTTTATGTGAAATCCCTAGTGTTCCTGCTAGTCCCCTTGCTTTCCTGTTAAAAACTGACCACACTAAGGAGAGCACACCGTGGTTCATTCCCTAGCTATTCTGGGAACTGAGTATGCTCTCCTCAAATGATCAGACTTGTCCTGACATGCCCCCACTGCAGAGTCATTCACTGGGAAGCTCAGTGTGTTGCTGCTTCTTCTCCCCCAGCTGTTATGCAGCTGAGAACAGAGGGAATGTAATCACTTATAAAAAAAGGGAAAAAAAGTTTTTATAATGTTTTTTTTTATTATATCTATACAAAAATGTTTTGCATTTTATTTCTATTTTAAACTGAATGGGTTATTTTACAAGGTGATTGTTTACAATCGCATTAAATAGATTCTAAATACTAAATCAGACTTATATAAATGTATCTCTACATTCCAAGATTAAATGTTTCTGTGGTGTGGTCAGCTCTTTTGTGTAAAGTTTTTATTCTACAACTACAATAAAACAAAGAAAATGCAGCCTAATGTGACGAATACTTAGTTATTCTGTGAGCCTTTTGTGTATGCCTTCATATATTAAACTTTCTTTAGCATGAATGTCACCGTTGACTGCTCCTGCACACTGGAGAATGTATTAATGATAGATTCAATAGCTATTACATTTTTTTTTTTCTACAGAACAGTGCAACAAAAGACCATTAGTAATCAAAATTAAATGAAGAAGCAGAAACAGGTGACCTTCATCAGAAATGACATTATAGCAAATAGATCAAAAGAAAGGGGCCCGCGCAAACGGGGGGGGGGGGGGAATATTGCTTATATGGTTATTACAAATGAGTCTTAACACCTTCTGAAACTAAGCAACCTCAATATGAATAATGGCAATGTCAATATGATCTAAGGCATTCATTTCATAGTTTGGCTGCAGAGGCTGGCATCCACCTTTACTGTGGAATTTCAAAAAACTGATCCACAAACATACTTTGGCTGGAAGACTTCAACATTGACTCATGTATAACACAGACCATCCTATAGCAATGTAAGCTACAAGCTTGAAATAAAGTACACAGTGGAGCAGTGATTGATTATGTAGGCACATGTGTAGCTTAAATAGAAATGTTTACAGACTTTTTCTATGATGTTTATAAGAAGGAATGAGCGTTATGAAGTCTGACTTACTATCGGTACAGGCTGCCCAGCATTGGGCAGAATTTATTTCTCTTGGTTTTACTGAAGCTTTCCGAAGCGGGAAGAGTGGCCACAACGTGTTCAATGTTTTGGTTTTAGATACAATATAAATGTGGATCACAGAAAGAACGTTACAATCCTTTATGTGGTTCACTACAAAAATTGTACGGTTTCTAGCACCGAAAGTGATCTGAAGCTCGGGTCGGTAAGTTTTTCGATCAAAATGCAGTCTGCAAAAGCTAGTTGGGTACACAATGGACTACCAAACCTTCATGGTGAAGGAGGCCTTTTGGAATTATTGTAGGCTAAAATTGGAGTGAGTAATTTTTTCCTGTGATGAAGTATCTGATGTATAAAATGAATCTCGTGTCTTACCCGTAGTCCTTTAGCTGTTTTTGTCATGTTAAATGGCACATGATAATGTCCCATGCTGTCTCCTCAGGCCATGCTCCCAGTGCTGCCCAATGCTTTGGGCCACAGATCATTGTTAATTACCTGCCTGTTTTGATAATTTGCTCAACACATTGCCCACACATTCAAATCTCCAGGGTCCATGCAATTTACAGATAGTTTGACTAAGTTGAGGAGTATCCCGTGCTTTGCCCATGAAAACAAAATGGTAATGCATTATAACTGTATGAAGAGACACCTTATGCCAAGAGGCAACCAAACTGCACATGTTCCTCTATCCCTTGAGAATGTTCTTTTGAATGAAATGCGTCAGAGGCTACAGCGGTGACCTTACTGTGTCTACCTGGGGTGCCTGTATGTGACAAACTGCAATATATGAGATTTTACTCCTGCCTATTTTGTAAGTACTTTTAACCCTTATTAAACCAGTAATTACTACACCATAGGTTCCTCATTTGTCTCTCCCTCTCTTACTGAGAACATTGTTGACCATTCTGGTTATGTGATAATCCCCCCTGGAGTTCCAGTTTCTGATATCCATCCATCCCATGGGATACTGGGATAATGTGCAACCAGACTCCAATTTTGGAGTCATAGCTGCTGGTAAGTGGCTTGTGAGTGAGGGTATGGACTTTTGGGTGTGAAGAAGTCGTTTTCCACATTGAAACATGGAATCTTGCTAACACCTATGCATATTAATAAACTTTTTGCACAAGAGCACTTTCTCTTTAGCTGATGGACTTCACTGGGCCCTATGTGAACTTTTCATAACCTTTTTCTATTTTGCACATTTAATTCTTGGTTTTATGACATTTTTATTTTGATTTAAAAATTGTCATTTATATGAATGTATGCACTTTATATACATAGTGCAGCACTTTTTTTGAATAATTTGTTTTATGTATTGTTTATGTGGACATACTGTGAGTGCATTTATCACTGGGATAATTTGCTTGTTTATTTTGGGTGGACACTGCGCAACTTAATTTTAAATTTACAAACTGTACATATGTTATATGTGAAAAGGGTGTGACATTGGTCAAGTGTTGGCACTGATCATTGGAGTTGAGCCACTGCTTTGTGTGAGACATCTGAGGTTGGACCCTGTGTGTGCTGCCAACAGAGAATATTTAACCCTTGCTGCAGCACTAGCAGTGCAAAAACAGTAAAAGAGATCCATATTTTCATTGTATATACAGCCTTCCTTATAATAATAAATAATGAGGGTTCAACTGGGCTTTAAGTCTGCTGTAATAAATCTACTATAGCAGGTAAGGGGCTAAAGTTTGTACTACTATAGATGTGTATGATGGGGATTTTTAAAGGCTGTGCTCTATACAGTCTATATTTAACCTCAGCCTTTCCCATGGGTTTTACCTATTATTACTACCCTATCTATGTTTATGTCTTCACTTATTGTAATGTTTTATATTGTTTTTTATTGGTAGCATTCTTATCTTTTTAGTGGGACCTTTTATTTTTTTATTTTTTTATTTTTTTGTGAAGAGCAAACATCCACAATGCTATCAGAGGTGGCAGCCAAAGGTCAAGGTGAACTATCTCTAATCATTCAGTCTTCAGTGAACTGAACTAAGATGGAATGTTGGACATATCATTTACATGATACTGAATGCTCTAAGCATTGATCACTGCTTTACACTACCAGTCACTGTCTCATGTCTTAAAGAATATGAGAACCCTCACCTTGTAAAACAGCCCATTCAGTTTAAAAAAGAAATGCAAGGCCAAACATTTCTGTATGAATGTAAAAAAACTATGAATAAGAAATATTCCAAAATACATTTACATTGTCCCCCACGGAGATCCTTCCCGACCCCTTTCTAGCACTACTTAACGTATGCCCCCCAAAATTAACCCGGAACAAATTTAAAGTAACAGCAGCTAAACAAACTAAACTATAGAGAAGGCTGGGAAGACTAAAGATTGTGGAGAGAAGACTCAAGATAACTAAGGCTATCATCCATGCTAAAATTGATGAAATCCTTCAGCTTGTTCAATTAAGCTTGGCAGTAAAACCTGGAAGTGGATTGGTTTCTATGCAGAGCTGCAACAGATTTTACACTGTCCAGTTTTAGTAAATAGCCCCCATGGAGTCCTTCACAATGCCATTTTAGACTTTTCCTTTTAAGGCATATTATCTGCTATACCAGGTAACTTATGACTGTATGTCAGCAGACTCTTTTTGTCTCACAAACTCAAGTTCCTGTTAATTCAAGTTCTTTCTTTTTCTGTTGTTCTAATATTGTCAATAGTAATGCCTCTCTACACGATTGTATATATTATGTGATTCTTGCTGGTCTTTGTAACTCGAGGGCCTTGACTATTGTTAAGCTAATAAAAATACTGAACAAGAAAAAAATATATACATGTCTTTTTTTTTTTTAAGGGATCACATAAACTTTGTTTTCAACTGCATAGGGGCATAGAGAGGTGGGGGGTAGGGACTGCAGAGGACATGTCAGCAGGAAGCCCAGGCACTGATCTTCCCAGTGATTAGGAGGGGGCTATTGGCATAAGTCCTGGCCAATGGAGAACAGGCAAGCTGTGCTCCCAGCACAGCCAGTAAATTGACCACACTGGGATGGATGAGCTTCTTTGCCTGGGCACTCCCTAATCACCCTTTGAAGCACAGATTCTCCCTGCTGCTCCTCTGCCACTGGGTGCTGCTGTGGACACACAGGGGTGTTTCAGGATGAAGAGCTGGGGAAGGGGCTGGTAAATATGTCATATATCAGCCCCTTCCATCTCTGAATGAACGCAGTGAGTGATGAGAACCAATCGCTCACTGGGGTTGATTTACCAAAACTGGAGAGTTTGAAATTTGGTGCAGCTGTGCAAGGTAGCCCATTAGCTTCTAACTTCAGCTTCAATTAGGCTTTGACAAAAAAGACCTGGAAGCTGATTGGTTACTATGCAGAGCTGCACCAGATTTTGCACTCTCCAGTTTTAGCAAATCAAGCCCACTGTGTTCATTTATAACTGAAGCATAGTAAACATTTTTGCTTCAGTTTGTGAATGAACAGGAAGCTGCTCAACACAGAGCACTTTCTATGCATTCACTGTCCAGTGCAGCTGAGGCTGCAGAGAAAGGGACTCAGGAATCTTTGTCCTCAGTCCCTTTCTATGTCTCAAAAGTGAAAGATCTGTTTAGACCCTTGATATTTGACCAAAGCCCCCCAGAATTATAATAAAAAAAAATAAAACTAAAAACAATAAAAAACTACTGACACTGTCAACTGCTCTATATCCTATCTCTATATTGACACCGTCCTCTGCCCTACTAATAAAGTCCACTGCCCTACTAACACCTTCTACTGCTCTACTGAATGACACCATTCAATGTCCTACTGACACAAACCCCTGCTCTACTGACAAATCCACTGCTTTTAAAATATTTGAGTACAATTATTTAAAAAAAGTCTATGTGTGTATAAAGGAACACTTTAAAAAACATCAGATCTCAATGGGGAAAAATATAATGCTGGATATCTATACTGATATGAATTGGGTAATGTGGTAGGAACTAAAGGATGCCACATCGTTTGATGGAAATTAAAATGATCAACCTACAGAGGGATGAACTCAGACACCCTCAAAAGTCAAAATGAAAAAATGATGCAGCAGGCTAGTCCATTTTGCTGAAATTTAATTGTAGCAACTCAAAATGGTACTCAGTAGTTTGTATGGACACCACGTGTTTTTTTGTATGCCTGACGTCAGGACATGCTCTTAATGAGCTCCTAAACAGATAGAGGTGCAACCTGACGGTGTCGGATAGACCAAAACATAATGTTCCAGAGGTGTTCTATTGGATTTCGATCGGGCGAGTGTGGAGGCCATTCAATATAATCAATTCCTTCATTATCCAGGAACTGGCTGCATACTCTCACCACATAAGGCTGGGCATTGTTGTGCACCAGGAGGAACCTAGGATCCACTGCACCACCGTAGGGTTTGACAATGGGTCCAAGGATTTCATCTCAATTCCTAATGGCAGTCAGGGTGCCATTGTCTAGCCTGTAGAGGTCTGTGCGTCCCTCCATGGATATGCCCCCCCAGACCATCACTGACCCACCACCAAATTGGTCATGCTGAATGATCAGGTTTGTCACATGTATTCATAGTGAACCTGCTGTTATCTGTGAAAAGCACAACGTGCCAGTGGCGGACCTGCCAGTTCTGGTGTTCAAAGGCAAATGCCAATCGAGCTTCATGGTGCCGGGCAGTGAGCACAGGGCCCACTAGAAGATGTCCGGCCCTCAGGCCACCCTAATGAAGTCTATTTCTGATTGTTTGGTCAGAGACCTCCACACCAGTGGCCTGCTGGAGGTCATTTTGTAGAGGTCTGGCAGTGCTCATCCTGTTCCTCCGTGCACAAAGGAACAGATATCAGTCCTACTGATGGATTAAGGATCTTCTACAGCCCCCTCGAGCTCTCCTAGAGTAACTGCCTGTCTCCAATCCTGGACTCTCCTCCCTGCTCTTGAGACTGTGCTGGGAGACACAGCAAACCTTCTGGCAATGGCACATATTGATGTGCAATCCTGGAGGAGTTGGGCTGCCTGTGCAACCTCTATAGGGTCTAGGTATCACCTCATGCTATCAGTAGTAACACTGACCCTAGCCAAATGCAAAAATGCAGTAATAGGCTGAGCTCACCTATGATGCCTAGTATGGTCATTTAAAATAGGAAAGCAGGGGAGCTGGTAGGATCTTCAGGTATTTCACATAAAGGAAGAAATACAAAGAGAACAGGATACGTTTTACACAATGGTGCAATAGACACATATCAAGAATATGAAATGTTGGGGTAATATACACTTTAAACAAGGAGGTGGCATCTTAACAAAAACAAATGCATACAGGAAAATAGCAAGTGGAAAAAAATGGGTACATTTGGAGTCTATATAGCTATTAATACACAGATCGGAGGAAAAACAAAATAAAAAGCAAATTGTTCCTGAATGTTAGACATTCAAAAAAAATTCAGATGTCGCAAAGCCCAATTTGTTTATAGTTTCTTGCAAAATGGTATGTAAAGATTAAATGCTGGTGAATACATTTTCAATCAGACCAAGAGATGTGGAGCTGTAAGGATAAATTGGACTGAACAAAAGCCACAAACTGTTTCAGATTACTTTACATTTTAAAACAATAGTCTTGGATTTAAAATTAACTTACTTCATGCTGTCATTTAAGCAATCAAAATCCTACAGGATCAGTCTTTCCTTTAGTACCATGCATTATGGTAGCGCTGCCTACTTCTGAGAACACAGAGGGGAGACTTAAAGGAATTGTTTTGAGACATTTATCCACTTTAAAAGGCAACACAAATCCTGGGATCAGTGTAACTTGGCTAGAACAGAAATGTGAGTATTTGTTTTAGCACAGGGTTGCTCCGGATTCCAAAACTACTATGTGTGTTCAATTACACAGGAACACGGGGCTTATAAGGGATTGTACAACTGGAGAAGCAGTGAATAAAGAAATCAGAGTTTTTTGTAGGGGAAACATAGTGAAAACATACTTTTGTTGATTAAAAAAACTCTGACTGAAAACCGCAAAGCTGTTGCCCATCCAGTTTGTAGGACAGTATGTATATACACTGCTCAAACAAATTAAAGGAACACTTTGAAAACACTTCAGATCTCAATGGGGAAAAATATCATGCTAGATAGCTATACTGATATGGACTGGGTAATGTGTTAGGAATGAAAGGATGCCACATCGTTTGATGGAAAATAAAATTATCAACCTACAGAGGACTAAATACAAAGACACCCCGAAAATGTGAAAAAAGTGAAAAAATTATGCAGCAGGCTTGTCCATTTTGCTGAAATTTAATTGCAGCAACACAAAATGATATTCAGTATTTTGTATGGCCCCCACGTGCTTGTATGCATGCCTGACAATGTCGGGGCATGCTCCTAATGAGACGGCAGTTGGGTGTCCTGGGGTGTTTCCTCCCAGATCTGGACCAGGGCATCACTGAGCTCCTGAACAGACTGAGGTGCAACCTGGCAGCATCGGATGGACTGAAACATAATGTCCTAGAAGTGTTCTATTGGATTTAGGTCAGGCGAGCATGGGAGCCATTCAGTGGTTTTAATTCCTTCATCCTTCAGGAACTGGCTGCATACTCTCTCCACATGAGGCCGGGCATTGTCGTGCACCAGAAGGAACCAAGGACCCACTGCACCAGCATCGGGTCTGACAATGGGTCCAATTTTCATCTCAATACCTAATGGCAGTCAGGGTGTCATTGTCTAGCCTGTAGAGGTCTGCCTCCCCAGACCATTACTGCCACCACCAAACCAGTCATGCTGAATGATGTTACAGGTAGCATAATGTTCTCCACTGTTTCTCCAGACCCTTTCGTGCCAGTCACAGGTGCTCAGGGTGAACCTGCTCTCATCTGTGAAAAGCACAGGGCGCCAGTGGCGGACCTGCCAATTCTGGTGTTCAATGGCAAATGCCAATCAAGCTCCACAGTGTCGGGCAGTGAGCACAGGGCCCACTAGAGGACGTTGGGACCTCAGGCCACCCTCATAAAGTCTGTTTCTGATTGTTTGATTTGAGACATTTACACCAGTGGCCTGCTGGAGGTTATTTTGTAGGGCTCTGGAAGTACTCATTCTGTTCCTCCTTGCACAAAGGAGCAGATACTGGCCCTGCTGATGGGTTAAGGGCCTTCTACGGCCCTATCCAACTCTCATAGAGTAACTGCGTGTCTCCTGGAATATCCTCCATGCTCGTAAGACTGTGCTGGGAGACACAGCAAATCTTCTGGCACTGGCATGTATTGGCGTGCCATTCTGAAATAGTTAGACTGCCTGTGCAACCTCTATAGGGTCCAGGTATTGCCTCATACTACCAGTAATGATACTGACCTTAGCCAATTGCAAAACTAGTGAAAAACAGTCAGAAAAGGTGAGTAGGCAAAAAAAAAAGTCAGTGGCCTACACCTGTAAAACCACTGTTTTGGAGGTCATCTCATTGTTGCACATCCAGTATACCTGTTGTTAATTTCATTAACACCAAAGCTAAAACGGAATAACAACCCCCGCTGGCTACTTAACTAACCAGATTAATATCCCAGGAGTTTAACTGACTTGATGCTATACTCTGAATAAAAAGTGTTCCTTTTTTTTGAGCAGTGTATTTACTTTTGCAGGGTTCGCCTTTTTGGGAGCAAAGAAATGTGTAGCTGCTGTTGGCCAAAACAATCCATAGGAAAGGCAACAGTCTGTACATTATCAAGCTTTATTTATACTATTCATATACATATTCAGGGGAATTTAAAATGGCCCTAAAGGCACTTTTTCTGGTAGTAGTTCCCTTAAGACACATGTGTAAAATACAAGGCCTGCTGGCCTCCAGGCCACTTCATGTGGCCCTCACACCTCTCCTGCAGGTGTGGCATCCCCCTCATCTCTGCCCCCACATTGTCTCAGCAGTCAACAGCAGAAAAGAAAACAGAACTCCCCCTACAGATCCTGCACCTCTGTGAAGCCGCGGCACCCCCTCATTTCCACCTCCCTGGTATCAGTATTCAGTGGACTCTGGCAGAAAGTTCCAGCCATCCTCTGGTTCTTCTCTTGGCCCTGCACTTTCTGCTTCCCAGCTCCGCCCCCAGCTTCTATCCGGCAGCAGCACATGGTAAGGGGGAGCACTGTGATGTAAGGGAGGGTGGGGGACTCTTGTCTTCTGATGGTGGGGAAGGGACGCTCTGGACATCTAGGTTTGCACATACAACTGGCCCTTTGAGGGCAACCAAGTGCTGATGTGGCCTGCAATGAAATTGAGTTTGACACCCCTGCCTTAAGAACTATATGTGCCTAACTCACGCATTTGCACCAGTGTTGGTAACATTAACAACACGTGCAAGAAATTCAGGTAGTTCTTACTATTGCCACCTTAAGAATCTATCACTTTAGCAGCATCAAATTCTTAAAGAAATACCACAAAGTTCTCCTTTAAGGAAACTGGTGGTAAGTAAGACCTATTATGAATATCAGTACTTAGACGGGGCTAAATGTGACAGCTTCCTGCACAGGGTTGCATCCCTGGCCTCACTTAGCTGTTGGTTGGGGGATTCTACAAACGAAAAACTAAAAGAATACAAAAAGGCCAGGGAAACAGTTGATGTCTTTACGCCAATATGTGCAATGACCATATTTGGGAAATAACTCCTCAACTAGTGGGGGGAGCCTAGTTTTCTATCAAGTCTGCTCCACTTTTGAGTGAGAGTGAACAGCAGTGGGCAGATTTAAAAGGCACTTACGGATTAAAAGGCGGCTATGGATCCACCAACTATAATGTGCTGTCAATAAAAAAAATGGCGAACCTTATGGGGAACTAGTCTCTTAGTTCCCCATCAGCATCACCCACCCAGAATGAAAAACACCCTGGCATAGCACCTGTCAGTGTGACCGGCACAGTGGCAGGGGAGGGAGTGTGGTGTTACACAGGGGGAAGGGGTGTCCAGTGAGGATAAATCAATGTACCTGTCTGTGATTCCCCTGCTTATGTTTAATGTAATGTAAATCTAAGAAAATGTAATTCTTGAAAGAACATTTATATTAACCACTTGACTACTGGGCACTTTCAACCCCTTCCTGCCCAGGCCAATTTTCAGATTTCAGCGCTGTCACACTTTGAATGAAAATTGCGCAACACTGTACTCAAACCATATTTTTTTTTTTTTTTTTTATTGAGACAGATAGAGATTTCTTTTAGGAGTATTAAATCACAACTGGGTTTTTTTATTTTTTGCTAAACAAACAAAAAAAGACTGAAAATTTTGAAAAAATAAAACGTTTTTCTAAAAAATTTGTAAAAAAGTAATTTTTTCTCTTTCACTTATGTGCGTTGATGAGGCTGCACTGATGAGCACTGATAGACTGCACTGATGGGCACTGATGAAGAAACACTGACAAGCGGCACTGATAGGTGGCACTGACGGGCATTACTGATGGGCACCAATGGGCATCACTGATGAGCACTGACAAGCATCACTGGTGGGCACTGACAAGCAGCACTAATGGGCACGAATTGGCAGCATTGATGGGCAGAGATTGGCAACACTTTTGGGGCTGCACTGATCATCAGGACACTGATGATCAGTGCCCTGATTATCAGTGTAGATAGTGTGGATTTGCTGGTTATCAGCTCTCCCCTCCACACACACTGTCAGCGCAAGGTGAGGACTGCTGATAACTGGCAAATTCTGTTTACATCGTGATCAGCTATGATTGGACACAGCTGTTAACATGGTAAATAGCCGCTGTGATTGGCTCTTACCCTGATCTGTGATCAGATGTGTCCTTCACATCACAGATCCCTGCCGATGCATGCTGCAGGGGGGGCGCAGGAAGTGCGATCACAAAAGGATGTCCCTAGACACCCTCCTGGGAATGTGAGCTTGTGCTGTAGCTGTCTTTCTATAGTGCGGGCAGGTAGAGGTTAGAGTGCATCTAAAGCCAATTTTTTTTTTGTTTTGGATTAAGTGGGGAAGGTTTAGAACCTCTCTAAATGTTTTAATTGCTGACCCCCACAGGGAAATTGTAATCTCTGTATTATTCCTGCTAATTTGGAGCTGCCACTGCAACAATAATAGAAGAAAAATTTCCAATGGGGGCACTTGCTTTCGTGACAACTAAGAAAGGATTTCTCTTACTTTGGAGAGATTTCCTGTTGCTTCTTGTTGTCTCTAATGACAGAAAGTGAGAAAAATCTCTAAAATGAGACATAGACAGCAAAAAAAAAAGTTTGGCCCTCACCTTTTTTGATAAAACCAAAGAAACTGTTTTGGCTTTAGATATACTTCAACTAGCAGAGCCAAAAAAGTCAGCTCATGCAGTATTTTTACATTTCATTTTTTTCATAAGTCAGTCGATACTTCAACAGCATCAAACACTTAGTGGTATATTTTTAAAAATGTACTTAGCTGTTTGTTCATTGAAACTGCATATAAATTAGTTCTGTGCGAATGGGACACGATTGAAAGCTCCCAGACTATACTTACTGCAATATTTATATGCAAATGCAGAAAGTACAGCGTTATGGTCACTAGATGGCGCTGATTATCATAGGAAATGGTTATGCTCCTTAGCTCCTTCTAGTGGCCATAATGCAGTAATTTTCACATTTACACATTGGAAATGCAGAAAATATTGTCCCATTTGACCAGAGCAAATTTACATGCAGTTTAAATGGATGAACAACTATGCAAATTCACCCCTAAAAAAAAACATTATGATGCTACGATGCAATGGTCCTTTCATTACCTTACAACATATTGTTCTTGGGGTTTATTTTAGCTATGAATAATTATGCTATATGGCATAGTCAGACACAAAAATTATTTTAGGAACATGTACTATTTGCTTTACTGCATGGTTCATTAGAACAGAAAAAAAGGTCTATCTCACAAGCATCCCCATTTCTTGACAATTTCTGGTATTCCAAAAAGATGAAGAACATGCAGATTGCAAGAGATGTGTAGCAATGGTCACCTTGACTGACAGCCCAACTGACAGTTGTTCACACCTAGCACCTTTTTGCTTTTGATAAGTCACTCAAAATAGTTTTCTTGACAGGATTTAACTGTCACACGCCGAATGATATCCTTTTTCCTTCCAAACTCTTGCTGAGTCAGTGACCCAGAAACAATGGCACGTATTTATTTTTTCTCCAGGTTTAAAAGGTCAGCATGAAGCTCGGGCTGTATTTACACAGCCATCAAAATCATTTTTTTTTTTGATCATGAAATGAATTCACAGTAGTTCTGGCCCATTACAATTTACACCTGTCTTTCATTTTAATTCCAGTCTCTGATTATTTTCAACCACATGTCATTAGTTCTTGCCAGAAAAGAATTTATGGAGAGCTACTTAAGTGGATAAAAAAAATCTAATCTCAATCGCATTAAATAATTTGGCTGTTTCCTAATGAAGTGTTATCAGTGAGGAATTGAGGAGGAACGTACTTGCAGGTAAAACAGTTCACGGCTTTCAAACTTCATCAGTTTTTAGATGTGAGGAAATAAAGATTAGGAAAATGGTGAGATCTTTGTCTTTTATTTCAGGAGCTTAACCATGACACATATCCAACTCATATAAATGCAGGATATGTATGCACATTGTGTTGATAAAAATGGAATTTTTATATATATATATATATATATATATATTAATTATATATATATATATATATATTAACAGTAAATATCCATATATATTTTTTCTCAAAAACCAGTGGAACCATGTCTAGCTGAGTAGTCATATATCTCATGAGAAATATTAGAATTAAAGTAAAACTATAGGTCATTTTTTATAGTTTTGGATAGAGTATGGGAGGGTTATAACCCCTTATCAGTTTATTTTTTACTATCTGTAAATCTCTGGGAGATTTATCTTCACTTCCTATCCCATAGCCAAAACAGTAAGTGAGAGGAAATCCCTGTAAATTAAGGGAAACCCCCTGGGAACTCCCAGGTCACCAGAAATTGTGCCCGATTAGAATATTTCTCTATTATTACTTTTCTGGGGTCAAACCCAAATTTGGGATTTTCTCTTACTTTTCAGTTTCAATGAAAATGGTAAACAGGACAAACAACAGGTGAATTTCCCTAACGGAGGCACATACAGGAATAAAAACTGGCAGGTAATCTAATCTATCTCTGTCCACAATTGGAAAAAAACATGGCAACAGAAAAGAATCCAAGACCAGGTTTCCTAGGATCCCATACAGTACATCCCAGGACATAGAAGTCAGCAACATATAAAGGAGAAAAACCTAAAATAAAGATTCAAAAATGGAGCACAACCATTTTTACAGATTCTTAACTGTTGAATTGCTAACTGCCTCGCTTATCTGTAGAGAAAACCTCCCAACACTCCCAAATTTGGGGGGACTGTCCTGAATATTGTGAGAAATTCTGGGATCTTGTGGATTTCAAAATAATTGGCTAACCCTACCAGTCAAAATAAAAGGCTCACCCTACCAGACAGTAGGGTTTCCCCCTTCCTCACACTGATGACCTGTGTTTACCCCTTAACAACCACAAACACAAAAAAATACTATAAAAAATTACCCCTCTCCCCAGACACACACTGAAAATACTGAATACCATCCCCACCCCATTCCTCCACAATGGAGTGATTCCCACTCACCCCAACCACATACACTAAACATCAATGCTTTTTTTTCTTCACTGGAATTTATCTTCCATTGACCACGGTCACCAAGGAATTTTTTCCTCTCACTGAAACCGCTGCTTTAAGGGCGTTTTTCCTATTAAAACTGAGGCAGTTTTTTCTCCCACTGACCACTGTCACAGATATCATTTTTCTCTCACTGATCATGGACACCAGGGTAAGTCCATCGTACTTCAGGCAAGACCAAGTGAGATTACCCACAATGTAAAATCCACTATGTCCACAATTGTAAAATCAATACTCATGTTTCCAAACAACACCTTGTCTGACAGCTCAACTTGCTCAGCCCATTTAATAGATAAACTCAAGGATGTATTCTAGGTGGGCACATGCTGGGATGGCGCACGTTGGGGTTCTTCCAATTATTATTATTTTTTTTTTTTTAATTAGGTGCCACTTACGCTCTTGCTCGTCTGAAAATTCTCTCCCATTTTAGGTAAACTTGCATCTATGTTACTGATGCTTAACATTCATATGTAGCACTGTTCCCATTATTGTGATGTTTATTTTGTTTTTAAATGTCTTAACTAAATTATGGCCTGATCTTAATCTTTACAACCCTGCCCTCTTGGTCCTCTGGCAATTTCATTATGGTGTGAAAGGTTTACTCTGCTACCTGTGTGCCTAATATTAATTCCTGATTGATTATTTGGCAAATTCCATCCACACCCACCACAGTATAAAGCAAGATCTCCTCTATGAGGGAGCACAAGCTAGGATGGGGCATGTTGGAGTTCTTCCAATAAAGGGGGGTTCTTCAAATAAGTGTCACTTCTGCTCCTGCTTCTGCTCATCTGAACATTCTCTTCCTTCACAGGTAAACTTGCATCTATGTTACTGCTGCTTCCACCTTAAACTGAATACAGACTGACTGCTCTCAATGTCTTTGTGGTAAACTTTCAACTATGTTGCGATTACAAGAAGCAGAAACCTACAGCAAACTACTTTGCAAAACACCAGAATGCAGGTGACTTTGTTTCTCCTTTCTGCTCTCCTTCCTCTATGTAACATGCGGCCCCTCCTTTTTACAGTTGTTTTCTCTCTCCTTAAACTTTGTGTCCTTCACCCCTCTTCTCCACCCCACATTCTGTATACAGTATATCACCCTCACTTCTGTCCTCTCCATATTACTGCACTTATCATCTCCTCCTAATTCTAATCCCACATGCTAGAAAAACCCCTAGGATGCTAAGACATGTCCCCCTCATATAAAACACACTCTTATATTACTCTTCTGCTTCTCCTAACCTCTGGAGATATATCCCCAAACCCTGGGCCTCCTATATTTAACAGTACCCAACGCACCCATCACCCTGTACCCTCTGGCAGCAGTTGCAATCCACACAACTTAGTTCCATTCCTCTTCTTTCCAAAACCAGCCTCCCCTTACCCTGTGCTCTCTGGAATGCCTGCTCTGTCTGCAACAAACTCACCTCTCCTTGTGACCATTTTGTCACTAACTTCTTTAATCTACTTGCATTCATCGAAACCTGGCCTCATGAATCCAACACTGTTTGTCCTGCTTCCCTCTCCCAAGGAGACCTTCTCTGGACTCACTCCCCCAGACCCAGTGGATGCAAGGGAGGTGGAGTGAGAAATCCTCCTATTACCACAGAGCACCTTTTCGGTTCTTTGCTCTCCTCCCTCTCTGTCCCTCTCATCATTTAAGGCCCCCTCGACCGGTATCAACTTTCCTTTATGACTTCTCTGCCGGCCTTCCCTACTTTCTCTCTTCTGAAATTCCCACAATCATTCTTGGAGAATTCAACATCCCTGTTGACACTCCTGCTACTTTTAAACTTGTGAGTCTAACCTCCTCATTTGACCTGAAGCAATGGGTACATGCTTCTACTCCCTCGACCTTCTATTCTCCCACCGATGCACCCTGTGCAACCTCTCCAACAATCTTTTTCCTCTCTCTGATAAACACCTTATTAATTTCACTCTCTCCCTGTCTTCCACCTCCTCTCCCTCCAACCACCTAACAGTTACCTATAGAAACCTTTACCACTTTAACACTTCTCTTCTCTACTATTCTGCTACTGACCACCTCTGTTCTGCCCCAATCTAGCATCTTCTGTCTACAATAGATCCCTGTAATCTGCCCTGGATAAACTTGCCACCCACACTACACACAGAATCAGGCCCCGACCCCTACAACCCTGGCAAACAGATAACACCAGAAGTCTCTGTCAGACCTATGATACGAAATAGACAAATAGACATACGTTTTCCATATTACAGGTCAAGAATTGTGATTTTTCTGAGGCCTCAAATGACCTCATCACTATTTCAGTCAGAATCCCTTGGTTCCCAAGGACACATTGTTTTGTTTGTTGAACCTGTTCAGCAATATTGACACTATATCCTATGGTTATGAAAGGAGAGAAACCAGGGAAAGTCGTAAAGTATCATGTTCTGGCCATGAAATGTTTTAACACACAATGGCCGAAACTCAAATTCAGCATCACACCTGTGTTCGTCCATTATCCCTGCCAATAAATTATTGTTTCTACCATGAGAAGACAAATAATGGAAAAACCCTGGACAAGGACATAAATGTGTCATTCATTTACCTACACCAAGAGGGGGGTAGAAAATTATGTCATACAGACAATCCCCCATGGGAAGCATATTATTTTAGATATAGTAGATGATGTTTAAATTAAATTTTATATAATAGATCCCAGACCATGACCTTGTCAGCGTGGGATACATTGAAGGACTATTGGTGGTTTGGTACATCTTGGTACCCCCCCCCCCTTCCCTAATATAGGATGCTGTGATGGTGTGTTGTACCTGCCTGGAGCCAAGTATATACTGCAGATAAGCTGCAATCATTTGATATCCTCCTCTGCACAAAACAAAAAACTGTTTCTCTGATCTGCTTGATTGGGTAGGAAGGTGAACTTGGATATATGAAGTGTTGCCGTTTTGATCACTGAAACTTCTGGACATTTGGCTGTGGCCGTGACTTCCCCTCTATTTGGCTGTGATGGAATACCACCCTTTCAAATTGATTAAGCGGCGCCCCGACTTGGAATAGGGTGAAGGATATATACCTATACACACATATGAGAACAGATATGAACTTCAGATGCTATGTATGATTACTAAGTTTATCGTTATTATTATCCTGCGTTCTGCCATAATCTGCCACCTCCTGAGTCATTAAAAAGGAAATACCGGTCTGTCATGGTCTCTCTGGCCCTGAGGAAGCCTTGAGCGAAACGCGTCGGCTTGCTGGGGACCTACATTGACCGCGTTCCATCTGAGACCTACTCATCACCCTACACAGGCTCTGGTTTCTCCCTATTGGGATGTATTTCTACCTTAATGACTCCTATTAGCTGTTTTTTTTATATACAATTTCTTTATGTATTTTGTCCTTGCCAACATGCGCTTGATTGCCCATGTTTTTTACTTGTTAACTAATTAAAATGTAAATTGTTTTATATATATATATTGGTTTTGGTGTGATCCTTCTCCTCCCATTAGCCCGTAAAGCCCCACTTTTTTCTGTCTTTTATATTGTTTATCAACCAGGGGTAGGGGCCTTACTACACTGTATTTTTTTTTTTTTGTGTCCAAGACTATGGAAAACCTGTGAAGCCCCCTCTATTTCAAATATCATAACCAACCTCAATCTCCAGTGTGAAATGGAAAAAATAATAGCTAGGAAAAATCTACGACTTGACTAATTTAAGAACATGTGGTCGATCTGGTTACACCACACTAAGCGCACTGTCAAATGGAATAAAACGCTAGTGAGATATCTGTTTACTTGCTGTTTACCATATTCATACTTAAAAGCTTTGGTGCTTCCTTCCTTCCTCCCTTCCTTCCTTTCCTTCCTTCTCTTCTCCCCCCCCCCCCCCCCATTCCCTGCTACCTCCCTTTTCCCTTCCCCCTCTCCCACTAGACCCTGATTAGCATCTATGTGTTATCAAATATGTTGAATGTAATTTACAGTATACACCTATCTGAACATAAGAATAAGATTACGTCTAGTTGGAACCACTGTATGCAGTTTTAAATGAAACTACTTTGTATGTTACTTGTAAAATTCAATAAAGAATATCTGAAATAAAAACTTAGTAACTGATTTTCTTGTATTTGAAATGCAATATGCAAAAAGTATTAATTTTTATCAGTACACCCCAGTTAAAGTGATTGTAAACAATCGCCTTGTAAAACAACCTATTGAATTTAAAATAGAAGGCGACACATTTTTGTATAGATGAAAAGACACGTTATAAATACCTTTTTCCCTTTTTATAAGTGATCACATCCTCTGTTCTAAGCTGCATAAGAGTTGGGGGAAGAGAAGCAGCAGCACACTGAGCTACCCAGTGAATGGTTGTGCAGTGGTGGCGTGTCAGGACAGGTTTGATCATTGGAGGAGAGCCCACTGAGTTCCCAGCATAGCTAGAGAACTGACCATGGTGTGTTCTGCTGCTTAGTGTGGTCACTTTTTAATAAGAAAGCAAAGGGACTGGCAGGAACAGCAGGGATTTCACATAAAGGAAGCAATATAAAGAGAACAGGAGACTTTATAATACAAGTACATGGCACAGCAGGCACATATCCTTCCACTTTATAAAACTCTGCTCCGACCGCATCTGGAGTATTCTGTCCAGTTCTGGTCGCCAGTCCTCAGGAGGGATGTGTTGGAGCTGGAGAGGATCCAGAGAAGGGCAATTAAACTAATTAGGGGATTGGAGGACATTAATTATGAAGAGCGTCTGCAATCGCTTGATTTATTCTCCCTGGAGAAGAGACGCCTGAGAGGGGACATGATACCAATTTATAAATATCTCAATGGTCATCTCGACATAGAAAAAAAGCTATTCAGTCGTAGAGAGTGCATGAGGACTCGAGGGCATACATTGCGTTTAGAGGAGAAGCGTTTTAACCTCAGGCAATGTGGGGGGTTCTTTACTGTTAGAGCTACAAGATTGTGGAATTCTCTACCACAAGAGGTGGTTTCTGCGGGTAGTATGGTGGCTTTCAAAAGACTCTTAGACGTACATCTCAAGGATCAGAACATTCAGGGGTATGTGAGATGATTAGGGCCATACACACCTACACAGGTTGAACTGGATGGACTATGGTCTTTATTCAACCTCAACTACTATGTAACTATGTAACTATATCAGGAATCTGAAATGTGGGGTTAACAAACAATTTAACATGAGAGTGTTCACACCTTGAATATACAGCTGATATGTACTGTGTATGTGTGCCCACAAAAACAGGAAAGAAGCACACTGAGTGTTCTACATACACAAACTATTTTTTTTTCTTAAATTTTCTCTAAGACAGTTATGTTTTATTAATAACGATTTAAAAAAAAAAAAAAGAATGAAAAAAAAGGACAATTATGTTATTTGGCTATTTTTTCCTTAGAAAACACAAAAAGCATTTTAAAAAAATAAAATAAAGAGACATTTATTGTAAAGCACAGATGTAAGTATTGTGAGGAAGTAACCTTTACAGCTGAAATTCACAAAGTGAATCCTTTTGAAAGGGCTACATTCTTAGGCATGGTTCTGTTTTAAATAAAGTAGGTACTTAGAGTATCACTCCATGGAATTGGAATTCCTTTCATTCTGAGGTACGGCACACATTCAATATTAATAATCCTGAACCTGAATATTAATATTTATGCTCACACGTCAATGAAGGCTTAATCTGAACAATAAATTAAATAAAGATGAACTATACTCTGGAATGACAATTAACAGTGATATGTAAAGGAAGTAATGTTTAAAAGAATCACATTCTAATTCAGTTAACCACTTCAGAACCAGAAGATTTTTCCCCTTAATGACCAGGCCACTTTTTGCGATTCAGCACTGCATTACTTTAATTGACAATTGCGCGTCGTGCGACTCTGTACCCAAATAAAATTAATGTCATTTTTTTCCCACAAATAGAGCTTTCCTTTGGAGGTATTTGATCACCTCTGTGATTTTTATTTTTTGCACTATAACCAAAAAAAAGCGACAAGTCTGAAAAAAGAAATCGAATTTTTCCATATTTTTAGGCCAATTTGTATTCTGCTACATATTTTTGGTAAAAAAAAATCCCAATAAGCGTATTTTGATTGGTTTGCGCAAAATTTATCGCGTCTACAAACTAGGGGAAGTATTTATGTAATTTTTATTCATTTTTTACTAGTAATGGCGGCGATCAGCGATTTTTAGCGGGACTGTGACATTTCGGCAGACAGATCGGACCCCTAACTGACATTTTTGAAACTTTTGGGGAGACCAGTGACATTTCTACAGTAATCAGTGCTAAAAATATGCACTGTTACTGTAAAAATAACACTAACAGGGTAGGGGTTACTCCGGGGCGATAAAAGGGTTAAATGTGAGCCTAGGGGGTGTTTTCTAACTGTGAGGATGATGAGCTTATGGAATCAACACAGAGACCTGTGATCCTAAATAGGAGGAACACAGGAGCTATGTATTAATTCCTGAGAGAACAACGGTCTGCTGTGTTAACAACAGCAGACTGATGTTCTCTCTCCACAGGGAGCGACCGCGGGTGCCCAGCGCCATTCCCGACCACCGACCCCATGAATCGGCTTCCCCGCTGGCGAATAGGGGCGTGCACGTGCCTCTAACAGCGCACTCCCAGGATCGCTCCTGCGAACCGCCGTACAGGTACGGCGATTCGCGGGAACCTGACGACCTGCCACTGGATATTGACGGTGGCTGGTCGCCAAGTAGCTAAACCTAAATGGTTAACCCTAAAGCATATTTATGGTCAAAACATAAAATCATATATTTATTTCTTCATTGTATTTTAATTACAGCATTTCTTATATACTTTTACTCTCAACAATCCTGAAGTTTGTAAACTTGCTTTGTGAAAATCCCCATATATTTACTCCCTAAACTCTGTCACACATATTCACTTTGTTTCATGATTCACATTTCACAGAGCCTGCCTTCTAAACTACAGAGGTGATGAGAGGAGGAGTTTCAAGTGGCAGAATCAGTACAGAAATCATTGCAAGGTACCATGGGATATGTAGTCCTTCAAAATGAAAACTAAACAGCAGAGGGAAAGCAGGAAAACATGGAAATCCAGAAAGTTGGAGAAAGAGATGACCAGCAGATAGGCAGGATTTACAACATGAAAGATTTTTCAAATAAGCGTGCTGGGTTGTCATACATACTGTAGCTATTCTTTATAATGGTATTACAATACTGATGTTAAAAAATGAGCAGAAGAGAATCCTTGTTGTCTCATACAGAAATCCTAGGACTCCATTCACATATAGGCACCTTGGATCGCGGGCAGAATTGCCGTGCTTCTGCCCGCAATCCAGAACCATTGCAAATCATGGGGCGCCCGTGCAATTCCTGTGACTTGCACTGGCACCCCAAACGCAGTGCAATTTTGCCGGGATTGTCGCCCGATGAATACACCATTAATTGATCGTTTTTTATGATGTGGGCTTAGTGACACTTTAAATCTTTGCTGGCTGAAAAAATGTCATGTTTGCCACAACTGCCAGTTTTCTTTCTTCAATGATTCAAGCATTACTAAAAATTCTACACATCCCAGCATGTCCTACTAGCCAGTGTAGCGCTACCCCTAGAGGGCTGCTGGATTTTGGGTTCCCCTATACCTGCACAGCCAAGCAACACACACTTTCCAACTTGCATCCAGACATATAAAAGTCCATGGGCTTGTTTTTGCTGTTTTATCGAGGAAAGACAACTTGAATAGGGATAAGGGATTATGGGATGCCCAACTTGACTTGGTAGAGCAACTTGAGGACAAACACTTCACTATGTACACAAAAATGCAGATCCTGGACTGTACTCCCTCTGGAACTATAGCAGTCTCTCATTGATCAGTAGCAATGTTTCCTCTTTTCAGGAGCTCTATGTCCCCTGGAGTGAATAGCAAAGTCCCCACACTTACAGGAGATCTATGTTCCCTTGGTGAACCTAGCAAAGCATCAACTGTATGCAGGAGCACTGTGTCTCCTTGGTAAAAATAGCAAAATCCCAGACTGTATGCAGCAGCCCTGTGTCCCCTTAGTAAAACCTCACTGTATGTAGGAGCACTGTGTCCCCTTAGTAGAACCTCACACAGTCCCAACACTTGCAGAAAATACCACCCCACCTGGTTGCCTTGAAATGTGCCCCGGACCAATGGATTTAGGTTTAGCTGTGAAACGGTCCCTGTTAAAGCATGCTGGATATTGCATCTGGCAGTCTTGTCCCTTGTAGGCCCTGTGGGTGTAGAGGTACTCACACTGTCCCTTGAATCCTGCTGCTTTGGATAAGACTGCTGTTCAGGCCTCCTGCTGTCTCGGTCTTCCCATGCTAGAGTGGGTGTCTTCTGGATAAGACTCAAGGGGAGTGGAGATCCCTCTCTTCAGCATCTCTTCTTCCTTTCCTCAGCTCCAGCCTGGAGGCAGAACCCCCCAGCCCAGGTATCCCCTCCCCGTCCTCACGATATCAACTTCAGAACTCTATCTTCCAACCGACAACAACCAATCCCCGACTAGCCAGGCTCCTCAATAATTTTGGGACAGTGTGACCATCCTGCTGGGCCCTCTGCCTGGGGATTAGTTAAAATTCCCATCAACATTCAGACCCAGTCTCTTTACCTCTGCCTACTAGTT